>NC_089587.1:137222772-137595693 GCF_019320115.1 Miscanthus floridulus | reverse complement strand
TCACCATTATGAAATGGCCAACCTACGTAAAGGATATACAGAAGCTCACAGGGTCCATGGCTGCTCTCAGTCGCTTTATATCATGTCTCAGTGAGAAGGGACTACCGTTCTTCAAACTACTTAAGGCCTTTGAGCACTTCTCCTAGTCAAAAGAGTCTGATACAACTTTTGAGCAGCTCAAGTTATTTCTAACAAAGCCTTCGATCATGATGGTGCCTCAACTAGACAAAACCCTATTGATCTACATTGGCACCACTTCTCGCATCGTTAGCACAGCTATCGTCATCAAGCATGAGGAAGCTGGACACACCTATAAGGTACAACATCTGGTCTACTTCATCAGTGAGGTTCTTAATGAGTCCAAAACTCATTACCCTCAGGTTCAAAAGCTATTATATGCCATTCTGATCATGTCGCGCAAGCTCTACCATTACTTCAAGTACTACAAGATCACTATGGTTATCAAGTTCCATCTGGGGGACATCCTCCACAACAAAGAGGCCAATGGCCACGTCATCAAGTGGGTTGTCGAGCTCAGTACTTACTCCATCGAATTCAGAAGCAGGCCTACTATTAAGTCGTAGGCGTTGGCTGATTTCGTCACTGAGTGGACCAAGATCCAAGAGCCCATCCCTATTGCTTACCCTAAGCACTAGGTGATGTACTTCGACAGTGCCCTCAACATCAACGGTGCTGGTGCTGGCATTTTATTCATTACTCTAACCAAGGACAAGCTCCGATATGTTCTTTGAATTCATTTTCTAGCCTCCAACAATGCCGTGGAGTATGAAGCATGTCTCCACGGACTCTGTATAGCCATCGAGCTCGGTGTCAAACGCCTCATGGTATACGGAGACTCCATGTTGGTCATCAACCAAGTCAACAAAGATTGGTCCTATTCCAATGAGAAGATGGATGCGTACTGCGCTGAGATCAGGAAACTCGAAGGGAAGTTCTATGGTATCGAGTACCACCATGTGGTACTAGATCAAAATCAGCTCGTCGACCACCTATCTAAGATAGGTTCTTCTCACACCACGATTCCGCTTGGGGTCTTCGTTCAAGACCTCTTTACGTCATCTATTAAGGAAGAGAAGGAAGTTCAAGAGATCCCCCCGCCCACCGAGCAGCTAGTACTTGTAGTACCTTTGTCGACCGTAGATTGGAGGGAATAGTTCATCAAGTACCTCACCAGCACCGACGTACCAGCCAACAAGACCGAAACTAAACGCCTAATCCATCGCAGCAAGCATTACGTGCTGGTAGATGGGAACTTGATGAGGAAAAGTGTCAAGGAAGGGATACTGCAGAAATGCATCACCCAAGAATAGGGAGTGAAACTACTTGAAATTCACTCTAGTTCCTGTGGCAATCACGTGGCCTCAAGAAACCAGATCAGCAAATTTTTCTAAGCTGGTTTTTATTGGCCCACGGCCATCGCCAACGCAGAAGACCTCATCCGACATTGTGAAGGATGCCAATTTTTCGCCAAGCAAATACACATGCCGGTGCAGGAATTGCAGACCATCCTAGCTTCTTGGCCTTTTGCATGCTAGGGACTAGACATGATTGGGCCTTTCAAGCCTGCGCCAGGTGGTTTTCTATACGTATATGTTGCCATTGACAAGTTCTCCAAGTGGATCGAATACAAGCCACTTGTTTTTGCCACTGCAAAGAAAGCAGTCGAGCTCTTCGAAGATATCATCCACAGATTTGGACTCCTGAACAGCATTATCACCGACCTTGGAACTACATTCATTGGACACTATTTTTGGGACTTCTGCGAAGACTGATGCATCTCTATCAAATACATCTCTGTTGCCTATCCCAGAGCCAACGGCCAGGTCGAATGGGCGAAAGGCATGATCCTCGATGCCCTCAAAAAGAGACTATACTAGAAAGAGGAAAAGCATCCGGGCAGATGGCTCAAAGACCTCCCATCTATAGTCTAGGGACTGCACACTGAAGCTAGTCGCAACACCGGTGTATCTCTACATTTTTTGGTCTATGGCTCAGAGGCCATACTTCCTGCGGACATTGCCTTCCGAGCACCTAGGGTGGAACCTTATAATGAAGAGCAAGCCACAGCTGTTTGGACAGAGGACATCGACAGAGCTGAAGAAGAGCACCTAATCACCAGCATCCGCACAACTAAAAACCTAGAAGGCTTGTGAAGATACTATAATTGTAACATCAAAGGTCATTCATTTGTGGTCGGCGACCTCGTTCTCCGCAGAAAGTAGAAAACTGAAGGGATGCACAAGCTCTCCTCCCCCTAGGAAGGGCCTTATATGGTCAAAGAGGTTACCTGACCAGGGTCTTACTGGCTATGTGACTTGGATGGAATCGATATCCCCAATTTGTGGCACATCAAGCACCTTATATGTTTCTATCCTTGAAACACTCTAGATTTGTACTCTCCACTCCATAATGAATGAAGATTTTGTCGCCATAATTTGTCTCCATTGTTTCTCCACTCCGGTTTAATCTCCATTTGCGATCGCCAACTCTATGCTACTCTAGTTTTAACTCTGACAATTATATGTGATCTTCGTATATGTTCCGCTCTGTTTCTCCATACTAAAATATCTCTAAGATATTTCACCAACCATCAAGCAGCACACGTTCTGCTATGTGTTCTTTGGAGAAAACCCAGTCTCCGATCTCTCCCTACACATGCTACGGGCTCGATGCTCTACATTATGGGTGGTCGGCTATGATTCTTTGATCATGTCTGTTCCTCCTACACGTGCATGGGCTCTAGCGCTCGATGTTATAGAATACAGGCTAGCCAAGGTCAAGGGCTCAGTAACGAACTAACTGCTCGGATGCTACTTATACCATGTATAAACATGTTAGGGTTAACAACACATTTCTTTTTCCACCAAAAGTGCTAGCAAGCTGCATAAAGATGCATACAATGTTTAATTATAACATTTATACAAATACATAAATGTTTGTTTACGCCCTCGTGCATTTAACTCTCCTCTCCAACTGTTACATACAGGTTTCCCTCTATTCAGGTCATTGAGCTTGGCCCTCACCGTCTACCTCACCAAATAGATCAACATCACCAGCCAGCCTCTTCGCTGCATCCTCCACCTCATCTTCTAGCTGCTACTGCTTCATCGCACCCATTCCTCTAGCGAATCCGGCCCCAATCGCTCAAAGATCGATGGTAGGGTAATGAGACCAGACCACCACCAGGGAATGGGTCATGATAGAGATAGTGGCATCTTGGTTGGAGCTCTTGAAGTTCTCCCACGTCGCCTTGCACTTGTCGATGATGGTGTCCGGATGTGGTAGCCTATCGTTGGGCTAAGGAGCTACCTCCATGTCGATACAGTCAAGCACCGGCTTAACTCCGATCACTACAGCATCGAGTTTACTCCCCTAGGTTTGCGCCTCTAGCTCCAGCACGTCAAACTACACCCTGGTTCTTCGACGGTATTCTGCAGACACCAAAGGGATTCGTTACACGAAGCAATCATATCAGTGACAACTCCGACCATAAACTACTCACCTTCTAGTTCCTCGGCCAGTTTCTCCACTCACCTAGACACTTTCTCCTTCTCCTCATGGAGCTAACCGATGACTTGACGCAATCGGGCGAGCTCCATGTCTTGCTCTACAAACATAACGGTTGTCAGCAACAACAAAATTGTTTGGCAATGCAAAGCAACTTCACCGATCCGTAGTACCTTTCTTCTGCTTAGAGATGCTTCTCAGTTGCTAGGAGTTGTGCTCTAGCTGCTCGGAGTTGTGCCTCAGCTGCTTGAAGATGGTCATCAGCTGCTCGAATAAGGCACCCTTCTAATACTCTAGGTCCCTCACATTTGATTTGGCAAGATCCCTTTCGCGCTGGGCCCTCTAGACGTTTTTCTCCATCATTTTCATCGCCTCCTTCAGCTTCGCATTCTCCTTCACGAGGGGCTCCATCTTCTTGATCAGCTGCTGCCGTTGTATGGCAATTCACGCTATGCCCTACAAAAGCACCAAGATTATAAAGAACCCCATTCTCCAACGCTAAAGACAGACATCGTCAACACAATACTGACCTCGATCTGCTTCATTACTGTGGAAAGGGTGGACCACAGCCTCTTCACCTCCCTAGAGGTGTCCTCCTCTTCCACGACCACCACTTCATCCCCCGTGTTTGTAGAGGATCCGGACAACTTAAGGTCATGATTCTTCACACTCAATCTCCTCGACCTCGTCCTCTTCCTCCGTAGCCGTTGGTGCTCCACGGGGGCTCAGTGGCCGCATATAGCATCCGACCACACACTACGATGTCTCAGGGCACACTGCTTGCTCCTTCAACGCTATCGACCTCTACGCCTCAGGCTTCGGCACGACGCCAGCAGCTCCTGCTCCCACCTCCAAAGATTTAGTGACTCTCACCATTGCTCCTGGTGTCTCCATCGCATCGGTCGCTGTCATCGCCAACCGTTCTCTACTGCTGAAAGGTCCTTGTGTGGTTTTGGTAATTGAGTGACAACCCTAGGTGGACTAATTGTGTTTATGTGAGATACATAGGTGATTAGTCCACAAGTACATGTGTGTGAGCAACATATGCCGTGAAGGTGAAAATGGTTTGGAGATGTTGCAAAGCTCACACATGTGATGATGAAGGAGCTTATTGCACATGAGACATGACATTGAGTCATGTGATCAAGGTGGAGAAGATCAAGACAAGACTTGGCTTAATGGACCGGTTGCAAGCATGAAGGGCAAGTCAGAGACTTTGGAGCGATGGACCATGTGGTAGTGAAGCTTGAGCAAGACTTAGCGCCAATGGATGAAGGCAATGGTGAAAAGCAAGTGAAGTCAAGATCGATGAACCAATATGATCACATGATGATATGAAGTGGATCATATCATTGTTGATCATGTTGGTGCATGTGTTGCATCGACATTGGAGGAGATGGAATGGAATGCGCAAGGCAAAGGTATAACCTAGGGCATTTCATTTCACTGGTCATAGGTGTGTAGAGAAGTTGATGACCGGGTTTAGGATAGATGGCCATACTATTAAGAGGGGTAAACTTATTTGCATATCGGTCATCTAGTGCCACTCGAGTGATCAAACTTTGCATCATCGCTAGGATTGAGTGGTGTGGCAAGTTGAGTGGCTAATTCTTTCGAAAATGATTGTGAAAATGCTAACACACATACACATGGTGGTGCACACTTGGTGGTGTTGGCACATTTGCAAAGGAGAAGAAGTTAGAGTTGTTGTAAATCAACTTAGAGAAGAGAAAAAGGTTTTTCGGTGTACTCCAAACTATAGGATGGTCCTTGGATTGGAATACTACTTTGATCCAATGTGATTTGGATCAAGTATTCATGTGGGATGTGTATCCCTATGAGTAAGCTTTCCAAAATGTCCAAGATCATCGAAATCAGAGTTTGGAGCTAAGAGTTATAGCCGTTTTAGCGCTGAAAGGTCTATGACCGGACGCTGGGTTCCAGCGTCCGGTCAACACCTGCGCGTTCGGTCCCAGCATCCGGTCAGTGTTTTTAGCGTGTCCAGAAGTGACCGAACGCTGGGAGAGTCTAGTCAGTGATGACCGGACGCATCCGGTCACTGAAAAACGTCGCTGGAACCTCTCTGTAAGTGATCGGACGATGGGTTTCAACGTTCGGTCGTTACGACCTGCGCGTTCAGTCAGTACGCGCTTTGCCCAGTGAAGGGGTAACAGCTAGTTTAGCTCTTAGGGCTATAAAAGGAGTGTGTGACCGGCCTTGGGCTGGTCGCTTAGCACCCTCACGCCTATGTGGCTTGTGTAGGAGTGCTTGGATGCCCTCTAACTCACTTGTGCTTGCAAGAGTGCGAATCGATTGCGAGTGAGTGTGATTCTAGTGCGTTGCATTGTGAGATTGCATCGAGTGGCACTAGATGATCGAGTTACAAGCCGGTGGTGCTTGTTACTCTTGGAGGTTGCCACCTCCTAGACGGCTTGGTGGTGGTCTCCGTCGAAGCCTGCAAGAAGCTTGTGCGGTGCTCTAGAGAAGAGCTTTGTGAGGGGCATTGTGCTTGCCCCGCGGGAGCCACGAAGAGCAACTCTAGTTGAGCGTGTCATTGAGCTACCCTCACTTCGGGGTAGGTTCTTGTGGTGCTCGATGTGCGGGCTTGGCGGGTGATGCCAATTAGCCGCCGAACCACCAAGTGAGCGGTCGACACAACGGGGACGTAGCGTGTTGGCAAGCACGTGAACCTCGGGAGAAAAATCACCGTGTCAACCTAGTTCTTCCCGTTGGTTTGCAATCCCCTTACACAAGCTTGTGATTACTTTTATATACATTGTGCTTGTGTAGTTGCTCTTGTAATTAGTTGGCTTGTGTAGCTCACTAGTTACCTTCTTGCTTGTGTAGCATAGAAGTAGCTCCCTTGCATGACTAATTTGGTTTGTGTAACCTTGTTAGTCACTTTGCTTAGTTTGTGTAGCTAAGTATTTGTGCTCTCTAATTTGGCATTGGTTGCCTTGTTATTGAGCATTGCTAGTGAGCTTAGTTGGCTTTGTGCTTTTGCTTACTAGCATGTGTAGGAGCTCCCTCATTGCTTGAAATACTAGTGCCATATGTTTGTGTGACCTTGTTCCTAGAATTGGTTAGGTGAGCTCTAGTTAGCCCGGCACCTTTGTTGCTTAATTAGTATCTTTGGAAGGTGCTAGAGAACATAGATAGAGAGGTGTAGTCTTAGCTAGACCGATAGTCTTAATTCCGCACTTGTTTTGGTTAGCCGACGCAATTAATTTTAGAAAAGACTATTCACCCCCCTCTAGTCTGCCATCTCGACCCTACAAGTGGTATCGGAGCCCGGTCTCTCATTTGTGGTCTTCACCGACCCGAGAGGATGGCGGCTTATGGGCTAGATGTTGATTGTCCACACATTTTTTATGGCACACACTTTATACGATGGAAAAATGGATGATATATAATTTTAAGTTTATTTGCCCTTAAATATGGTGGATGGTAGATGTAGGCTTTTCTCATGTGTTGGATGAAGATAATCTAACTCAAGCACAAGGGAAATGCCTAGATCTCGACATCCAAGCTACTAACATCATGTATAGATCCTTGCATGATAACATCTTCGGAGAGATCATTGACATAAAGACCGCCCATGAGATTTGGAGTTATCTCAATAAGAAGTATGGGACGGTCTCCGATGATGATGATAAGCCCAAGAAGGAGGCGCATGAGCGTGTCGAGCATGATCACAATGTGGTGATTGAGAAAGATTGCTCCACCTCATGGTCAAGTGATGATGATAATGATCATATCATAAGATCACTTGACAAGATTGATGATGATGCCACAAGTGATGCCAATGATGATTCTACTCCATGCACACTTGATGGTGACAATGATGGATCATGCTTAGGGTATGAGAGTGATGTTTCTTCAAGCTCTCCAACTACATCACATTGCTTCATGTCACAAGGTGGCACTAAGGTATCTAATGCAAATGTGATTGATCTTGATTCATATGAGGAGCTTCTAGATAGATATGGTTGCATGATCAAAGTTTTAGAAAAAGAGATGGCTAAAACCGAGAAATTGAAAAATAAAAACTCTTTTCTAAAGAACACATGTGAACAACAAAAGCATCTACTTTATGTTACTACTTGTTCACATGAGGAACTAAAATTGGCTCATGAGGAACTTAGTGTTTCTCATGATAACTTGGTACAAGACCATGCTTTTCTCACTATGGAGATTTCTAATTGAAAAACTAAAACTAGTGAGAGCTCATCACATGGGTCAATTGATCAATCACATATTGTTGCTAGCCCTTGTGATGTAGGCAAGAAGCATGTATCCACCTCTTGTGATGATTTATTAGAAATGCCATGTTCTTCACAAATAGATGCTTGTCCTACTTCTATGTCTTGTGAGACTAACTTTTTGAAGGAGAACAATGAGCTCAAAAATGAAGTAAAGAAATTGAGCAACAAGTTAGAGAGGTGCTACAACTCAAAAGTCACCTTTGAGCACATGTTGAAGACTCAAAGAAACTATGGTGACAAGTGTGGCCTTAGCTTTAAGAAGAACATGACAAAGGGCGAAAAAAGAGAGAAAGAAAGATGAAGAAGCTACAACAAAGAAAGCTCTCTCATACCATGTGCTACCGGTGTCATGAAGCAGGACACCTTGTAAATGGTTGCCCTAACATTGAGAAGCTCAAAAAGATAAAAGAAGAAGAGAGGCTCAAGCATGTGAAGTGCTTCAAGTGCCGCACTTGGGGTCACCTTACCTTAATGTGCCCAACCAAGCAATTGGTGAAGCAACTAGAAGAGCCTCAACCAAAGCCACAAGTTGAGCAAGAGAAGACACCCCAAGAGCAAATCAAGATCAACCATGAAGATGGTGATTTGATGATAAAGAAGAAGAAAACTAGAAGGGGTGGAAAAGCAAGAGAAAGAGCATTACGTCCAAGGATGAATCAAGATGCAAAGCAAATGAGCAAGAACAAAGAAGAGAAAATGGAGAAGATTGCTCACATGAGATGCTATAGTTGTGACATATTGGGCCACCTAGCTTTGGGTTGTCCAAACAAGCTTGAGAAGAAGGCTCAAGCAAACAAGGAGAAGCAAGGCAATAAGAAGCACAACATAAGCAAGGAAGAAAAGGCTCAAGCAAAGAGAAAGTGCTACTCATGCCGGGAAAGAGGACACATGGTACATTCATGTTCCCTAGGTAACACTCCTAAGCCTATTTCAATTGATGATGATTCTATGCTTAGGAATGATGGCAATGGTACCTCATTGGTTGCAATTGCAAAACATCCCGCTATTCATACTAAGGCTATGCCTAAGTATGTTGCTCCTAACTTGAGATGACCCAAAGTTGTTTGGGTACCATCAAAAAGTGGATGATTGTTTGTAGGTACCATCGGCATTGGAGATTTGATTCAATTGATTTCATATTGATCATCATATGTTGAGTCAAGATATGAAGCCTAGTGCACATCCAAACCCAATGCCAAGTAAAAATTAAGTGAAGTCCAAGTGCTATCAACATACAAGTGTCATATTTAAATTGTTGGTGATTCATTAGATATATTTGATGACATGCAAATAATTAAGTTGAAGCTTGCTAGTTGGATGATCATGAGCTAACCAAGGTATATCTCTTGTTGATCATTTCATTTGGGTGCATGTGAGTTGATTGAATTGGATAAATATGTAATGTTGCTTGCTATGAGATGATTGAATGGATAATTGATTAGTAGTCAAGTTTGGATTGATTTGTGTTGGATAAATTCATGAGATGACTTTTAGTAAGTGGTTTGAATGGATATATGTCTTATGGAAGTATTCAAACAAGTTAGTTTCAAGTTTAATTCATATTTGATGAAGTATAGCTCAATTGTTGAAATCCGTCCTATAATTGAGAATCTGAGCTAGCTGTGATCTTAGCCATGTTTGAGTAATCAAAACTTATTGGATTGGCATAAAAATTGGTGTACATACTCTAGACTTATGGTATAAGATGCTGTACAATTTTCATGAGAATTGGATAAGAAATGCTTCGGTTTTGGAGTAGATCTTGTCAGCTATAGTGCAGCTGTTTTCAGCATATAGCAGTGGTGAAAGAATTGAAATCTGGTAACAATCTAGAAGTCATATGAAGCTCAAATTTTTACAGTTGCTAGATAACTTAGTATTGCACATCTCCACCAAATTTAGTGGTATTTGGATTTGTACTTTGGGAGATATGCTTATTTCTTTGAAGGGTACAGAATCTGCCAGAAAAGTAACAAATGTTGGATTGATCTAGAGTCACTTTGATTGAAAGGTCCTCAAGTTGGAAACATGTTTATAAGTAATTGAGGTACCTAAGTTTGATTTTGAGATGATCTAGAAGCATGACAAGCAAAGAGTACAAGGTTATTTGATTGTGGAGTGTACTTTGCACACATTCGGTACTAAAATTAAAAGATCAAGATCAAACTCAAGATGAAGTTGAAGTTTGAGTTCTAGTGACTATTGGAAATCATTTGGTAGAAAGAAAAGGACTTAAACAAGAAGAAAGAAAAGAACTTAAAGAAGGAATCAAGGTTACTCACCAAGTTAAGTCCATCACTTGGATCAATCAATCAAGTCATTTCAAGTGAGTATCAAGAATGGTTCTTGGAGAGAGGTCACTTCTCCCTAGTGTAGGGGTTTGCCGCCTATGAGTAGGTAAACCAAGTGTGGTACTTGAAAGGCTAACATGGAAGTGGTGATCCGAGGAATATTTGAGATGCTTAGTTGAAGAAATCAAAAGGAAACTGTATCTATTGATCTTCACCAAGCTTATAATTGGACTTCACATTGCTATTGGAGTAATGAATTGGAATCTATGTGACTATCCTCTACTCCAACATAGCAAAGGTATCATTGTAATGTGTATGATCATTTCATCCCTTACTAGTATGCGATTAGTGCATATAGTACATACTTCATAGGATCATGCATAACAAATGAAATGTTTAAATTCATAGCCTACCACTATTGTTTGAATGATTACTTGATCTAGTGGTTAGTATATGAATTTGTTCATGAGCTAGTGATCCCAAGTACTTGATCTAATTTGGATTGCTAACAAGTGATAAGTACAACATTGGCAAGATAACCCTTGCAAGAGGTGTGAAGAAGCTTGTTATTGGTTCAAACCGGACTTGAAAGCTTAGGCAAATCAATTTAGTTCAAGTCAACCATAGAAGCTCATGATAGTGATAAGAGTACAAGCACAAGACAACAATGCAAATGGATATCTAGTTTGTTTGTTTCAAGTGGTATCTAGACTCAAGTATTTCATCAAGAATCTACAAATGATGACTAGATCAACTCACAAGTGATATCCTATAAGTGGTACTCATGAAGATAGAAAATGTTCAAGAAATGGTTCTTATTGATAAATCCAACAAGTGGTTCCATACTAGAAGATTCTTTCAAGTGATATCTTATCTACACATGGTATCAATCATGCAAGATGATGGTTCCACAAGTGATCCTCAACTTTAAGTGATCATCAAATGAAGAATGCATCCCTCACCTACAAGAGCTCAAGTGTATCAAATGGATGACCCATGCTATCACATAGGGGGTGGTGTCCCACAAATTGATCACAAGATCAAAAATCTTATGTGTGGTATCTCAAGAAGCCCTACACAAGATACAAGTGGTACAAGCTGAAAGCATCTAGGCCCCTAGTTGGGTTTCGGTGATTAATGACAATACAAGATTACTATGACTAACATGTGTTTTGCAAAGGCAATTAAGTTAGGTCATGGTAATGGAGATCGATTGGGCAATCAAGGTGGTCATGCCCCTACGATGGAAATCATTTCGGTTTTCAAAGGATGGACGACAAGGTTAAGGATGACTAGTTCTAAGTGTCGATTGGAGTTGGAGTGACACTTAGAGTAGTTTAGGACTTTGTTTTTCCTTTGGCCGTACTATTAAGGGGGGTATGGACGGGTAGCTTGACCTAGGTGAGTCTAGTGAGTTAGGTGTGGTGCACACTTGTTAAAACTAGCTCTAGGTAGCTCCTACGAATGCCTAAGATCCTTTGGAGCAAACTTCATTCACATATGATCGAGAGTTGGAAGTGAATGGAGGGTCAAATGCTGACCAGACGCTGGCTCCGGTGCGACCAGACGCTGGCCGCAGGGTCCGGTCAGTTCATTTGATCAAGCAGACTGTGTTTGGTGCGACCGGACACTGGAGTGGTCAAGTGACCGGACGCTGAGAGGCAGCGTCCGGTCGACTCTAGTAAGGTTCCAGAGAAGGGAATCTGCGACCGGACGTGTCCGGTCAGTACTAACCGGATCCTGGGGGTTCAGCGTCCGGTCGAGTACAGTAAGGTTCCAGTAAGGGTTTAATGCGACCGGATGCATCCGGTCAGTGGTGACCGGACCCTGCCAGCGTCCGGTCAACACATTATCACTGGAATGTGGGTTGAACTGACCGGAGCGTCCGGTCACCCCACAGAAGCTCATAACGGTTCGTTTTTCAGGCTGCCTTATAAATAGAAGCTCCACTCATGTGTGGAGTCACTTTTGCTCATTCCAACAGCTAAGAAACATGTTTGTGAGTGCCAAGAAGAGCAAGGTCCTAGTGAGGTGATTGAGATTTGAGAATCCAAGAGAGTAGCCTCATTAGTGAATCAAGAGTAGCCAAGTGTGCATCCATCTTCTCATTAGGCTTCGAGTGGTCAAGTGAGAGTTCGTGCTTGTTACTCTTGGTGATCGCCATCACCTAGATGGCTTGGTGGTGATTGGGAGCTTGGTGATCACCCGGTGGAGCTTGTGGGTGACCCAACTCAAGTTGTGAGCGGCTTTGGGTGATTCGCCGCGATGGAGTGTCGAAGAATCAACCCATAGAGAGCACTTGATCCTTGCACGGATCAAGGGGGAGCTATACCCTTCCGCGGGTGCTCCAACGAGGACTAGTGGGGAGTGGCGACTCTCTGATACCTCGGCAAAACATCGCCACGTTCCTCTCTCTCTATTTACTTTGAGCATTTTCTTTAAGCATTTACTTTGAGCAATTCAATACTTGTCTTTACATTAATAGAATTGCCATGCTAGAGTAAGTTTGGAACATAGGTTGCAAGTCCTTTGTGCGTTAGAGTAATAGAAACACTTTTCTAGGCACAAGGGGTTAATTGGGCTAACCGTAGGATTTAATTATTGTAAGAAAATTTAGAATTAGCCCAATTCACCCCCCCCTCTTGGGCATCTTGATCCTTTCAATTGGTATCAGAGCCTCATGCTCACGTTTTTAAGCTTAACCGCTTAGAGCAAGATGTCTCACAGGGATGGACCTCCTCCTATCTTTGAGGGAGATGACTTTCCATATTAGAAAATCCACATGGAGGCGTACTTAGAAGCTCTAGACGTTGGTATTCTTAGAGCCGTCTCACAAGGCTTCCCAAAACCTTGGGATGCTACTAACCTACAAGGCGATAAGGTTAATTATGAAAAATGGAATGCAAAGGCTCGCAACACCATCTTTAGAGGCCTTTGCAAAGATGTGTTCAACCGCATAAGGAACCACAAAGACGCCCATGCACTATGGTCGGACGTTTGTGCGCTCCATGAGGGAATCAAGAGTGAGCGTGAGGAACGCTATCATCTTGTGATTAAAAAGCTAAATTCATTTGAGATGCTTCACAAAGAATGTGCTAATGAGATGTATTCACATTTGAATGTTCTTGTAGAGGAAGTCAATGGGCTTGGACTTACTCAAATGTCACCATCCGACGTTGTGAGAAAGATCTTGAGTGTCCTCCCCATTGACAAATTTGGGCATATTGTGACCGTGCTACACCAAGGTGATCTTTCCACCGCTACACTAACATAAATCTTCGGAAAGATCAATGCTCATAAGATGTACATGCACATCACGCCACAAGATGGCTCATCCTCTAACAAGAAGAAAGACAAAGACTTAGCATTCAAAGCTAGCCAAGAGAAGGGCAAGGCAAGACTTGAGTATGAAAGCTCAAGTGAAGATGAAGTTGATGATGAAAGTCTTGCTCTCATGGTGAAGAAGACCGCCAAGATGCTAAAGAAGCTCAACAAGAGTGGCATCAAGTTCGATGGCAAGAAGAAGAAGTTCTTCACAAGCTCAAGAAGAAAGCCTATCTCCGAGATGGATTCATCAATGCATAAAGCCCAAGAAAGACAAGTTCAAGAACAAGAACAAGGGCAAGAAAGATGACTCAAGCAATGAAGATGAAGATGAGAAGAAGAAGAACAAGCCATACAAGAAAAGAGATGGCAAAAAGAGAGACTTCCACAAGAAGAAGAAGAGTGGAAAGGCCTACATCGTCGGTGATTGGCTCACGGACATTGATTCATCAAGTGGATCATCCGATGATGATAGTGACAATGAGAAGGTGGCCGCCATTGCTATTGATCTTTCATCTTCACCGCCACCATCGCCTTCATCCTCTACACACCTATGCCTTATGGCCAAGGGTGAACGCAAGGTATCAAATGATGGTGATAGTAGTGATGATGAGCAAGCTAGTGATGATAGCGATAGCGATGATGATGATTCACCTTCATATGATGATCTTGTCAAAATACTAAGAAAATACACTAAGATCATTAGAAAGAGTAGAGCTACAAATGAAAAGCTTGATGCTAAAAATGATTCACTCTTAGCAAAGTGCGACACATTAGAAAAGGCTAATGATGAGCTTAGAGAAACTAATGATGCTATATCATCCAAACTCAAGGAGCTCAAATCTTCTAAAAAAGAGCTTAAAGATAAACATGATAAACTTCAGTGGGTGCACAATGAGCTCATCACTAGCCACAACAAGCTAAAAGATGAATATACAACTCTTAAGATCAATCATGATACTCTTGTTATTGCTCAAGAATTTTTACCAAATGGGCCACATGATGCTACTAACCATGTTGTTAAGATTGATATAGCTACATCATGTGATGATTTGATTGATGAGAGCATTGAGCAAGGATCTAGTGGCAAAGGCAAGCAAGTGGTTGAGTGCAATGACTATGATGAATATGTCAAGCTCAAGAACACAAATGAGAAGCTCATGAAAGATCTTGAAGAAATGAAAAGCCACAACACCGTTGTGCTAGAAACTGTTGATCATGACAAAGAGTTGATTCTTGAGAATGAGAAGCTCAAAGAAGAAAACAAGAAGCTTAAGGAGGATAAGAAAGATGATGCTCTAAAGTAAGAAAATAAGAAGCTGAAGTTGGAGAAAGAGCATCTCAAGATTGGGTTGAGCAAGTTTGCTAGAGGCCAGCACCTCCAAAGTGAGCTACTCATGAACACCGTCATGAAAATGGATAGAAGTGGCATTGGATATGTGGCAAGTATAGAGAAGAAGAAGGCTCAAGTTTAACAACAATAATCAAAGCTAAAGCCAAAGCCAAAGAGATGTTTTGAGTGTGGACAAGAAGGCCACTTTGCTCATGAGTGTCAAACTCCACCGCCACAACCCTTGCCCAAGAATGCTAGACCCTTTGCCTTCAATGCTCACTATATGCTTAGAAAGGACTCTAGTGGAAAGATGAAAGTCATGTTCTTAGGACCCCTAACAAGAATAGGCCTAAGAAGATTTGGGTGGCTAAGTCACTTGTTGAGAAGGTGAAGGGCCCTCAATAAGTTTGGATTCCTGAAGCTTGAATCTCTTGTGTGTAGGTGAACTACAAGACTAGTGGAAGTCATTGGGTTATTGATAGTGGTTGCACTCAACATATGACCGGTGATCCTCGTATGTTCACCTCACTAGATGAAGAGGTAGATGGACAAGAGAAAATAATATTTGGAGATAACTCAAAGGGCAAGGTTAAAGGATTGGGCAAAGTGGCAATATCAAATGATCATTCCATCTCCAATGTGCTCTATGTTGCTTCATTGAGCTTCAACTTGCTATCCGTTGGACAATTGTGTGATCTTGGCTTCCAATGCTTGTTCACCGAGAAGGAAGTTGTTGTATCCAAGGTAGATGATAATCAAGTGATATTCAATGGATTTAGATACAACTTATATCTAGTGGACTTCACCTCCGAAGATGCAAATTTGAAGACTTGCCTATTCACCAAAACTACACTTGGGTGGCTATGGCATAGAAGACTTGCTCATGTTGGTATGAGTTCACTCAAGAAGCTTATGAAGAATGATTTGGTGAGAGGGTTGAAGGATATGAAGTTTGAAAAGAACAAGCTTTGTAGTGCATGTCAAGCCGGCAAGCAAGTTGCAGATACTCATCCAACCAAAGCTTTCATGTCAACCACAAGAGTGCTAAAACTCCTATACATGGATTTATTTGGACCAACAACATACAAGAGTTTGGGAGGGAATCTCTATTGTCTTATGATTGTTGATGACTATTCAAGGTATACATGGGTATTCTTCCTTCATGACAAATCCGAAGTTGCATCTTGCTTCAAGAAGTTTGCCAAGAGAGCTCAAAATGAATTTGAAGTGAAGCTCAAGAAGATAAGAAGTGACAATGAAAAAGAATTTGACAACACAAACATTGAAGCTTATTGTGATGAAGTTAGGATCAAGCATGAAGTCTCTGCAACTTATACTCCTCAACAAAATGGTGTAGTTGAGAGGAAGAACCAGACTTTGATCACTCTTGCAAGGACAATGCTAGATGAGTACAACACCCCCGAAGCTCTATGGGCGGAAGCAATCAACACCTCTTGCTATGCATCAAACCACCTATTCCTTCAAAAGTTCCTTGGCAAGACACCTTATGAGTTGCTCAATGGAAAGAAGCCAGATGTCTCCTTCTTTAGGGTGTTTGGTTGAAAATGCTACATCTACAAGAAGCGGCAACACCTAGGGAAGTTCCAAAGATGTTGTGATATTGGTTTTCTTGTTGGTTACTCATCAAAGTCCAAAGCATATAGAGTATTTAATCATGCCACCAGCTTGGTTGAAGAAACATATGATGTGGAATTTGATGAATCTAACGGCTCCTAAGGAGCACATGAGAATCTTGATGATGTAGGTGATGAACCATTGAGGGAGGCTATGAAGAATATTCCAGTGGGAGACATCAAGCCAAAAGATGATGAAGATGATGTACAAGTCATTAATCAACCTTCTTCATCAAGTGTGCCACAAGATGGTGAAAAAGATGGGAAAGTAGAAAATGAAGATACCCATATAATCTTTGAAAACTATGACTTTGTTAGTATGCAGCATCGAGTAGGGCTCACCGTCGGTCGGACGCCATCCGGTGGTGACACGGTCAGGAAGAACACCCGCCTCCACCATCCCATTGAGCTCTGTCTCCCCCATGAGTGATGGCACCCATTCCTTGTCATGGCTCGCCCCGGCGGCGGCCTTCTTTGGGTTGCCACTTCCTCTCTTTGGCGCCATCCCTTAGATCTAGATTGGGACTAGCAGTGAAAGTGCGTGTGAATGAGAATGGGGAAGCGCGAGGTTGAGGAGGAAGACGAAGTGGCAAAGTGGCAAAGGTGGGAGCACAGAGTGTGATGACGTAGTTATAAAGAAACTGTGCCCACTTTTCACAATCAAGGGTTTTTGGGAAACCGGACGACGATTTGCGCCTTTCCAAATTCCCCGAAGCGGTGTGGTAGGCCGTTATCTGGGCTTCCACGCAACTACAGCCCATATCACCCATTTTTCGCTGCAACTTGGAACTGCACACCGAATATTCGTTGATTTCTCCGCAATACCGCCAAGGCTCAGTAATTTCTACTGTACAGCCATTACTCTGGTTTTTTTCTCCATGATTTGATTTCTCTGAGATTTCCACTTGTGGCACGGGGACTACGTCATCACTATGACTTGGTTCCTGACCACACTAGGGATTTTTCTTCTCGTTACTGTTATTTCTGACCCTAGCACCACATGACCACGTCACCTACTGTTAGGCTCAGGGACTAAGTGGGCACACATCACCTTGCGGTGAATGTGTGCTTTTTAGGGCTCTGCCCGTGGACTAATCGCCTGCTCAACTCGTCTTCTGCATTTCTTCTACTTTCTAGACCCTGGCACCACATGACTATATCACCTATTGTCAGGCTCGGGGACTAAGTGGGCACACTTCACCTTGCGGTGAGTGTGTTTTCTTTAATCTAGAAGACTCCGCGCCTCCTGAAGTTGAAGAAGATTATCTCCCTTTCTCATAGTCAGACTCTAAGTGGGCACACTTGGTCCACTATGAGGAAATTTTCAATTTTGAACATGAGCTCCTTACATCCTTCTGGCAAGCTTTACTTGAGTAAGCTCATGCTCGGCCGGACAGTTAAGCTGGTCGGCTACAGTCCACAACTGCTCGGTGACTCATTAGGGTGGTTGGACTATGAGTCTGATGGCTCGGCTTTGTTCACACCTGCTCGAACAAGCTCAAGACGGCGTTGCACAGCGGATACAAGGTGCTCAGGGACTAGCTATGGGGGATATGACCCTAGATACCCATGGCAAACTACATGGGCTACGCTCCTAGGGGTGGTCCAGCCCACAAGACAAAGACCTATGGTGCACAGCACTACTCGACATGTACCACAAGACATCAAGGGCGATATCCTGAAGATACTACGACATCTGCTAGGATACGTTTGATCCCATGATTCATGTAATTTGTTATTACTTTCTGGTTATCTCCTAGATCTAACTAACTTGTAACCCTACCCCCAGACTATATAAGGCGAGCAGGGACCCCCTCAAAACGCACGCAAGATCATACAAAGCCAATACAAAGCAATAGACCACAAGAATAGGGTATTACGTCATGCTGATAGCCCAAACCTGTCTAACTCTTGTGTCTATTGCATTCTTGTTCTCGATTACACGCATCCCTACTGATCAATCTACCTTTGTGGGATACCCCTTGGAGGACTGCCTCAAAGCACCTATGGCTCAATTCCCACTCATGGTGAGTTGCTCGAAGTCACGGGCCATAGTTGATGCAGTAAGATGTACGTAGTGCCGTCCCTCGAACGTTCACCGAAAAGTAGATGAACCTAAGCCGAGGAAAAGGAAGCACCACTAGGAAGGAGACAAAGGCATTCTAAAAAAGAAGAGGATGGCAAGCAGTTGTGGAGATGCTCCCTAAAAACCTAATCGCCCGCACACACCCGAGCAGGTGTCCCAATGCAAACATCGGTTTTGGAGGCCTGCTCTCCCAAACTCCATGTGCGCAGAGGATGGGACAGGATGTACTCGGATGTAACTCAACAAAAGAAAGGTGTGGTCTCTCGCATTAGGCAATAGGGAGATGGGAGGGAAGGTTATACTAGAGAGATAATCAATCAAACTGATTACGAGTAATCACTATCATAGTCAATGGTAACTGACCTGTAAGTAACTCCTCTTCAATCATGCCTGTACCCCTTCCTCTTCTTTAGCCATCCCAAGTGGTAAAACCAACCCACACCCATGCTTGTGCACGTCACGTCACCAATGCATCTCTCGCTAGCTCACCATGCCACGCCATGCCTCGGCTCGACAGCAGCGGCGGTGCGCGTGTGGCATGCCTTTAGCCTCTTTTAACTTCTTTATAGGTGCACACATGTGTAGCCCATTTAAGTTGAGTCAACAATCAGTCAAAATCCCATATGGGACTAAAACTATATTATACCGCAGCATTTAATATGGGCCTAGAATTAATTGATTTATTAAATAAAATATGGCCTAAACCCATATAATATTCAACAATCCCCACTAAATTCTAAGGCACATAAGAAATGCTCTCAATTCTCTCTATCGTTTGATATACCAGTGTTTTGATGGAGACTGTTAAATTGAACTTCCACCTAGAGCAAAGGTTATGCTTACTCACAACTATACAATGGACTATGCCTTGAATTGATAGTTTTGTGCGAATAAGTTTCACCCAGGCCCTTTATTGATACTAGGTTGCAAAAGCATCCCCTCTGGTTGAAGCATAGAAGTCATACTCCTGGCCCATTCATGAGTATCTAGAGATCACCCAAACCTCATAGACTATGACTAGCAGTTGAACTCACATAGGTGTGTTCCTCAAAAGATGTTCTGTATGACAACATTTTTTCTTCAACAAACCACTTTGAAACACATTAAGGTATAAAACCAACCTTCCTTATAGAAAAGGAAAGAAGTGCATCTGACATGGGTTTAGTTAAGGGTCTTTCCTCATAGCCTACCCCTAGCTTGTTTCACCATCCTACCTCACTAGATCTCCGATCACATAGAACAGGTTACCACCATGATAGACTTCACGTGGGTCTCAATCCCATTTCACTCAATACACTATCTATCACATTACGTGATAGTCCCTTAGTGAATTGATCTGTTAGATTTTTAGACGTGTGGACATAGTCCAATGCTATCACTTTGGAGTTTCTCAATTTTCTGATAGATTTTAATCTTTGCTTAACGTGCCTTGTGGACTTCATGTTGTCCTTAGAAATGTTTACCTTAGTTATCACAGGTTGGTTGTCATAGTTCATAGAAATTGCCGGTATAGGTTTCTCTACAACCGGTAAATCCATAAGGAGTTCATGAAGTCACTCGGCCTTAGCGCTAGCGTTGTCTAATGCTGTGAGTTCTGCTTCCATAGTTGACTTCGTTAAAATGGTCTGCTTGCAAGACTTCTAGGAAACAGTGTCACCTCCAAGCAAGAACACATATCCGCTTGTGATATCCAATTAGCATCACAGAAACTCTCTAGTACCTTTGGGTACCCGATATAGTGAATGTCATAACTCATAGTACCTTTCAGATAGCGTAGTACTCTCTCAAGAGCACGCCAATGATTATCTCCTGGATTTGACACAAACCGGCTTAGTTTGCTCATAGCAAACGAGATATCAAGCCTCATAGTGCTAGCCAGATACATAAGTGAACCAATAATTTAGGAGTATCTCAATTGATCCCTTATTATTCATCGATTTTTCCTTAATAGCACACTAGGGTCATAAGGCGTAAGAGTAGGTTGACAGTCACTAAACCCAAAGTGACTCAATACATTTTCCACATAGTGGGATTGTGAAAGTGTAACCCCACCATTGCCTTCTCTTAACAGCTTGACATTAAGAATAACATTCAGCTTCTCCCAAGTCTTTCATCTCAAAATTATTAGACAAAAGATCTTTGACCTCCTTAATCACATTAAGGCTGGTTCCAAAGATCAGTATGTCATCAACATATAAACACAAGATCACTCCTTCGTCCCCACCATACTGATAGTATACACATGTGGCAGCTTCATTCACAACAAAGTCGGCATATGTCAAAGTTCTATTAAACTTCTCATGCCACTACTTAGGAGCTTGTTTCAGGCCATATAAGGATTTCAATAATTTACACACCATGCATTCTTGACCATATGCTACAAATCCATCTGGCTGATCCATATAGATCTCCTCCTCTAACTCTCCATTAAGGAAAGTTGTCTTTACATCCATCTAATGAATGATAAGGGCATGAGAGGCAACCAGAGAAAGTAACATTGTGGTCAATCGAGCAATGGGTGAATAAGTATGGTATGTCATCCACAAGGTACATAATGTAGTCATCACCAAAAGACTTTGTAGTCCATTGTCTCTTACTCTTTTGAGTGACTACAATGTCATCCTCCTCAGGATTGTGCATATGGGGTTCCTCATAATGTTCAATCGAAATAAATTGCTCATGGGGAATTATAGGTTCATGACTAGATGTGCTATACGCATTTTTCATGGGAAATTCACTTTTAAAAAATGTAGCGTCTTTAGACTCCATGATAGTGTCAGCATGCATGTTAGGTACCCTAGAATTTATAATTAAGAATCTATATCCAATGTTGTGAATAGCATAACCAAGGAAAACACAATCAATAGTTTTAGGTCCAAGTTTGTGCTTTTTGTTAATGGGCACATTCACTTTGGCCAAACAACCTCAAGTACAAAAATATGAGAGATTTAATCTTTTCTTTTCCCATTCCTCAAATGGTGTGATTTCTTTATTCTTTGTAGGAACTCTATTTAGGACATGACACGCTGTCAAAATAGCCTCACCCCACCATTCCTTAGATAGACCCGCTGTCTCCAACATGGCGTTAACCAACTCAGTTAGAATATGGTTCTTTCTTTCGGCAATCCCATTAGATTGTGGTGAATATGGTGATGTCCTCTCATGAATAATTCCACGTTCTACACAGAATTCAGAAAATCCACTTGAAAAGTATTCTCCACCATGATCAGACCTTAACCGATTAACTTTCCTCTCAAGTTGATTTTCTACTTCATCTTTATAGATCTTAAAATAATGCAATGCTTCATCCTTTGTTTTTAACAAATACACATAGAAAAATCTAGTACAATCATCTATAAAAGTCATGAAGTATCTTTTGCCACCTTCAGTCAACTCTCCATTCATCTCACATAGATCGAAATGGATTAGTTCTAATGGCGCCAAGTTCCCCATCTCCGTAGCCTTGTGAGGCTTATGAGGTTGCTTAGATTGCACACACACATGGCAGTTAGAACCTTTGACCAAATTAATTTTCAGGATTAAATTCATATTTGCAAGCCATGATAGACAACCAAAATTAATATGACAGAGACGTGAATGCCAAATATTTGACTCATCAGGAATAATAGCATTGTTCACAATCTTATTACACACATCATCATTCAAAGACAAGCGAAACAAGCTTCCGCAATCATAACCTTTACCAACAAAAGCTCCATACTTTGATGGTACACATTTATTGGCCTCGAAGATAATTTTATAACCATCTCGACAACATTGAGAGCCATTAACTAGATTCTTTTTTAGTGAGGGGACTATGCTACATATTCTTCAACAGCACCATCTTTCTCGAAGTGAACTTCAAAATGACTGTATCAACACCAAAAACATGCGTATGGGACCCGTTCCCCATCAGCAAGGCTCCAGTCCTATCGACCTGATAAGAAGAAAACAAAGAAGCATCAGCACACATATGCGTATTAGCCCTAGTGTCCATCCACCACTCAGGCGAATGATAAACTGAAAGAATAGTAGGTAAAGAATTACCATACCCAAATGTTTCTCCTTCAGCCTCGCTAACATCTATGTTTACAGGTTTCTTCTCTTGCTTAAATTTATGGTCTGGGCACGAACTTGCCCAATGCTCATCACCCCCGCAAACAAAGTAACCACCATCTTTGTTGTTCTTTTTCTTCTTAAAAGTGGTTGTTTGTTTAGGATTCAAGTTGTTCTCTTGCATGTTCTTCTTCTTATTACGAGATGTATTTGAATTTTTCTTCTGCACCATATTGGCACTAGAAGACCCAACGCCTTTCCCACATGTGTCTTTTGCTCTCGCCCTCTCCTCAACATCAAGAGACCCAATAAGCTCTACCACACTAAACTCTTGTCTCTTGTGTTTTACAGAGGTAGCAAAATCCATCTAAGAAGGTGGCAGCTTAGCGATAATACCGTTGACCATAAACTTGTCGGGCAACACATATGGAAATTGTTCGAGTTCCTTAGTCAGTGTCTGTATCTCTTGAGCTTGTTCGACCATAGAATGGTTGTCAACCATTTGGTAGTCAAACAGCTGCTCCATAATGTACAGCTCACTATCGGTGTCAGAAACACCAAACTTAGCATCAAGTGCATCCTATAATTCCTTGTCCCCATACTTGCTATGAAGTGCCCTAATCACGGCGCCTCGAAATAAGTTATCGGCTATCATGAACTTTTGCTCCTCCTCAGGAGTAAATTGTTTAGGCTTCCCCTATGCGGTGTGATAGCAGTTCATAGCAGTTAACCGCAACACCATCTTAGCACGCCATCTCTTGTAATTTGTTCCATCAAAATCATTTGGCTTCAAAGCAGCAACAAAACCATTAACAAAAAATTGCCTCACATCAAGTTTTTGGATTGTTAGGAAATTAGGCATTTTCATGTTAAAATTAATTCAAAAAATTAATAGCAAAATAGCGATGATAAACATGTGCACCTGTGTATTCGAAAATAGAGATATACCCAGTGGAGGGACCCATGCTCAAAGCACCGGTGGCTCCATTCCCACTCATGGTGAGTTGTTCGAAGTCACGGACCACAGTTGATACAGGAAGATGTATGCATGCACGTCATGTCACACACGTAACGCAACGCATCACTCACTCGCCTTGGCTCGGTGGCGGCGGCTCGCGCGCGCGCGTGGCATGTCTTTAGCCTATTTTAACTTATCTATAGATGCACACGTGTGTAGCCCATTTAAGTTGAATCAATAATTAGTCAAAATTTTATATAGGACAAACTATATTGTACCACAACATTTAATATAGGCCTAAATCCATATAATATTCAACAGAAACCCTTCAGCATTGTTTTCGACGTATGGAAGTACAGGAAACTCAGACATGAAACTAGCATGGAGACTGGCCTAAGGGTAGTCACAATGGAATATTTATGATGATTTCTATGTCTATTAATTATCTTGATAGCTGAGTTTTTTGCTGACGTGGCAAAGGAATTAACAAAGAGAGAGCACAAAATGGAGAAACGATTTCTTCTAGAGGGAACTGGGTCGACGCTAGCACCAATGCACGAAGAAACGAGGCAAACCCCATTGGGGAGACTCGAGTAGAGTCAAGCGGCTTCCGCGCGGATCCTGTGCATCGCCGCCGCCTCCGCCGAGCAGATGGCATGCGCTCGCCTCTCGCTCCCACGTCCGCTTTCCCGCACGCTCCTCCTTCCCTCCTTTCCCTCGCGCTGATCCTGCCGCTGCCTCGCCATTTTCCCGCGCGCGCTCGCCTTGCTCTCCCACGCGTGGTACTTCATCCCGCGCCGCTGGCCCCAATCAGTCTCCAAGCCCCCAAGTCCAAGACCTAGCATCATCCGCCCCCAATCCATCCCAAGTCTCTGCGAATATGAATCCGATTGCGCCACCCTCCTCAAGTTCCAGGCAAGGCAAGGCAGGGGTGCTCTGGCCGCCCTCACTGCCCGATCTACTTTAGTCACCAGTGCTCCTCCGCCCCTGCTGATGGATCCACTTCGGCCGCCGGTAATCCCGCTCCCCTCTGATGGGCTCCAATGAAGGGTATGTTTACTTATCAGTTCTATTGTTCCAGTGATGGCTGCATCATCATCTACTAGTTTAGTGTGTCGATTAGTTCTGAATACAACAATTTGAAGTAAGTTCTGAACAAATAGTAGTCCAAAAAAATTTTATTTAGTTGGCAAAACATTCAACCTTCAGGCATTGAATATCTATTTTTATTTTTAGGATGTACCCACCAGGTGGGTTTACCAATTTTCTCCAGTCAAACAGTGGTCCAGAAAATTTCCATTTAGTTGGCAGTACAACAAGCACAACTAGAATTTTGCCAACTACTCCAAGTTTTAGAGGAACCCCACCTGGTGAAAGCAATGCACAAGACAAAGAAACAATCAATGTTGATGAGGATGAACCCATCGAAGACAGTTAGCAAATGGAAGCCCTGCAGACCAGCTTGATGAGTATATTAAGATTGGTGAAAGTACTACAGTAGAGTGTTTGAAGTTATTTGTGCAGGGAGTGATTGCAGTATTTGGGGGGGAGTATTTGAGGAGGCCAACGGTACAAGATGTTGAACGCCTAATGGAGATCGGTGAGCGTTGTGGGTTCCCTGGTATGCTAGGGAGTATTGATTGTATGCATTGGCACTGGGAGAAATGCCCTTATGCATGGAAGGGGATGTATACTCGCGGTGATCACGGTGTACCTATGATCATTCTAGAGGCAGTTGCTTCGCATGATCGTTGTGATGAGTATAGGCCCGATCTTCCGAGAGGTAGCCGGTAAGTTCAATTTTGTGGAGATCTCGACGTTGGCGATCTGGCTTCAAATCAGACGCGATTCAAACCCTACAACCGTTATACCACTGCTCCATTGGTTATCAACCAAGCACAACTTGATTGACCTCGCCAAGAAGGCTTTTCCTGCAAGCGAATCGAAGAGCACAAGCAAGAAGGTAAAACACGCAATCTGAAATTGCAAATATGAATGACGCGAATATCAATAGAGGATTCAAGAACTCGGTTCCAAAGGACTAATCGACACAGTGGATGAGATCAAGAACGGGGGCCCTAGATCACCGTAAAAGAATTTTTCACCACAGTTACAATGAACGATTCAGTTTCTCGATGGAAAACTAAACTCTAAACAAAACCCAATTGTGTATCTTGTATGCATGTAATGATTGGTATGATGCTTGATTGATGATTGGATCACGATTAGAGGGTGAGCCATTTGAGGTGACTGAGGACCCCCAGCAGGATCAGCAGTACTCCCAGGACGACTTTGAGGAAGGCAAGTGTATCAAAGGCCCCTTGTTACCTATGAACTATTACCATTCATATTCATGCATGTGTTTAATTTGAAATGCCTTTAAGGACTTTACCTAGATGATTACTTGTACCACATATCCTTGATACCTAGGATTATTAGGTAGGCATTTTGGATAGATGCTGCAGCGCTTAACATGAAATAATTGTTAAACATGATTAAAGGCTATATGCAATGTGATAAAATGGAGCTTTTAGCAATAGATAGGGGGCTAGAGTATGGGGTTGAGTACTCTAGTGCCTCTCCATAAGGACTTAATCCTGAAGCGGCAACCTAGGAGGGACCGTACAACCCCGAGTGTCACATGGCTCTGACTTTAACCTATTAATTAGATTGTACTAGCTCATCTGTAGCTCCAGTAAGGGGTAAGAGGGTATCTTTCCTTTTTCTGTTAGGGTGTGCACCGTGCTGCGATGCCCACGTGTGCCATTCCTTTGGAGCTATGACCTGTTAGTGCAACTAGCTAAGGGTTTCATAGTGAAACTCTGTCACACTTCCTAGGAAGAGGTGTAGTGGGTCTCGCGAACCCCGGCATTGGGAATCACGGCTCGGTGGGTTGTACAATTTCTACAAAAATAATTAATCTGTTATAACAGTCGTGCTCACGGATACGAGCGGTCTAGATCCTTCGAGATTAGTGGTTACTGTGGATGATGGATGGTTGGGAATTGAGATAAATTTGATGATACTTTAATACCACTTGGGAATTGGGACTAATCATTAAAGTAGTGATTCAAGATGCTAAAATTTGATTAACTAAAATTGCGAACCGTAGTCAAACAGTGTCAAGCCTTTTTTAGCCCCATAGATCCCTTTAGTATACTTGCTAAGCATGGTGAGCTTACACTTGCTTTACATCCAATGAAAATCCTAGATGGGTAACAGATAATGGATATGAAGAGTTTCCGAAGGATGTCCAGGACTACTAGGGAGACGTTCACCAGTTAGAGTCCCTATGGTAGTTGGGATAGTTATTCCACTGTGATTGTAATAATATTGCCTTTGAGCAAATTTTGTATTAACTTTATGATGAGATATGCGATGTAATAAGGACTTTACTTTGATACTATTGCAATTTGTGATATATGTGTGTGTTTGGACATCCTGGGCGCACATATATGAGTACTTAGTTTTGCTATGTAAAATTGGGTGCGACAAATTGGTATCGGAGCTATAACTAACTATAGGATGAACAACCTAGTTAGAAATGGACGTTTCTAGGATCACATTATCTTTATTTTACTACCTTTAATTTGCTATAAAATTTTGCTTATATTATGTTCTTTATCTGTTGCCAAAAAAATATTTTGTTCTAATACTCAACCTTTTCATTCTTGTAGATGGCCCATACCAAGCAGACCCCGCGTAAGAGGGCCATCCTGATGCCCACCAGGAGGACCAGGTTCACATTGGGCAAGCGTGTCCCAGCACATCTAGTGGAAGCTCTGAGGAACAAGGAGGAGGAACCGTCTGTGGAGGTGCCCATGGGGGAACCTCTGGAGGACTTGCTAGAGGATCCAATGGATGAAGAAACAGAAGAGGGACCCATGTTCGAGGAGCCTATTGAGATAGAGGAGTCTGAGGAGGATCCTATGGAGGAGCATGAACAAGGTGGCCAGGAGGGAGCTGGTGACCCCAACGATGGAGATGACTCTAATGATTCTGATGCTGATGGAGGTGATGACGGTGGAGATGGTGGTGATGATGGAGGAGACGGTGGAAATGGGAGTGATGACAGTGATGATGATCACAATGCACTGTTGGCTCAAGGATGGACCATGGAGATCCACTATGACTTGGAGGGTGATGCCTACTACCACCCTAAGCTTCTCACACTTGTGCATCGCTACCACCCCGGAGGCACTATTTAGTACAGGACGGCGCATTGGACCCACCCCGACTACACTGGCTTTTGGGAGACAGAAGTGTACATCCAAGAGGGGACTCGGGTGTGCTACATCCACCGCGCCACCACTGCACAGCTCACACGTGCAGCCATCATCAAGGATGCAGCTCGATAGGCGTTGATGGTCAACCGCGACCTCCACTTCGATGACATCACCTGGGAGGACGACCGCTATCTTCCCCAACATCGGAGCGGACAGTCTACATGCAACATCGCTGCACCACTTGGAGAGGTGAACCTGAGGCTGAGGCCTACCTTGTTGTGCTTGGCTGAGACTAACACTGACTTGGATCAGGTCCTGGACGAGCTCGATGTCATGGAGAAGGCCTACATGCAGCTGGCCCATGAAAATGCTACACTGAAGCAACAGTTAGGAGGTTTAGATGTGGAAGAGCCAGGAGTACCTGCTCAGTCTCCCCCGAGGACCAGAGGAGAGTTTAGAGACCCCAGCACCAGCACCAACATCGACCCGTACCCATAGAAGATTCCTAAAATATGTAATAAACATGCGTAGTTACGCGAGAGAGTATTTAGTTTCTTTCTTTTAATGGTTGGACAAGTGTTAGTTGCATGGTTGGATGTTTATCATTATGAATGATTTGGATCTTTGATATGATTGTGATGACTTGTGGGCATGTCCACGGTCATTTAGTTAAGGTTAAGGTTTAAGGATATTATGAATAAATAGTTGGGTTTCGTTTTATCATGTTGTCCATCCTGTATCATTCGGAGCAGTCTGTCTTTATCAGTTCATATCTCATAATCTAGATGTCCAATGATCATGAAATTTTTATGGAGATAAGTAGACTTCAACATATTCCTTTTGGCTCTGGAATCACCTCAATACCTATTATAAATTGTGAGATACAGCTGTTGTAAGTTGAGGTTTCTGTGCTGTCAGAATTCCAGAATAGTACTTCTTGTTGTCTGTATTTGACTAAGTAAACGTCCGAATCTGGAAAAGTGTTCTAAATGAAAGTTGTAGAGAATTTCCTAAGATTTCCAGAAAGGTAAAATATGCAATCATATGATAAACATAGAGTGAGATATGCTCATTTTACTGCACTGCTATTGTCCAACTCGCTGGAAAAGTTTAGAACAAATATCTTCTTGTATACCCTACATATATCTCTTGTCTACACCTACTCTTGTTACACCAGTATCTTTTAAGAGTTATATGCTTGGACATGTGAGACTTATATGATGCATCTACAGATGGTGAACACCAGGAGGAACAACCAGGGAGGCGAGGAAATGCCACCACCACCCCTAGTCACCATGGAGCAGCTGATGATGATGCAGACACAGTTGCTTCAGCAGATGGCCCAGAATATGCAGAACATGGGGCAAGGGAATGGGAATGCACCCTCTCATGCCAGAGATAAGAGGGGAGAGTTCCTGAAAGGACACCCACCTGTATTCAAGCACTCTGCCGACCCACTCCAGGCTGACGACTGGCTACGTGCCATTGAGAGACAACTGGAGATTACTCAGTGTGATGATAAGGATAAGATTTATATGCTTCTGGACAGTTGCAAGGAGTTGCACTGTATTGGTGGGACTCATTCCACTTCGGCCGTACTGAAGCTAATCCCATCACTTGGGCTGAGTTCCGTAGTGCCTTTCGTACTCACCACGTGCCTGTAGGACTGATGAAGCTAAAGAAGGAGTTCTTGGCTCTCAAGCAAGGGAGCATGACCGTTGCTGAATATTGTGACAAGTTCATACAATTGTCACGGTATGCACCGACTGAGGTAGATGAGGACAGAAAGAGGCAGGAGCTGTTTATGGAGGGCTTAAAATGATGGACTCCAGTACCAGCTGTTGTCTCATACCTTTGCTAACTTCCAGCAGCTGGTGGACAAGGCTTTAGTGATTGAGAACAAGCGCCGCCAAATGGAGGACAAAAAGAGGAAATTTCAAGGATAGCAATCCGGGAGCAACTCTCGCTTCCGTGCCAACCCTCAACAAGCTCAACCTCAACAGCACTATCAAGGCCAGACAGGTCCCAACCGCAACCAGCAACCCTAGTGTGCACAGCAGCAGCAGTAGTACAAGGCACCAGCTCAGCGCCAGCAGCAGCCCAACAATGTACCTATGAGGAACAATGCCCCCAATGCTTCACAGAGGAATGGCGCACCAAAAGCGCCAAATGCAGTTAATGATAACAAATGCTTCAATTATGGAGATCCAGGACATTACTCCAATATATGCCCCAAGAAGACTGCTAACTCACAGCGGAATTATGTTCATGGAAAGGTGAACAACGTGACTACTAAAATAGCTCAGGAGGCACCAGATGTGGTGATCGGTACGTTTTTGGTCAACTCAAACTCAGCTACAGTACTTTTTGATTCTGGTGCTTCGCATTCCTTCATAGCATATACATTCATAAAGAAGCATGGTATTCCAGTAAGTGTTATGAAGAAACACATGTTAGTAAGCTCACCTAGAGTGGTAATGAAAGCAGAGTGGATATGCTTAGCTGCTAGTCTCAACATAAGGGGGGTAGAATTTCAAGCAAATCTTGTAGTCATAAACTCCACCGGTATTGATGTCATCTTGGGTATGGATTGGTTAAGGTTGTAGAAAGCAGTTATTAATTGTGGCAATAGTTCTGTGAATCTTACCAGTTCATCTGGAGAGGAAGTTGTGTATGTGGCAACTCAGTCAGCTGTAAAAATCTGTCGGGTTAATCAGTTGGAGGGCACAACCTTAGAAGATATAAGGATAGTAAATGAGTACCCAGATGTCTTCCCTGAGGAATTGCCAGGTATGTGATGAGTACAGGCCCGATCTTCCGAGAGGTAGCCAGAAAGTTCGATTTGTGGAGATCTCGACGTTGGCGATCCGGCTTCAAATCAGACACGATTCGAACCCTACAACCGTTACACCACTGCTCCGTTGGTTATCAACCAAGCACAACTTGATTGACCTCGCCAAGAAGGCTTTTCCTGCAAGCGAATCAAAGAGCACAAGCAAGAAGGTAAAACACGCAATCTGAAATTGCAAATATGAATGACGCGAATATCAATAGAGGGTTCAAGAACTCGGTTCCAAAGGACTAATCGACACAGTGGAGGAGATCAAGAACGGGGGCCCTGGATCACTGTAAAAGGATTTGTCACCACAGTTACAATGAACGATTCAGTTTCTCGATGGAAAACTAAACTCTAAACAAAACCCAATTGTGTAGCAGCAGCAGCGGCTGTGTTTATAGTCTAAGACTCGACCTAGGGTTGGGGACGGCCAGGGGTTGGGCGCCCACAACTTGGGCTTAAGGCCCGACACGATACATGGCCAAGTTGGCCCAAATAGGTGATGCAGCACCTTGCCGTGGTCACACAGAATGATCCACGGACCTTCTGGAGCTGGGACCAGATCCAAAACGATGGCGTCGTCGTCCCCTTTCCAACGCATCCAAGAACGGCCCGTTTCGATGTCGTATGAGAAAGTTATGACCGAAACAGTGATGACATGTCTGCTGAATCCGAGGGCGACGTGGCAGCTGAGTTGGGAACGAATTGGAACTTGGGGAAGACCATGGCGTCTGTGTGTCTAGCGTGGCAATGTCCTCATCATCCTCCCCTTCTCGAATTGGAGTCGTCCTCGACTCCATCTTGGCGATGTCCTCATCATCCCCTCCTTGTAGAATTGGAGTCGTCCTCGACTCCATCCCGTCATCAGCGAACTCCTGCAAAAGGTTAGTGACAGCAGGCAATGCACTAGACATAAAAGGTTGACAAAACATAGTATAACATGGTGCATTAGGATTATCACATAACTCAGCAGTAGCAGGAGTTGTAGCAAGAAAAGCACCTCCTTTTAACTTAATCCCATTATTTTTAGCAATGTCTGTTGGAGGTTTATTTTTGATCTCATGAGCATGTTTAATAATATCCATAGGAGACAAAGGTAGCAATGTAATTTTCTTGTCCTTATGTATGATAGTGTATGTATTAGTTCTACCATGGTGTAAAGCATCATTATCAAATTCCCATGGGCGACCTAACAAAATGGAACAAGCTTGCATAGGGACAACATCAAAATCAGCAGTATCATGATAAGAGCCTGTGAAAAAGCTAATGCGTGCTGATTTAGTTACCTTAGTCTTACCACTATTATTGAACCATTGAAGTTTATATGGATACGAATGTTGTCGTGTGGTCAAGCCAAGCTTGTCAACTAAATCTGAACTCACCAAGTTGTTGCAACTCCCGCTATCAATGATAGTGAGAACACGACAACCCTGCACAATGAGATACATGTGGAACAAATTGTGGCGTTGGATCTTCATCTCTTCTTCATGACCCACACGTGTACTCAACACACGCTGCACAAGAAGGCTAGGGTAGTCCACGGCAGCAGCCACGGAGTCAATGGTGATGGCCTCCTTGTCTTGATCGCTCTCGGTGGGATCTGCATCAATGTTAGCAGCAAGGGCTAAATCATCTTCAACATCACTAGCACTTACATATCCATCCTCGGTAGCAATGAAAGCGCGACGACTGGGGCATTCCTTCATGACATGTCCCATGCCTTTGCATCGGTGGCAAATGATTTTAGAGCTGGACGAGGAGGAGCTAGTAGAAGCACCCGGAGTGCCACCTTTCTTCAGCTGTGGAAACTGCACATTAGACAATTTACTTACCCCGGAAGAAAATGGAGGTGTAGATGGCTGTGGTGCAACAGGAAGCTTGGGCGTCTCCGGCTCGGAACGCTGCTGAAAATTCCTCCCATTGTTAGACCTAAAAGGCTGGTGTTGTTTGTGTCCCAGTACTTCTCGTTCAGCCTTAATAGCAAGATGATACAATTGGAAAAAATTGCGCCATTCTTTATAATCAAGTATGTTCTATATATCATGGTTTAAACCACCAAAAAATCTAGCACTAGCATCATCATCATCTTCATTTATACCACAACGTGCTAAACCAATAATCAATTCTTGATAGTATGCTTCTACTCCTTTATCACCTTGTTTTAAAGTTTGTAGTTTCAAACATAAATCATGTTGGTAATAAGGAGGAACAAAACGAGATTTCATACGTTGCTTTAAAACATTCCAAGTTTGAGGCACAGCAGCAGCATTATTGGCATTGCAAAGATCGCTCCACCAGAACAAAGCAAAATTAGTAAACTCACTAGTAGCAAGTCTAACTCTATGCTCAGCAGGAACATTATGAGAATCAAATTTTTGTTGAACAGCAAGCTCCCAATCTAAATATGCCTCTGGATCAACATTATCAGCAAAAGGTGGTAGACTAAATTTAATTTTAGCAAAAGGATCATTATTACCATGATTATTACCTGCCATACCGCGACGATTGAAGTTAAGGCGGCGACGGGCACCACTGTCAGCATACGCATCTTCATCACCAAAAGCATCCGCATCTTCATCATCAGCACGATAAGGTGGAGGGCGTTGCTCAAGCTGTTCAATGCGGGTGACCAGATTGTTCACGTTGCGCGTCAGCTCGGTCATAAGATTGCGTTGTTCAGTCATGAACGTTGCAAGCTCGCCCTTGGACATGCACTCATTGAAGTCTGTCGGAGTTCCTACCATGGTTAGAAGATAGAAAAAGACAACACCAAAGTATTATCCCTATCAACTAAAAGGAAACAAGTGGTGGTGATGGTGGTGAAAGTGGAATGCAAAATCACAAGCGGCTTACCACCGTCTTGCTTGTATTCTTACCAACGCCAAACAGGAGCAAAACCAAAGTGGCAAAGCAATCTGTTGTTGAGCGTGGGTAACAGTTGCAAGATGAACCTGTGCTGACAGAAGAATATGTGGAGCTATGGGTAGGCACACAATATGACAGCAAGGATTAGCAATTAACGAGTGCAGAGTAGCGATTGTTCAATCTGGATCCAAAGTACAAATCATAGGTGTTGGCTAAGATGTGTCGAGACGTAGCGCAACAAGGTGAAAACAAAGGACGATCGAAAGAACTCACAGAACAAGCAAATAGCCCGGATTTCTCCTTTTTCCTGAATTTTTCCCGGATTTTTCTAAAAGGCACTAGTAGGAAACAAACTTTTTTTTACTATTTTTTTTATACTTTTCTCTGAACAAGGATCACAAAAGATGCAACCACAAAAATTGGCACCTACAACTGAGGTGGGATGTGGTCTACAGAAATTCAGCACGTTCTCTTAAAAGCGTGTAAAAACTTTGACAATTTTTTTTCTATATTTTCCCGAATTTTTTTGGCAATTCTGAGGAAACCAAACAGGGCAAAGCCGAGTTTGGGTCGGGTCCAAATGGTGTCAAGAAGCTGCACAAAAAATTTCAGATTTTTTTGATAAACGAGCGAAAAGTTATGCCTGTTTTACCGAAGGTATCTCAAGGTATGTTTTCCGGGAGGCACAACACGGCGGCGGCAGTTAGGGCAAAGCGTCCCTAAACTCTAACACCGATCACAGCAGTAGGTATTCGCCTGATGATGTAAGGAGGGCTACGATGCAGGCAAAATAAGAGCGGTTGGCAACCTATCTAGGGTTTGCGCGGCGGCGAGAAGTTACACAAGGCGGCTAGCGGGGCAAGTCGAGTAATGTGGTGGCTTCGACTTGTTGTTTGGGAACGGTAGATGGGATAGCGGCGGAAAATAAAATCACAGCAACGGGCGATTGAACTACGACCACGAACACAATCCTAAACCAGCAACAAGACTCGACCATGGACACAAACTCAACAACACGAATCTGAAACGAAATTGCAAAGGCACAAAGGGCGATAGGACAGCGGAAATTGAAATATTTTTGGGCTTTTTGTGGACTCTAGGTAATGAACAAATATGAATCTAAGGCAAACGAGATTATACCTCGCGGTAAACCTGAAATATCTGATACCAATTGATGAGTACAGGCCCGATCTTCCGAGAGGTAGCCGGTAAGTTCGATTTGTGGAGATCTCGACGTTGGCGATCCGGCTTCAAATCAAACACGATTCGAACCCTGCAACCGTTACACCACGGCTCCGTTGGTTATCAACCAAGCACAACTTGATTGACCTCGCCAAGAAGGCTTTTCCTGCAAGCGAATCAAAGAGCACAAGCAAGAAGGTAAAACACGCAATCTGAAATTGCAAATATGAATGACGCGAATATCAATAGATGGTTCAAGAACTCGGTTCCAAAGGACTAATCGACACAGTGGAGGAGATCAAGAACGGGGGCCCTGGATCACTGTAAAAGGATTTGTCACCACAGTTACAATGAACGATTCAGTTTCTCGATGGAAAACTAAACTCTAAACAAAACCCAATTGTGTAGCAGCGGCGGTGGCTGTGTTTATAGTCTAAGACTCGACCTAGAGTTGGGGACGGCCAGGGGTTGGGCGCCCACAACTTGGGCTTAAGGCCCAACATGATACATGGCCAAGTTGGCCCAAATAGTGATGCAGCACCTTGCCGTGGTCACACAGAATGATCCACGGACCTTCTGGAGCTAGGACCAGATCCAAAACGACGGCGTCGTCGTCCCCTTTCCAACGCATCCAAGAACGGCCCGTTTCGATGTCGTATGAGAAAGTTATGACCAAAACAGTGATGACATGTCTGCTGAATCCGAGGGCGACGTGGCAGCTGAGTTGGGAACGAATTGGAACTTGGGGAAGACCATGGCGTCTGTGTGTCCAGCGTGGCGATGTCCTCATCAGTATGCCACCTGACCAAGACATCAAGTTTATAATTGAACTTTTACCTAGAACTGCACCCATAGCTAAGAGACCCTATAGAATGGGAGTGAATGAATTAGCAGAACTTAAGAAATAATTAAGGGAATTGTTAGATAAGGGTTATGTTCAACCTAGTTCTTCACCTTGGGGTGCACCAATACTATTTGTAGAGAAGAAGGATGGTACACAGAGGATGTGCATAGATTATAGGTCACTTAATGAGGTCACAATTAAAAACAAGTACCCACTGCCTAGAATTGATGACCTGTTTGACTAGTTGAAAGGGGCTTGTGTGTTTTCCAAGATTGACCTTCGATCTGGATACCATCAGTTGAGGATAAGGCGTACTGACATCCCCAAGACTACTTTTGTGACTCGATATGGACTGTATGAGTTCACAGTCATGTCTTTTGGTCTGACAAATGCACATGCTTACTTCATGTATCTGATGAATAAAGTGTTCATGGAGTACCTCAACAAGTTTGTCGTCGTGTTCATTGATGACATATTAGTGTACTCTAAGAATGAAGAAGAACATGAAGAACATTTGAGATTGGTGTTGTAGAAGCTTAGAGAACATTAGCTTTATGCCAAGTTTAGCAAATGTGAGTTCTGGCTAAAAGAAGTATCTTTCCTTGGTCACATAATCTCTAATGGAGGAGTAGCAGTAGATCCCAAGAAGGTTAGAGATGTGTTGAGTTGGAAGCCACCTAAGGATGTTAGTGAGATTCAGAGTTTTCTAGGTATGGCTGGGTATTATAGGAGATTCATCAAGGAATTCTCTAAGTTAGCCAAGCCCATGACTGCTTTGTTAGAGAAGAATGCCAAATTTATATGGACTAAGCAATGTCATGACAGTTTTGAGGAGTTGAAGAAGAGACTGACTTCTGCCCCAGTGCTTATCTTACCTGATCTCACCAAAAGCTTCTCTATCTATTGTGATGCCTCACGGCAAGGTCTAGGTGGTGTTCTTATGCAAGAAGGTAGAGTTGTTGCCTATGCATCCAGACAGCTGAGAAAACATGAGTTAAATTATCTGACTCATGATTTGGAATTAGCAGCTGTGGTGCATGCTCTCAAGATTTGGAGGCATTACTTGATTGGTCATAAGTGTGAGATTTATATGGATCATAAGAGTCTAAAGTACATATTCACATAGTTAGATCTAAATCTGGGGCAACACAGATGGCTAGAGTTAATCAAGGATTATGATTTGGATATACACTATCACCTAGGAAAGGCTAATGTTGTAGTAGATGCCTCGAGTAGAAGGAGTTATGTGAACATGGCCTATACAACTCAACTGCCTGAAGAGTTGTGTGAGGAGTTCAAATACCTGAATTTGGGTATTGTGGCCAACACCATGGAGTTAGAGGTGGAACCTACTCTAGAACAAGCGATTCGTAAGGGACAGCTGAATGATGAGAGGATCAAGGATATTACGGAGCGTATAGTGATTGGTAAAGCCCCAGGATTCCACATGGATGATCAAGGGACAGTATGGTTTGGCAAAAGGATTTGTGTGCCAGAAGTAAAATCTATTAGAGAGTCTATCTTGAGGGAAGCTTATGACTCAGCCTATTCCATACACCCAGGAAGTACTAAAATGTATCTTGATCTTAAAGAGAGATATTGGTGGTATAGACTAAAGAGAGATATAGCTGAACATGTGGCCATATGTGACACGTGCCAAAGAGTAAAAGCAGAACATCAGAGGCCAACAGGTTTGCTACAGCCTATGAAGATACCCGAGTGGAAATGGGAAGAAGTTGGAATGGACTTTATAGTTGGATTACCCTGTACACAGAGAGGATTTGACTCTATCTGGGTAATTGTGGACCGTCTGACTAAAGTGGCACATTTTATTCCGATCAAGGTAACTTATTCGGGTGCAAAGTTGGTAGAGTTATACATGGAAAGGATTGTATGTTTACATAGAGTACCAAAGAAGATTGTTTTGGATAGGGGTACACAGTTCACATCACATTTTTGGCAGAAATTACATGAGTCCATGGATACAAAGTTGAACTTTAGCTTAGCTTACCATCCTCAAATAGATGGACAAACTGAGAGAACAAATCAAATCTTAGAGGATATGCTAAGAGCTTGTGCTCTGTAGTATGGGACAAGTTAGGATAAGAGTTTACCTTATGCCGAATTCTCCTATAATAATAGCTACCAAAAGAGTCTCAAGATGGCACCGTTTGAGGCATTGTATGGCAGGAAGTGCATAACCCCATTGTTTTGAAATCAAGCGGGGGAAAGTCAAGTCTTTGGACCAGATGTTTTGCAACTGGCAGAAAAACAAGTGCAAACAACAAGGCAAAACTTGAAGGTTGCACAGTCTCGTTAGAAAAGCTATGCGGACACGAGAAGAAGAGATTTGGTGTTTGAAATTGGTGACTTTGTTTATCTCAAAGTTTCACCTATGAAAGGAGTTAAGAGATTTCATACCAAGGGAAAGTTATCACCTAGGTATGTGGGACCATTCAAGATCATCAATAGGAGAGGAGAAGTTGCTTACCAGCTAGAATTACCGGAGCAGCTCTCAGGTGTTCATGATGTCTTCCATGTGTCACAACTTAAGAAATGTTTGAGAGTACCTGAGGAACAACTACCTTTGGAAGAACTAGATATCTGAGGGGATCTATCATACAAAGAATATCCAATAAGAATCTTGGAAACAGCAGAGAGAATCACAAGAAGCAAAATAATAAGAATGTGCAAGGTTCAGTGGAATAGACATTCAGTGGATGAGGCAACTTGGGAAAGAGAGAAAGATCTAAAAATTGACTATCCCAATCTCTTTGAACCATCCAAATCTCAAGGATGAGATTCATCTTAAGGGGGTAGGTATGTAACACCCAAAAAAATTACTACAAATTAGCAATTAATTCTTATCCTTTATTACATTTTCTAGGTATTTTTAACTTACGCCAAATAATAAAAATTGGATAAATAAAATAAACTACTCCCTCCGTTCCTTAATATAAGCCATATAGTTTTTAGCACCAATATTAACGCATGGCTTGAGGAAGGATGTGAGACCGAGGGAAAAAGGAAAATCAGGCCATCTTCTCTCTCCCAATCAGATTACTTCCTAAATCTAAGGGATTGGTTGGAGCATGTGCTATGTACGGTGGGAAGGTTTCTAAACTAATCGGTGTGGGAGCTGATACGTACCTATATTTTGGAATTTTTTTAGAAATCTATATGGCTTATATTAAGGAACGGAGGGATTATAAGGTTTAGAAACATGTTTGTTGCATTCATGCCGAAGCATATTGTTTTGATTGAGTGTAGGGTTAGATGATTTGAAGTTGAATTCAAATCCCATTTGAATTGGCTTAAAATTGAAAATAGAGGAAATGGAATTGGAAAAAGATTTGGTTTTGGAAAAAAATTCATCTTCTTCCAATCTGGCCCAACCTAGGAATCAGCTCACTTCTATTTTTCCTTTCCCCTGCCCGCACTGGCCCACGGGTTGCCCAGCAGCGCTCTTCCTCCCCTTTCTATTTTCCCCGCACCGGCTTGCTTTCCCGTGGCCTTTTCCTTCTTACCACACGTGGCCCAGTCAGGTGAACCAGCCCACTTGGCAGCCTGTAGCACCGGCCCTCTCCCGCGCGCGCACCACTCGGCGGCCCAGCCTGGCGCACCGGCCCGCCCAGCCTTCATCACCGAAACCACCATGCCGCTCACTCTCTCTTTTTCTCTCACTACGCATCGGCCCCACCTATCAGCACCTTTCTTCTTCCTTAGCCTTTCCATTCTTCACCGCCCGGCACCTTCCTTTCTTCGGCCATCGATGGCGTGGCCATGCATGGAAAGCCACCGTCGTCGCCCGCTTATGGCAGGCGGCCAATCCCACCTGATTTCCCCCACTTCCCTTCCTTATTTCCCCCACCACCCAGCCTATATAGCCCTGCGCCATCCCTTCCCCCTCTCTCATCCTCTGCTCGTAGCTGAGAACCACCGCCGCCATAGCTTTCCCTCGCCTACGCCTCGGAGCTCGATGTCAATGCCACTCGAAGCTCTGTTGTGACCTCCCGCACCCATAGGTACCTCCCTCTCGTCGATTTGGTCACGAATTCCTCGGATTGAACCTCACCTACGTGTACTTCTCTCTCCAGAGCTCCACCGCCATCGACCAAGCCCCTAGAGCCCGTCCTAAACACTGAGAACACCTTCATTAGACTCATGGTGAGCTCCCGACTCTCCCGTGCCTTCCATTCGCGATTTTGTGCCCTGGAACGCAATACCAGCGATCTCCAGTCACGTGGCCATGGCGCCGTCGTGGGAGCCGTCGTCGCCGGTGATCCCCTGTCTCGTCGTAAGTAGCACCGTTGGATCTTGAATGTGTGATCAAGATTTCGTACCCCTTCGCTATTAAGTGGCTGGTCCACAGCAAGCCATGGACCCGGTCCACCTGGCCACATCAGCGCGCACCCACATCGCGTGGCACACCACGCCAACCAGAAGGCGCCATGTGGCCACCCAATCAACAGCTAGGTCCAAACCGCAGTCAAGCGCGCACATTTTTCAGAAAGGCCCTTCGGTTTTCTCATAATCAACCCGCAGTCCATTCTAATTCAAAGTAATTATTTTTCAGTCCTGTTTTTATTTAGTTAGGCCCCTGTACTTTCCAGATTTAGTACCCACAGTCCTATAACCGTGAGTATTTACATTTTTAATTGTTTTAATTCAAAAATAGGTTTAGTTTATTTACAGAAATGCCATTACATCTTATTTTATGCATAACTTTCGCGTTTTAAGTACGATTTGAGTGATTCTTTCGCTCACGTGTTCGTAGCAATGCATAGAATAGATTTGTAAGCTTTTCAACTTATGTTTTCACTATTTGGTGTACTGTTCTAATGGAAGTCTATCTTGTATGCATGTAATGATTGGTATGAGGCTTGATTGATGATTGGATCACGATTAGAGGGTGAGTCATTTGAGGTGACTGAGGACCCCCAGCAGGATCAGCAGTACTCCCAGGATGACTTTGAGGAAGGCAAGTGTACCAAAGGCCCCTTGTTACCTATGAACTATTACCATTCATATTCATGCATGTGTTTAATTTGAAATGCCTTTAAGGACTTTACCTAGATGATTACTTGTACCACATATCCTTGATACCTGAGATTATCGGGTAGGCATTTTGGATAGATGTTGCAGCGCTTAACATGAAATAATTGTTAAACATGATTAAAGGATATATGCAATGTGATAAAATGGAGCTTTTTAGCAATAGATAGGTGGCTAGAGTACGGGGTTGAGTACTCTAGTGCCTCTCCATAAGGACTTAATCCTAAAGCAGCAACCCAGGAGGGACCGTACAACCCCGAGTGTCACATGGCTCTGACTTTAACCTGTTAACTAGATTGTACTAGCTCATCTGTAGCTCCAGTAAGGGGTAAGAGGGTATCTTTCCTTTTTCTGTTAGGGTGTGCACCATGCTGCGATGCCCACATGTGCCATTCCTTTGGAGCTATGACCTGTTAGTGCAACTAGCTAAGGGTTTCATAGTGAAACTCTGCCACACTTCCTAGGAAGAGGTGTAGTGGGTCTCGCGAACCCCGGCATTAGGAATCATAGCTCGGTGGGTAAAGTTGTATAATTTCTGCAAAAATAATTAATCTGTTATAACAGTCGTGCTCATAGATACGAGCGGTCTAGATCCTTTGAGATTAGTGGTTACTGTGGATGATGGATGGTTGGGAATTGAGATAAATTTGATGATACTTTAATACCACTTGGGAATTGGGACTATTCATTAAAGTAGTGATTCAGGATGCTAAAATTTGATTAACTAAAATTGCGAACCGTAGTCAAACAGTGTCAAGCCTTTTTGAGCCTCATAGATCCCTTTGGTATACTTGCTAAGCATGGTGAGCTTACACTTGCTTTACATCCAATGAAAATCCTGGATGGGTAACAGATAATGGATATGAAGAGTTTCCGGAGGATGTCCAGGACTACTAGGGAGACGTTCACCAGTTGGAGTCCCTGTGGTAGTTGGGATAGTTATTCCGCTGTGATTGTAATAATATTGCCTTTGAGCAAACTTTGTATTAACTTTACGATGAGATATGCGATGTAATAAGTACTTTACTTTGATACTATTGTAATTTGTGATATATGTGTGTGTGTTTGGACATCCTGGGCACACATATATGAGTACTTGGTTTTGCTATGCAAAATTGGGTGCGACAAAACACCATCTCAAGTATTGATTGCACCCTGTTAGCAAGCAAAAACTTATACTGAAATCTAAGCTACCTAGATGTAACTATACAAGGTATTTCTCTAGCTATATGACAATCAAATACTTGTTCTAAAATTAAACCCACGCCTATCCCATAGTAATTTTAGAATTGGGGAGTCACAACCAATAATCTGGTAGTATTTTGTGCTAAAAGGGAACAACGTTCGTTTGGGAAGGCACCCATGAAAATCTTGGACAATGTTGGAACTCAACCTGTGTTCGTTTCATGTTGAGAAATTCCAACTGAAGGATCAGTAGCTTTGCCTACAATCATGATATAATCAATCATATATCCTCTAGAATTATTGTAAATATGCATAATCAGCAACAAACTACAAAAGTGAGCTCTAAACACTTCAACTATTATATCACCATATATGCAGTAGTTAAGATTGAACAGAATACCAGAGGTCTGATAGACATTGTATTATCTGCATAGCTTATATGTTGAATCATGTCGTTCTTGGTGTGGCATTTCATCGACCAAGTGGGTTGCATGATCCCTAACATGTCTATGCAGTAATGAAGTGGTGTCTCTCTAGCCTGAAATCAGTACATGGGATAACAATAAAGAGCAGAGGGTAGGAGGCGCACACAACACATCACATCAACCCAAACATAATCAAAAGAAGGAGGGTAGAAAGTGGAAGCAAAGGGTAGGTTCACGGGAAGAGAAAGCTTTGGCAAGGGTGCGGATAGACTTCACCAGCCTTGAGCCCTCCACTGAAGGGAGCTTGTTGTGGCGTCTGTTAAACTCTAGGAGCATAGATCTAGCCGGGTACTTGCTGTTGAATAGAATCATGAACCCTAGAACGTCTACTAATGTAGTAACAATAAGTAGAACGAGAGAAAGGGAGGGGTAGAAGATGGACATGTCAAACCTAACACCGCAGTGGAGGAGGATCCGCTCGTGTCCGGCATGGAGTCGGTGTCTGCGCTAGGGCAACGACGGTCAGGGAAGATGGGTGGTGGCATAGTGTAGTGGTCGCCGGTGATGCAGTCCGGTGGCAGCGCGGCTGGTGGCTTCCCGTCACTAGCTGTGCGCCCTCTAGATTGAGTACAGGCCCGATCTTCCGAGAGGTAGCCAGAAAGTTCGATTTGTGGAGATCTCGACGTTGGCGATCCGGCTTCAAATCAGACACGATTCGAACCCTACAACCGTTACACCACTGCTCCGTTGGTTATCAACCAAGCACAACTTGATTGACCTCGCCAAGAAGGCTTTTCCTGCAAGCGAATCAAAGAGCACAAGCAAGAAGGTAAAACACGCAATCTGAAATTGCAAATATGAATGACGCGAATATCAATAGAGGGTTCAAGAACTCGGTTCCAAAGGACTAATCGACACAGTGGAGGAGATCAAGAACGGGGGCCCTGGATCACTGTAAAAGGATTTGTCACCACAGTTACAATGAACGATTCAGTTTCTCGATGGAAAACTAAACTCTAAACAAAACCCAATTGTGTAGCAGCAGCAGCGGCTGTGTTTATAGTCTAAGACTCGACCTAGGGTTGGGGACGGCCAGGGGTTGGGCGCCCACAACTTGGGCTTAAGGCCCGACACGATACATGGCCAAGTTGGCCCAAATAGGTGATGCAGCACCTTGCCGTGGTCACACAGAATGATCCACGGACCTTCTGGAGCTGGGACCAGATCCAAAACGATGGCGTCGTCGTCCCCTTTCCAACGCATCCAAGAACGGCCCGTTTCGATGTCGTATGAGAAAGTTATGACCGAAACAGTGATGACATGTCTGCTGAATCCGAGGGCGACGTGGCAGCTGAGTTGGGAACGAATTGGAACTTGGGGAAGACCATGGCGTCTGTGTGTCTAGCGTGGCAATGTCCTCATCATCCTCCCCTTCTCGAATTGGAGTCGTCCTCGACTCCATCTTGGCGATGTCCTCATCATCCCCTCCTTGTAGAATTGGAGTCGTCCTCGACTCCATCCCGTCATCAGCGAACTCCTGCAAAAGGTTAGTGACAGCAGGCAATGCACTAGACATAAAAGGTTGACAAAACATAGTATAACATGGTGCATTAGGATTATCACATAACTCAGCAGTAGCAGGAGTTGTAGCAAGAAAAGCACCTCCTTTTAACTTAATCCCATTATTTTTAGCAATGTCTGTTGGAGGTTTATTTTTGATCTCATGAGCATGTTTAATAATATCCATAGGAGACAAAGGTAGCAATGTAATTTTCTTGTCCTTATGTATGATAGTGTATGTATTAGTTCTACCATGGTGTAAAGCATCATTATCAAATTCCCATGGGCGACCTAACAAAATGGAACAAGCTTGCATAGGGACAACATCAAAATCAGCAGTATCATGATAAGAGCCTGTGAAAAAGCTAATGCGTGCTGATTTAGTTACCTTAGTCTTACCACTATTATTGAACCATTGAAGTTTATATGGATACGAATGTTGTCGTGTGGTCAAGCCAAGCTTGTCAACTAAATCTGAACTCACCAAGTTGTTGCAACTCCCGCTATCAATGATAGTGAGAACACGACAACCCTGCACAATGAGATACATGTGGAACAAATTGTGGCGTTGGATCTTCATCTCTTCTTCATGACCCACACGTGTACTCAACACACGCTGCACAAGAAGGCTAGGGTAGTCCACGGCAGCAGCCACGGAGTCAATGGTGATGGCCTCCTTGTCTTGATCGCTCTCGGTGGGATCTGCATCAATGTTAGCAGCAAGGGCTAAATCATCTTCAACATCACTAGCACTTACATATCCATCCTCGGTAGCAATGAAAGCGCGACGACTGGGGCATTCCTTCATGACATGTCCCATGCCTTTGCATCGGTGGCAAATGATTTTAGAGCTGGACGAGGAGGAGCTAGTAGAAGCACCCGGAGTGCCACCTTTCTTCAGCTGTGGAAACTGCACATTAGACAATTTACTTACCCCGGAAGAAAATGGAGGTGTAGATGGCTGTGGTGCAACAGGAAGCTTGGGCGTCTCCGGCTCGGAACGCTGCTGAAAATTCCTCCCATTGTTAGACCTAAAAGGCTGGTGTTGTTTGTGTCCCAGTACTTCTCGTTCAGCCTTAATAGCAAGATGATACAATTGGAAAAAATTGCGCCATTCTTTATAATCAAGTATGTTCTATATATCATGGTTTAAACCACCAAAAAATCTAGCACTAGCATCATCATCATCTTCATTTATACCACAACGTGCTAAACCAATAATCAATTCTTGATAGTATGCTTCTACTCCTTTATCACCTTGTTTTAAAGTTTGTAGTTTCAAACATAAATCATGTTGGTAATAAGGAGGAACAAAACGAGATTTCATACGTTGCTTTAAAACATTCCAAGTTTGAGGCACAGCAGCAGCATTATTGGCATTGCAAAGATCGCTCCACCAGAACAAAGCAAAATTAGTAAACTCACTAGTAGCAAGTCTAACTCTATGCTCAGCAGGAACATTATGAGAATCAAATTTTTGTTGAACAGCAAGCTCCCAATCTAAATATGCCTCTGGATCAACATTATCAGCAAAAGGTGGTAGACTAAATTTAATTTTAGCAAAAGGATCATTATTACCATGATTATTACCTGCCATACCGCGACGATTGAAGTTAAGGCGGCGACGGGCACCACTGTCAGCATACGCATCTTCATCACCAAAAGCATCCGCATCTTCATCATCAGCACGATAAGGTGGAGGGCGTTGCTCAAGCTGTTCAATGCGGGTGACCAGATTGTTCACGTTGCGCGTCAGCTCGGTCATAAGATTGCGTTGTTCAGTCATGAACGTTGCAAGCTCGCCCTTGGACATGCACTCATTGAAGTCTGTCGGAGTTCCTACCATGGTTAGAAGATAGAAAAAGACAACACCAAAGTATTATCCCTATCAACTAAAAGGAAACAAGTGGTGGTGATGGTGGTGAAAGTGGAATGCAAAATCACAAGCGGCTTACCACCGTCTTGCTTGTATTCTTACCAACGCCAAACAGGAGCAAAACCAAAGTGGCAAAGCAATCTGTTGTTGAGCGTGGGTAACAGTTGCAAGATGAACCTGTGCTGACAGAAGAATATGTGGAGCTATGGGTAGGCACACAATATGACAGCAAGGATTAGCAATTAACGAGTGCAGAGTAGCGATTGTTCAATCTGGATCCAAAGTACAAATCATAGGTGTTGGCTAAGATGTGTCGAGACGTAGCGCAACAAGGTGAAAACAAAGGACGATCGAAAGAACTCACAGAACAAGCAAATAGCCCGGATTTCTCCTTTTTCCTGAATTTTTCCCGGATTTTTCTAAAAGGCACTAGTAGGAAACAAACTTTTTTTTACTATTTTTTTTATACTTTTCTCTGAACAAGGATCACAAAAGATGCAACCACAAAAATTGGCACCTACAACTGAGGTGGGATGTGGTCTACAGAAATTCAGCACGTTCTCTTAAAAGCGTGTAAAAACTTTGACAATTTTTTTTCTATATTTTCCCGAATTTTTTTGGCAATTCTGAGGAAACCAAACAGGGCAAAGCCGAGTTTGGGTCGGGTCCAAATGGTGTCAAGAAGCTGCACAAAAAATTTCAGATTTTTTTGATAAACGAGCGAAAAGTTATGCCTGTTTTACCGAAGGTATCTCAAGGTATGTTTTCCGGGAGGCACAACACGGCGGCGGCAGTTAGGGCAAAGCGTCCCTAAACTCTAACACCGATCACAGCAGTAGGTATTCGCCTGATGATGTAAGGAGGGCTACGATGCAGGCAAAATAAGAGCGGTTGGCAACCTATCTAGGGTTTGCGCGGCGGCGAGAAGTTACACAAGGCGGCTAGCGGGGCAAGTCGAGTAATGTGGTGGCTTCGACTTGTTGTTTGGGAACGGTAGATGGGATAGCGGCGGAAAATAAAATCACAGCAACGGGCGATTGAACTACGACCACGAACACAATCCTAAACCAGCAACAAGACTCGACCATGGACACAAACTCAACAACACGAATCTGAAACGAAATTGCAAAGGCACAAAGGGCGATAGGACAGCGGAAATTGAAATATTTTTGGGCTTTTTGTGGACTCTAGGTAATGAACAAATATGAATCTAAGGCAAACGAGATTATACCTCGCGGTAAACCTGAAATATCTGATACCAATTGATGAGTACAGGCCCGATCTTCCGAGAGGTAGCCGGTAAGTTCGATTTGTGGAGATCTCGACGTTGGCGATCCGGCTTCAAATCAAACACGATTCGAACCCTGCAACCGTTACACCACGGCTCCGTTGGTTATCAACCAAGCACAACTTGATTGACCTCGCCAAGAAGGCTTTTCCTGCAAGCGAATCAAAGAGCACAAGCAAGAAGGTAAAACACGCAATCTGAAATTGCAAATATGAATGACGCGAATATCAATAGATGGTTCAAGAACTCGGTTCCAAAGGACTAATCGACACAGTGGAGGAGATCAAGAACGGGGGCCCTGGATCACTGTAAAAGGATTTGTCACCACAGTTACAATGAACGATTCAGTTTCTCGATGGAAAACTAAACTCTAAACAAAACCCAATTGTGTAGCAGCGGCGGTGGCTGTGTTTATAGTCTAAGACTCGACCTAGAGTTGGGGACGGCCAGGGGTTGGGCGCCCACAACTTGGGCTTAAGGCCCAACATGATACATGGCCAAGTTGGCCCAAATAGTGATGCAGCACCTTGCCGTGGTCACACAGAATGATCCACGGACCTTCTGGAGCTAGGACCAGATCCAAAACGACGGCGTCGTCGTCCCCTTTCCAACGCATCCAAGAACGGCCCGTTTCGATGTCGTATGAGAAAGTTATGACCAAAACAGTGATGACATGTCTGCTGAATCCGAGGGCGACGTGGCAGCTGAGTTGGGAACGAATTGGAACTTGGGGAAGACCATGGCGTCTGTGTGTCCAGCGTGGCGATGTCCTCATCAGTATGCCACCTGACCAAGACATCAAGTTTATAATTGAACTTTTACCTAGAACTGCACCCATAGCTAAGAGACCCTATAGAATGGGAGTGAATGAATTAGCAGAACTTAAGAAATAATTAAGGGAATTGTTAGATAAGGGTTATGTTCAACCTAGTTCTTCACCTTGGGGTGCACCAATACTATTTGTAGAGAAGAAGGATGGTACACAGAGGATGTGCATAGATTATAGGTCACTTAATGAGGTCACAATTAAAAACAAGTACCCACTGCCTAGAATTGATGACCTGTTTGACTAGTTGAAAGGGGCTTGTGTGTTTTCCAAGATTGACCTTCGATCTGGATACCATCAGTTGAGGATAAGGCGTACTGACATCCCCAAGACTACTTTTGTGACTCGATATGGACTGTATGAGTTCACAGTCATGTCTTTTGGTCTGACAAATGCACATGCTTACTTCATGTATCTGATGAATAAAGTGTTCATGGAGTACCTCAACAAGTTTGTCGTCGTGTTCATTGATGACATATTAGTGTACTCTAAGAATGAAGAAGAACATGAAGAACATTTGAGATTGGTGTTGTAGAAGCTTAGAGAACATTAGCTTTATGCCAAGTTTAGCAAATGTGAGTTCTGGCTAAAAGAAGTATCTTTCCTTGGTCACATAATCTCTAATGGAGGAGTAGCAGTAGATCCCAAGAAGGTTAGAGATGTGTTGAGTTGGAAGCCACCTAAGGATGTTAGTGAGATTCAGAGTTTTCTAGGTATGGCTGGGTATTATAGGAGATTCATCAAGGAATTCTCTAAGTTAGCCAAGCCCATGACTGCTTTGTTAGAGAAGAATGCCAAATTTATATGGACTAAGCAATGTCATGACAGTTTTGAGGAGTTGAAGAAGAGACTGACTTCTGCCCCAGTGCTTATCTTACCTGATCTCACCAAAAGCTTCTCTATCTATTGTGATGCCTCACGGCAAGGTCTAGGTGGTGTTCTTATGCAAGAAGGTAGAGTTGTTGCCTATGCATCCAGACAGCTGAGAAAACATGAGTTAAATTATCTGACTCATGATTTGGAATTAGCAGCTGTGGTGCATGCTCTCAAGATTTGGAGGCATTACTTGATTGGTCATAAGTGTGAGATTTATATGGATCATAAGAGTCTAAAGTACATATTCACATAGTTAGATCTAAATCTGGGGCAACACAGATGGCTAGAGTTAATCAAGGATTATGATTTGGATATACACTATCACCTAGGAAAGGCTAATGTTGTAGTAGATGCCTCGAGTAGAAGGAGTTATGTGAACATGGCCTATACAACTCAACTGCCTGAAGAGTTGTGTGAGGAGTTCAAATACCTGAATTTGGGTATTGTGGCCAACACCATGGAGTTAGAGGTGGAACCTACTCTAGAACAAGCGATTCGTAAGGGACAGCTGAATGATGAGAGGATCAAGGATATTACGGAGCGTATAGTGATTGGTAAAGCCCCAGGATTCCACATGGATGATCAAGGGACAGTATGGTTTGGCAAAAGGATTTGTGTGCCAGAAGTAAAATCTATTAGAGAGTCTATCTTGAGGGAAGCTTATGACTCAGCCTATTCCATACACCCAGGAAGTACTAAAATGTATCTTGATCTTAAAGAGAGATATTGGTGGTATAGACTAAAGAGAGATATAGCTGAACATGTGGCCATATGTGACACGTGCCAAAGAGTAAAAGCAGAACATCAGAGGCCAACAGGTTTGCTACAGCCTATGAAGATACCCGAGTGGAAATGGGAAGAAGTTGGAATGGACTTTATAGTTGGATTACCCTGTACACAGAGAGGATTTGACTCTATCTGGGTAATTGTGGACCGTCTGACTAAAGTGGCACATTTTATTCCGATCAAGGTAACTTATTCGGGTGCAAAGTTGGTAGAGTTATACATGGAAAGGATTGTATGTTTACATAGAGTACCAAAGAAGATTGTTTTGGATAGGGGTACACAGTTCACATCACATTTTTGGCAGAAATTACATGAGTCCATGGATACAAAGTTGAACTTTAGCTTAGCTTACCATCCTCAAATAGATGGACAAACTGAGAGAACAAATCAAATCTTAGAGGATATGCTAAGAGCTTGTGCTCTGTAGTATGGGACAAGTTAGGATAAGAGTTTACCTTATGCCGAATTCTCCTATAATAATAGCTACCAAAAGAGTCTCAAGATGGCACCGTTTGAGGCATTGTATGGCAGGAAGTGCATAACCCCATTGTTTTGAAATCAAGCGGGGGAAAGTCAAGTCTTTGGACCAGATGTTTTGCAACTGGCAGAAAAACAAGTGCAAACAACAAGGCAAAACTTGAAGGTTGCACAGTCTCGTTAGAAAAGCTATGCGGACACGAGAAGAAGAGATTTGGTGTTTGAAATTGGTGACTTTGTTTATCTCAAAGTTTCACCTATGAAAGGAGTTAAGAGATTTCATACCAAGGGAAAGTTATCACCTAGGTATGTGGGACCATTCAAGATCATCAATAGGAGAGGAGAAGTTGCTTACCAGCTAGAATTACCGGAGCAGCTCTCAGGTGTTCATGATGTCTTCCATGTGTCACAACTTAAGAAATGTTTGAGAGTACCTGAGGAACAACTACCTTTGGAAGAACTAGATATCTGAGGGGATCTATCATACAAAGAATATCCAATAAGAATCTTGGAAACAGCAGAGAGAATCACAAGAAGCAAAATAATAAGAATGTGCAAGGTTCAGTGGAATAGACATTCAGTGGATGAGGCAACTTGGGAAAGAGAGAAAGATCTAAAAATTGACTATCCCAATCTCTTTGAACCATCCAAATCTCAAGGATGAGATTCATCTTAAGGGGGTAGGTATGTAACACCCAAAAAAATTACTACAAATTAGCAATTAATTCTTATCCTTTATTACATTTTCTAGGTATTTTTAACTTACGCCAAATAATAAAAATTGGATAAATAAAATAAACTACTCCCTCCGTTCCTTAATATAAGCCATATAGTTTTTAGCACCAATATTAACGCATGGCTTGAGGAAGGATGTGAGACCGAGGGAAAAAGGAAAATCAGGCCATCTTCTCTCTCCCAATCAGATTACTTCCTAAATCTAAGGGATTGGTTGGAGCATGTGCTATGTACGGTGGGAAGGTTTCTAAACTAATCGGTGTGGGAGCTGATACGTACCTATATTTTGGAATTTTTTTAGAAATCTATATGGCTTATATTAAGGAACGGAGGGATTATAAGGTTTAGAAACATGTTTGTTGCATTCATGCCGAAGCATATTGTTTTGATTGAGTGTAGGGTTAGATGATTTGAAGTTGAATTCAAATCCCATTTGAATTGGCTTAAAATTGAAAATAGAGGAAATGGAATTGGAAAAAGATTTGGTTTTGGAAAAAAATTCATCTTCTTCCAATCTGGCCCAACCTAGGAATCAGCTCACTTCTATTTTTCCTTTCCCCTGCCCGCACTGGCCCACGGGTTGCCCAGCAGCGCTCTTCCTCCCCTTTCTATTTTCCCCGCACCGGCTTGCTTTCCCGTGGCCTTTTCCTTCTTACCACACGTGGCCCAGTCAGGTGAACCAGCCCACTTGGCAGCCTGTAGCACCGGCCCTCTCCCGCGCGCGCACCACTCGGCGGCCCAGCCTGGCGCACCGGCCCGCCCAGCCTTCATCACCGAAACCACCATGCCGCTCACTCTCTCTTTTTCTCTCACTACGCATCGGCCCCACCTATCAGCACCTTTCTTCTTCCTTAGCCTTTCCATTCTTCACCGCCCGGCACCTTCCTTTCTTCGGCCATCGATGGCGTGGCCATGCATGGAAAGCCACCGTCGTCGCCCGCTTATGGCAGGCGGCCAATCCCACCTGATTTCCCCCACTTCCCTTCCTTATTTCCCCCACCACCCAGCCTATATAGCCCTGCGCCATCCCTTCCCCCTCTCTCATCCTCTGCTCGTAGCTGAGAACCACCGCCGCCATAGCTTTCCCTCGCCTACGCCTCGGAGCTCGATGTCAATGCCACTCGAAGCTCTGTTGTGACCTCCCGCACCCATAGGTACCTCCCTCTCGTCGATTTGGTCACGAATTCCTCGGATTGAACCTCACCTACGTGTACTTCTCTCTCCAGAGCTCCACCGCCATCGACCAAGCCCCTAGAGCCCGTCCTAAACACTGAGAACACCTTCATTAGACTCATGGTGAGCTCCCGACTCTCCCGTGCCTTCCATTCGCGATTTTGTGCCCTGGAACGCAATACCAGCGATCTCCAGTCACGTGGCCATGGCGCCGTCGTGGGAGCCGTCGTCGCCGGTGATCCCCTGTCTCGTCGTAAGTAGCACCGTTGGATCTTGAATGTGTGATCAAGATTTCGTACCCCTTCGCTATTAAGTGGCTGGTCCACAGCAAGCCATGGACCCGGTCCACCTGGCCACATCAGCGCGCACCCACATCGCGTGGCACACCACGCCAACCAGAAGGCGCCATGTGGCCACCCAATCAACAGCTAGGTCCAAACCGCAGTCAAGCGCGCACATTTTTCAGAAAGGCCCTTCGGTTTTCTCATAATCAACCCGCAGTCCATTCTAATTCAAAGTAATTATTTTTCAGTCCTGTTTTTATTTAGTTAGGCCCCTGTACTTTCCAGATTTAGTACCCACAGTCCTATAACCGTGAGTATTTACATTTTTAATTGTTTTAATTCAAAAATAGGTTTAGTTTATTTACAGAAATGCCATTACATCTTATTTTATGCATAACTTTCGCGTTTTAAGTACGATTTGAGTGATTCTTTCGCTCACGTGTTCGTAGCAATGCATAGAATAGATTTGTAAGCTTTTCAACTTATGTTTTCACTATTTGGTGTACTGTTCTAATGGAAGTCTATCTTGTATGCATGTAATGATTGGTATGAGGCTTGATTGATGATTGGATCACGATTAGAGGGTGAGTCATTTGAGGTGACTGAGGACCCCCAGCAGGATCAGCAGTACTCCCAGGATGACTTTGAGGAAGGCAAGTGTACCAAAGGCCCCTTGTTACCTATGAACTATTACCATTCATATTCATGCATGTGTTTAATTTGAAATGCCTTTAAGGACTTTACCTAGATGATTACTTGTACCACATATCCTTGATACCTGAGATTATCGGGTAGGCATTTTGGATAGATGTTGCAGCGCTTAACATGAAATAATTGTTAAACATGATTAAAGGATATATGCAATGTGATAAAATGGAGCTTTTTAGCAATAGATAGGTGGCTAGAGTACGGGGTTGAGTACTCTAGTGCCTCTCCATAAGGACTTAATCCTAAAGCAGCAACCCAGGAGGGACCGTACAACCCCGAGTGTCACATGGCTCTGACTTTAACCTGTTAACTAGATTGTACTAGCTCATCTGTAGCTCCAGTAAGGGGTAAGAGGGTATCTTTCCTTTTTCTGTTAGGGTGTGCACCATGCTGCGATGCCCACATGTGCCATTCCTTTGGAGCTATGACCTGTTAGTGCAACTAGCTAAGGGTTTCATAGTGAAACTCTGCCACACTTCCTAGGAAGAGGTGTAGTGGGTCTCGCGAACCCCGGCATTAGGAATCATAGCTCGGTGGGTAAAGTTGTATAATTTCTGCAAAAATAATTAATCTGTTATAACAGTCGTGCTCATAGATACGAGCGGTCTAGATCCTTTGAGATTAGTGGTTACTGTGGATGATGGATGGTTGGGAATTGAGATAAATTTGATGATACTTTAATACCACTTGGGAATTGGGACTATTCATTAAAGTAGTGATTCAGGATGCTAAAATTTGATTAACTAAAATTGCGAACCGTAGTCAAACAGTGTCAAGCCTTTTTGAGCCTCATAGATCCCTTTGGTATACTTGCTAAGCATGGTGAGCTTACACTTGCTTTACATCCAATGAAAATCCTGGATGGGTAACAGATAATGGATATGAAGAGTTTCCGGAGGATGTCCAGGACTACTAGGGAGACGTTCACCAGTTGGAGTCCCTGTGGTAGTTGGGATAGTTATTCCGCTGTGATTGTAATAATATTGCCTTTGAGCAAACTTTGTATTAACTTTACGATGAGATATGCGATGTAATAAGTACTTTACTTTGATACTATTGTAATTTGTGATATATGTGTGTGTGTTTGGACATCCTGGGCACACATATATGAGTACTTGGTTTTGCTATGCAAAATTGGGTGCGACAAAACACCATCTCAAGTATTGATTGCACCCTGTTAGCAAGCAAAAACTTATACTGAAATCTAAGCTACCTAGATGTAACTATACAAGGTATTTCTCTAGCTATATGACAATCAAATACTTGTTCTAAAATTAAACCCACGCCTATCCCATAGTAATTTTAGAATTGGGGAGTCACAACCAATAATCTGGTAGTATTTTGTGCTAAAAGGGAACAACGTTCGTTTGGGAAGGCACCCATGAAAATCTTGGACAATGTTGGAACTCAACCTGTGTTCGTTTCATGTTGAGAAATTCCAACTGAAGGATCAGTAGCTTTGCCTACAATCATGATATAATCAATCATATATCCTCTAGAATTATTGTAAATATGCATAATCAGCAACAAACTACAAAAGTGAGCTCTAAACACTTCAACTATTATATCACCATATATGCAGTAGTTAAGATTGAACAGAATACCAGAGGTCTGATAGACATTGTATTATCTGCATAGCTTATATGTTGAATCATGTCGTTCTTGGTGTGGCATTTCATCGACCAAGTGGGTTGCATGATCCCTAACATGTCTATGCAGTAATGAAGTGGTGTCTCTCTAGCCTGAAATCAGTACATGGGATAACAATAAAGAGCAGAGGGTAGGAGGCGCACACAACACATCACATCAACCCAAACATAATCAAAAGAAGGAGGGTAGAAAGTGGAAGCAAAGGGTAGGTTCACGGGAAGAGAAAGCTTTGGCAAGGGTGCGGATAGACTTCACCAGCCTTGAGCCCTCCACTGAAGGGAGCTTGTTGTGGCGTCTGTTAAACTCTAGGAGCATAGATCTAGCCGGGTACTTGCTGTTGAATAGAATCATGAACCCTAGAACGTCTACTAATGTAGTAACAATAAGTAGAACGAGAGAAAGGGAGGGGTAGAAGATGGACATGTCAAACCTAACACCGCAGTGGAGGAGGATCCGCTCGTGTCCGGCATGGAGTCGGTGTCTGCGCTAGGGCAACGACGGTCAGGGAAGATGGGTGGTGGCATAGTGTAGTGGTCGCCGGTGATGCAGTCCGGTGGCAGCGCGGCTGGTGGCTTCCCGTCACTAGCTGTGCGCCCTCTAGATCGGGTTTAGGGTTTGTCTGTGGGGTGCTCGGCTCAGGCGAACCTCATGACTTGAGCCGCTGGCCCCTACCTCTATTTATTGCGCAGTGTGACAGAGGCCCTCTAGCCATAGTGGGTTGGGCGCCCCCCATTAGGGCGCGGATCAAAGGCTCAACTGGGCCATTGGATCCAGTTTGGGATTGAGATCAATCTAACAATCTCCCCCTTGATCTCCTACCATCTTTTAATTTCATATCATTTACTTTTGTTCATTCCATTAAAGATTAGCGCGTAGAGCATGTTTCATCATCACGGCCAATTGCCGATAGATTTAATAGCTACAACACATCACTCTATTCTGAAATAGATACTTAACTTTGGGCCTTCTTTTGTTTAGAAATTATAGGCTTTCCCTTAAACTCATGCCGGCTACATGTTCTCTGAACACGTTGGGTGGTAAGTCTTTTGTAAGCGGATCCACGAACATCTTTTTGGTACTTAAATGCTCAAGACTTATGACATGATCCCGAACTTTATCTTTCACAGCATAATACTTTATGTCAATGTGTTTGGCATCACCACTTGACTTATTATTGTGAGCATACTATACTGCCAAATTATTATCGCAGTATAACTTAAGTGGTCTATAGATGTCGTCAACCACCTTCAAATCAGGTATGAACTTCTTTAGCCAGTTTACCTACCCCATTGCCTCATAACACGCTACAAACTCAGCATACATTGTGGACGATATAGTGACGGTTTGCTTTGAGCTTTTCCATGAAATAGCTCCCCCTGCGAGAGTGAATACATATCCAAACATGAATTTTCTATCATCTCCCGCATAATTAGAATCTGAATACCCCACTATATGGAGTGAATCTGATCTTCTATATGTCATCACGAGGCCATTTGTTCCTTGCAAATAATGCAAGACTTTCTTTACTAATTTCTAGCGCTCTGTTCTAGGATTGCTCTAGAATCTGCCAAGTAACCCGGTAACAAATGCCAAGTCAGGGCGCGTACATACTTAAGCATATTGCAAGCTTCTGACAGCTGAAGCATATGGAACCGCTTTCATTTGATCGATCTCATATTGGTTTCTAGGGCATTGAAAATCCCCATATCTGTTGCCCTTGACTATAGGAGCAGGTGAGGGACTACATTTGTGCATACTGAATTTCTTTAAGATTCTTTCTATGTATGCCTTTTGTGATAGTCCTAATACCTCTTTACTTCTATCTCGGTGAATCTCGATCCCTAGAATGAACAAGGCTTCACCAAGATCTTTCATATCAAATTTTGAGGATAAAAACTTCTTTGTCTCCAATAGTAGACTGACATCACTACTAGCAAGTAAGACATCGTCCACATACAGGACAAGGAAGATGAACTTTCCATTCTTAAACTTTGCATAGACACAATTGTCCTCAATATTCTCTTTAAACCTAAAATTCCTTATTGTCTTATCAAACTTCAAGTACCACTGTCTTGAAGCTTGTTTTAATCCATAAATGGATTTCTTTAGGTGGCATCCCATTTGTTCTTTTCCTTCCATGACAAAACCTTTTGGTTGTGCCATGTAAACATTTTCCTCCAAGTCTCCATTGAGAAATGTCGTCTTTACATCCATCTGATGTAATTCTAAATCGTAATATGCCACTAATGCCATTATGATTCTAAAGGAATCTTTACATGAGACTGGAGAAAAGGTCTCATTGTAATCAATCCCTTCTCTTTAAGTAAAGCTTTTTGCTACAAATCACACTTTATATCTCTCTATATTCCCTTGAGAGTCAAGTTTTATTTTATAGACCCATTTATAGCCTACTATTTTGGCTCCTTTAGGAATTATTTCCAAGTCCCAAACTTTATTGGCATTCATAGATTTCATTTCAACTTCCATGGCCTCAAGCCACTTTGATGAATGATCACTTCTCATGGCTTCTTCAAATGAGGTGGGATCATCCTCCATTTGAAATTCCTCAGTATTGTATACTTTATAGTCAGCAGGAATAGCTGATTTTCTAACTCTTTGAGACCTTCTAGGGGCCTCCACATTTGGCACATCTTCTATTTGAGACTGTTGTTGCTCCCCCTCATGTGTGGCAATAGGTTCTACAGGATCCTAAAGAATAGGCTCCTCATCATCATTCATTGTTGCCACTGGCGGAATAACAACAGGTGTTGGCACCATAGTGTCTTGCACTATCGGTGCAGTGACAGCAGGTAGTGAAAAAAATGGCTCATGAATCATCGAAGTGGGCACATACACCCGCTTCTCTTTAAGGTCAATTTCTCGAGCTACCATGCTCCCCCTCATCATTTCATCCTCTAGGAAGACAGCGTGTCTCATTTCCACAAACTTTGTATGTCTGTCTGGACAGTAGAAACAAAAACTTTTTGACTTTTCTGGGTAGCCAATGAAATGACAACTCACTATTTTGGGATCTAGCTTTCCAATGTTTGGGTTAAATACTTTAGCCTCAGCAGGACTCCCCCACACACGTAAGTGATTTAATGAGGGTACTCTTCCTGTCCACAACTCATACGGTGTTTTGGGCACCAACTTACTTGGTACTCTTGAGAATATGAATAGCAGTTTTTAATGCCTCCATCCACAGGCTCAACGGTAAGGTGGAGTAACTTATCATACTACGCACCATATCCATCAGGGTACGATTGCACCTTTCAGCTACTCCATTCTACTAAGGTTCGCCCGATGTAGAATACTGGGCTACAATACCATTCTCCTGTAAGAACCTTGCAAAAGGTCCAGGAACTTGGCCATATGGGGTATGCCGACCGTAGTACTCCCCCCATGGTCGGACCTGACTATCTTAATCTTTAAATTGTGTTGGTTTTCAACTTCTGCCTTACATATCTTAAATTTATCTAATGCTTCTGTTCTTTCTTTGATTGGATAAATGTAGCCATAACAGGAGTAATCATCTGTGAATGTTATGAATGAATCATAACCATCCACACTCTTTACAGGAAACGGACCACAGATGCCTGTGTGAATAATCTATAAAATTCATGCGATTCGTTTGATATCTTTCTTAATTTTCTTTACATACTTTCCTTTTATGCATTCTCTGCATTGTTCTAAATCTAAGAGCTCTAATGGAGGAAGAATATCATTCTTAACTAGTTTTTCTATTCTCCTCCTCGAAATATGGCCTAAACGACAGTGCCATAATTTCGACAATGCATCATGAGCTCTCTTTCATTTTCTGTTTACATCCTTAGACGAGGATACATTCTCATTGTCGCACGCAATGTTCCCATCATCGCATACAACATTCATATCATCACGTAGTGATAACAAATAAAGCTCATTTTGTAAGACAGCAAGACCAACACATGCATTATTAAATGTTATCTTACATTTGCCATTTCCAAAATGGCAATCATATCCATCATTGTCCAAGCATTAAACACTAATCAAGTTTCTCTATAGGGAGGGAACATAAAGTACATCTCTCAGTAAAAGTATGAAACCATCAGCAAGCTCTAGAGAAAGATCGCCAACGGCTTTAACATCTGCTCAGACTCCATTTGTAACTTTAACGTGTCTTTCACTTCTTAGCATAGTTCTCGTCGAACGGAATCCCTGTAAAGAATTAGCAACATGAACAGTTGCACCTGAGTCAATCCACCAAGTAGATTTCGAATACTGTATATATAGGGATTCATTTATGAACGTAATAATGTTCTCACCTTTCTTTGCCATGATCTTTAAGTAATCAGGACAATCTTTCTTATAATGTCCCGTCTTCTTGCAATAGAGACACTGGTCTTTCTCTACTGTGAACTTGTTCTATTGAGGCTGATGTAGCATGGGATCCTTTCCCTTTGACTTTGAGGAGGAGTTAGCATTAGTATTCTTTTTCTTATTGTCTTTAAGATAATTGATAGTACTACCATTGGCAGCTTTCATTCTCTCCTCCTTTTGCACACACATAGTCATGAGCCTCTCCATGTCTCACTTCTCGGGCTGTATGTTGTAGTTGACAATAAAAGTGTCAAACTCTTTTGGCAAGGAAGCAAAAATCAAATGGATAAGGAACTCTTCCTTGAGAGCTAGATCCATTAGTTTTAGGTTGGATGCCAAATTGCTCATCCTTAGTATGTGCTCTCTTATGCCACCATTATCAGAGTACCTCTCTGTCACCAGCTGCTTTATCAGTTGGGTAGCATATGTCTTTGAAGAGCCAGTAAACTGATTCTTTATTCTATCAAGGTACTCGGTGACCATGTCATACTCTAGGATTGATCTCACAATTGCAGGCTCAATCGTGTTCTTTATCACAGCCAAACATTGCTTGTTGGCAGTGACCCACTTCCTATGCTCAAAGTCATAGGACATCTTTTGGGATGCAAAATCCCTCTCTCTAGTTGCCCAAGCGGCATCAGCCTTGTTTGTCTCCCTCACCGGTGCCACAGGCTCAGTGGGACACGGTGAGGTGACTACCCAGTCCACCTCAGCCAAGATAAAGGCTAGGTCAATCTTTTTCTTCCACTCCATGTAGTTATCACCTTTGAGAGTGGAGATCTCTTTGATACAACCCATCAAGTTGTATCCGCCTGAAAACACAATTCATATAGAGTGAGAACATAAACATAATAATAACAATTGCATGCCTTAGTTCCAACGTTGGTCAAAATTAAAATATACAATTGTCCTCTACACTAATTCTACATCACCGTTGGGCAGAAATAGAATTAATGCATGACAAAACTCATCATAATATTGCCATTAATCAACGTTGGTCAGAATAATAAAAATATTATAATAAGCTAAAAATATATTCATTTTTCAAAATTAAATTCTCCCGTTGGTTTGAATTTAATAATGAAAATAACAACTTTAAATACGCAGCGAAAAAATAATCTCAATTTTGTGAATTTTACCCAGAGGAAAATTCACTTTTCTATTTTCTTTAAGCCATTTATCCATTTTTAGGAAATAAACATTTACTGGAAAAAGAAAAAACAAAAAATGACTCAAAATTGTACCGTTCCTTCGACCCGACCAAGAAAGCGGCCCGGCCTGGCTCCGCTGACGCGCGCGCTGTGCCTCCCAGGCCGCAACCTGGGCCTAGGCCGGCAAAGCCGCCCGCCCGTGCGCGCCCGCCTGGGCCAGCCGGTGGTCTAGTGAATCTGGAGCGTTTGTTTTCATCCGACGGCCATGCGCGCGTTTCGCTCAGAATAAAAACCGACGCCGCGGTGCCCCTGGGGAAACCCTAATTCATTCTCTATTACTCTCTCTCTCTCTCTCTCTCTTCGCCTCGCTCCGCTCTCTCCTTAGTGCAGCAGCCGTGGCCGAGCGATGAGCAAGCGAAGAGCAGCAGCCATGGCGCCGTCGCCGGCCCCCTCATCGGCGTGCGTGCTCCCCAGCAGGTGAGCACGCCATCGTCGAGCGGCCTAGCCACGACGCCTCCTTGGCTGAGGCCCAGTGAGCAGCTGCCCCCGGCTCAGCCTTCTTCTCCCCATACGCCGGCGAGCCGCACTACAGCGGTGTCAACAACGGTCGAGGCAGGCCTCCCTGATGAGGACATCGCCACGCTGGACACACCGACGCCATGGTCTTCCCCAAGTTGCAATTCGTTTCCAACTCAGCTGCCACGTCGTCCTCGGATTCAGCAGACACGTCGTCACTGTTTTGGTCATAACTTCCTCATACGACATCGAAACGGGCCGTTCTTGGATGCGTTGGAAAGGGGACGACGATGCCGTCGTTTTGGATCTGGTCCCAGCTCCAGAAGGTCTGTGGATCATTCTGTGTGACCACGGCAAGGTGCTGTGTCACCTATTTGGACCAACTTGGCCATGTATCGTGTCGGGCCTTAAGCCCAAGTTGTGGGCGCCCAACCCCTGGCCGTCCCCAACCCTAGGTCGAGTCTTAGACTATAAACACAGCCGTCGCCGCTGCTACACAATTGGGTTTTGTTTAGAGTTTAGTTTTCCCTCGAGAAACTGAATCGTTCATTGTAACTGTGGTGACAAATCCTTTTACAGTGATCCAGGGCCCCTGTTCTTGATCTCCTCCACTGTGTCGATTAGTCCTTTGGAACCGAGTTCTTGAACCCTCTATTGATATTCGCGTCATTCATATTTGTAATTTCAGATTGCGTGTTTTACCTTCTTGCTTGTGCTCTTCGATTCGCTTGCAGGAAAAGCCTTCTTGGCGAGGTCAATCAAGTTGTGCTTGGTTGATAACCAACGGAGCGGTGGTGTAACGGTTGCAGGGTTCGAATCGTGTCTGATTTGAAGCCGGATCGCCAACGTCGAGATCTCCACAAATCGAACTTACCGGCTACCTCTCGGAAGATCGGGCCTGTACTCATCACTCCCCTTCCCCTTCTTCCCCTTTTGATTTGTATTCTTTCTTTTGTTCTTCTCAGATTCAACCGATTGGGGAACTAGGGTTAGGGTTTCTTTTCCCGATTCGATTCCTTCTCTTTGATTTCTTTTCTTTTCTATTTGTACCCATACCGAGATCTACTCAATAGAATTTGGCTAGCTGTTCCCCTTTCCCGTCGTGAGTTAGGGTTAGGATGAACCTCTGTTCTTTTCTTAGATCCGAATGGATCTAAACTGATAAGCTAGATCTATACCTAAATGAGGCTCTGGTACCATTGTTAAAATCTTATAGCATCACTAGGAGCATAGATCTAGCCGGGTACTTGCTGTTGAATAGAATCATGAACCCTAGAACATCTACTAATGCAATAACAGTAAGTAGAACGAGAGAAAGGGAGGGGTAGAAGATGGACGTGTCAAACCTAACACCGCAGTGGAGAAGGATCCGCTCGCGTCCATCATGGAGTCGGTGTCTGCGCTAGGGCAGCGATGGTCGGGGAAGACGGGTGGCAGCGTAGTGCAGTGGTCGCCGGTGACGCAGTCCGGTGGTGGCACGGCTGGTGACTTCCCATCACTGGCTGCACGCCCTCTAGATTGGGTTTAGGGTTTGTCGGTGGGGTGCTCGGCTCAGGCGAACCTCGTGACTTGAGCCGCCGGCCCCCACCTCTATTTATTGTATAGTGTGATAGGGGCCCTCCAAGCATAGTGGGCTGGGTGCCCCCGATCAGGGCGTGGATCAAAGGCCCAACTGGGCCATTGGGCCCAGTTTGGAATTGAGATCAATCAAACAGCAGCATGTCGCGAGGTGGGGGACAAGGCGATGGCCGCAGAACAAAGATTGAATCAATACAAAAGGAAAAGATCCTAGACATATAGAATCCAAAATCAGAAGTAGGCACGCATGACCTAGCACAGTTTCGTCAAAGACGGCGACATGTGATGGCAATTGTTCAACAGATCAAGAGAGAGGGAGAGAGAGGAAGAGACAGGCACCTAGGGTTTCATGGAGCACAAGAGAAGCCACGACATTGCGGGGCGACGTCGAGGAGGATGGGGGAGAGGTAGAAAGGCTGTCGGGCCCCACTCGCGCCGGCGCAGCGCCCGTAGGGGCGACGTCGTCTGGCACCCACCGCTGCATCAGGAGGGAAGGGGAGAGAGAGAGAGGAAGGGGAGGGCGAGATGGAGGTGAGAGACAGGCTAGGGAGAGCAGCAGTGGAGGAGGAGGAGGAGGAGGAGGCGCAGGAGGAGGTCGCGCCCGTCGTCGTGGTCGCGTCGGGATAGAGAGGGTCCGGCGATATACAGGCCTAATTTTGGTAAAGTTCGACGGCTTTTTTAAAAAAATCTAAGAGGAGGCCTGGACTGCGGGTTGATTCGACAAGTTCGAGGTTTTTTTTGCAAAAAGATCGGGGCTCACTCGATCTGGGCCGTCCGCGCGCCCGATCCGATGGCCAGGAAAAGCGGGCGACGTGGCCACGCTGCCTGGCCCTCTTTTGGGTGCAGGATTATATGCTCAGACTCATCTATAGTATGTACTCGTACTCTCAGCGCATACACGTGAAAAAGTAGATATATACTTGATCCACAGCCTAGAATCACGGAGATATCACAGTAAATATATTATTTAAATAGTTCATGGATCTGTTAGTTGCATGCGGGTGTGATTGGGTCTTCTAAATATCCATTAACCCGATATGGTAGCTGGTAGTTCAGGCTCGTAGGTACGAAACAACTAGGAAGTAACTATTCCAGGAGTATAAAGAATGCATCCTTTTTATTAAATATTTAGAAAAAATTAAAAATGTTTGGCTTCTGGGGAAGTCAAAATGACACTTTTTACAGGACACAAGGAGCAGGAGAGATCTCCCTCCAATATTCATTATGGTTAAAGTGTAGGTATGACTTCAGGCTTGTTGCCAGCTAGCTGCTCAGATAAATGCCATGGTGTGCCGAGTGTGAAGAGACTGGATTTTTCGTAAGCCCGTGTGGCCGCAAGAGCTATCTGGGCCGTTTGTACGGCCTCCAAGATTGGTGATGCAAACAGGGGAAGGGTACGTTCTTCCTTTGCGATGGGCCACCGCTATAGATGACAAAATGGGCCAGGCCCGATGGGCCGGCACGGGCCCGACCTAAAAAAACACAACACTAGCACGGCACGGGCACGAGACTCATAGGTGCCAGTACTGGCCAAGGCACGATTCCGGGCTGTGTCTGGGCCGCAGTCCGTAGTGCTGGCACGGGCACAGCACTATAGTGACCCGATTATTTTGGATCGTTGGATTGATTTGCATTATTTCTGACCGTTGGATTGACTTGCAACATCTTTAACCTAGGTATAAAAGCAAGTCCCTCTTCATTATCTCTCATTGTTTCTCTCCCAGCCGCCGTTCCTTTTGCTCGCTTCTCTCCCGGGAGGACCGGCTCCTCCTGTCTTGCTCCCGAGTCCCATCCGTAGAAACATCAAGGCACTCCCTCCCCCACTCGTCCTCTCCTCAAGGTGCGACGGCGTTCGCGCGAGGCACGGCTGCGACGATGACTCTGGGGCGCAGCGATGCGGTGGCGCGGCGACAGCCTCGACGCGGCGGCCACGGGCGCTGGACGTGGCGGCGGCGCTAGTTGGGACGACCTCGAGCGCGTGGCGCGGCTGCGGGCCGGCACGGGCACGTCGGACTGCCGTGCCTAGCAGCACGGCACGGCACGGATGACAGGCTGTAGTGCCGTGCCTGGGCCAAGATGACGGCACGGTGCCAGCCTGCCTCCCTCAACCTCCTTTCTAAGTCGGCCGAAGATGGAGAAGAGGGGAGGAAGAGGAAGAGAAAGCTGGAACCATGGCCGAGGGAGAAGCTGCATGAAGCAGACAGCAATGGCCGAGGAGAGAGAAGAGATGCTTCAAGATTTGTGCAGGAGGAGAATGACTGAGATATACCGTGCGGCCGCACATACGTGTGGGTCCTGCTCTTCCCGGGTGAGACGTGTTTGGTATTGGCGATTGTAATAAGCAGCTGACGCGGAAAGATCGTTCGATATCTCCATTTTGCATCTGGGCCTACTTCTAGCTCCGGCGCTATGTCCTGTGCTTTTCCTCCGGGACCGAGCAAAAGATCTCCTGTTTGACCACTATACGCCAATTAACGCGTAGTACAAATCAACCTCTAGAAGTTACACGCATCATTCATTCATGGTCAAATTTCCAAACACCGTGTGATATCTTTGGTTCCCTGAATTTCCTCTACAAGCGACGGCGACGTGACACTACTACGACTACGACTACGAGTCTGACGAACCGATGGACGAAAAAGAAACTACAGCGACAACTCCATGAAATTTCTAGCCGAGCCGGGGCCCACGGCGGAGACTACTAGTTCTGAAATTCAACTGGACGTCGTCGTCGTGTGCTCTGTCTGCGGCGCGCCGCCGGCTGCCCGGTCCTGCTGGTCGTTGTGGCGGTGGTCGCCCTCGTAGGTGACGATGAGCATCGCCGGCTCGCCGGGGTCTCGCTCCACGTGCTTCCGCGCCGGGCACCCGCGCACCGTGCTGCACTTGTAGTAGCCGCTGCACGCACGCATCAAATTCAAATACATATCAATATCATGGTCAGTCGCAGCATTCATTGATCAGACGGTTATTGATCGTTACTATCTCGTTTCTTACCGGGGATACGGCGAGCCCTTGATGGGCTTCTGGCCGTACTTGCGCCACGAGTAGTCGTCCGGCGGGATGTCCGCGTTCCGGGAGCTGATCGCCGGCACGCGGACCATCCGCTTCACGCGCGATTTCCTGCATGCCATCGTCGTTTCACAACTCATCAGAAATAGTACTACGTAAGGGAACTTATCGGTTTATCAGCTATAAGCTATTAGTAAAATAGCTTCAGCCGGCTTATCAGCCGAACCGCCCTTATCGAGCCGATCATTGGTAGCAGTGGCAGCGGGCGATATATGTATATACCGTTTCTTGGAGCAGTGGCAGCGGTCGCCGTGCGTCTTGCCGCCGGCGTCGTTCTCGGAGCGCGCGAGGTCGTGGCACTTGCCGTTTTTCAGCGCGGTGCCTGGGGAGTAATCGGGGGAGACATGCTGCTGCTGCTGCATCGATACCGCCAGTGGCAGCGGCTTCCCGGCAGAGTGGCCGCCGCTCACAGGCTGGAAGAGGTAACGACCCTGGGCGCGGCCGTTGGACACGCTCCCTTCGCCGGCTGTGACTGTGTGGCTCGTCAACGTCGTCGACGGCGGCGACGAGCTGGTCCCCGAGGCCGACGCGCTGAACCTCGCCTCGCACGCCTTGACGAAGTCCAGCGCCACGCCACCGGCCGCGCTCTCCGCCGGCGGGTGCAGCTGGTCCGACGATGCATGCTGCTCCGCGACGGGGCCGCGGCGGAAGCGCGCGTGGCCCGTGCGGCGGTTGAGCATGGACACAGCCGTCCGGATCCTGGACACCGTCAGCTGGTGGTGGTCGCCCATCGCCAGCATCTGCCGCCCGTCGTCGCCGCTAGGAACTGGAATACCGCCGCTGTCGCCGCCACAGCTCCTCATCAGATCATCGACGGTGATCATGGTGGCGAGGCACGGAAACAAATCGACGGGCGCTCGCACGTCGATCACGTAAGGAAAATAGGAAACGTGAACCAAGGGCAGCGAGCAGGTTTATAGCACTACGTACGATACAGAGGGGTCGGTCCAGACAGTGGACTGGCTCCGGTCAAGGACTCAAGGGTACACACGAGACGCGGCTGTGTAGCGTAGGCATCCATGACTCGGACGGCTTGGAGCGGGTTCCAGAAGGGCCACAGATCAGTCGACGGCGGGGATCGGACGGCCGGTGGTGCGATGTGACCGAACCGGATGACTGACTGTTGCGGTTGCGGAGCGTGGAAGTGAAGTTTGACCGCGGAAAGCGGCATGGCGCGACAGCAATTCTGGCCAACCAGAGGGAGACGCGTGGACGGCCGTAGGGGCATGCGACGACACCAACTGTGATTTGAAACGGAAGGATCCCGTTTTCATAATTGCGGAAATGGGAGATGGTGTTTTCCACCGGTTTTTTGTAGGATGGACCTGTATTTATCTCGTTTTCATCCTGTTTTTAATTCATGTGCAACATGTCTAACAATTACATATCCTTGTATTATGTTAATACAACTACTAATCACCATATATGCATTAACATACATAGCATGCTAATTAATATTAGACCTTATGTATATTATTGTGTTACTTTATTTATACATGTATACTTTGTTGAGAATATTAGATTATGTGATACTAATTAAATTTTTCGGCTCTCCATCCGTATTTATCCGTTTCTGTATGTCCGGATATTCCGATTCCGTTTTCGATACGGGCTTTTTTCTGAATGTGGTCCCGTTTCTGTAAAAAAAAATAGAAATGGAAACAGGAGAGGGTTTTTTTACCCGTTCGTTTCCATCCGTGTTCATCCCTAGTCTTGAGCCGCATGCCGACGCCACACCAACCGACGAAAAGCAAGACGAAAATTTCATATAGCCACTCTACGGTTAAAACGAGAGTTGTTGCTAGAGTTAAGTCCTTGATTACAATCGGCCATCATTATTTGTTATAGGAACCTCCGTGGAGCTGATTGTTATGGATGGAAGAGGATCGGAATTCGGTGCTGGAGCAACGGGAGCTTCTTCTTGCTTTTTAAGCACATAAACTTGTTGCACTTGTTGCATGAGTGCCTTTCTCGTCTCTTGAGGGTCAAGGTCCTTGATGTAATTACCCGACCTTGTGAAAGGTCCTAATATGGTTAGAGGGGGTGAATAGCCTATTTAAAAAATCTACAAATCAACTAGAGAAATTTGATTAGTATGACAAATAGCGAAATGCAAACTTGCTCTAGCTCTACAAGGGTTGCAAGTCACATATCTAATAATTCTAGTTGCAATGATTACTAGACATACAACTTGCAATGTTACTACTCACTAAGAGCTCTCAATCTTGCTACTCTAAAGAGCTCCACTAGATGAACTTAAAATAACAAAGCAAGCTCTCAATTCTAATTACACTAAAGAGCTTGCCACAACTAGTTTGCAAGAATATAAATGAGTAAGTAAGGTGATTATATTGTCGTGTAGAGGAGTGAACCAATCACAAGATGAATAATAAATCAATCACCGGGAGAATACCAAAGGGCAAGAGATAACCAATTTTTCTCCCGAGGTTCACATGCTTGCCGGCACGCTAGTCCCCGTTGTGTCGACCAACACTTGGTGGTTCGGCGGCTAAGAGGTGTTGCACAAACCTCGTCCACATAATTGAACACCGCAAGAACCTACCTACAAGTGAGGTAACTCAATGACATGAGCAATCCACTAGAGTTATCTTTCGGCTCTCCGCCGGGGAAGGCACAAGACCCCTTACAATCACCACGATTGGAGCCAGCGACAATCACCAACCTCCGCTCAACGATCCTCGCTGCTCTAAGCCATCTAGGTGGCGGCAACCACCAAGAGTAACAACTGAATCCCACAGCGAAACACGAATGCCAAGTGCCACTAGATGCAATCACTCAAGCAATGCACTTGGATTCTCTCTCAATCTCACAATGATGATGAAACAATGATGGAGATGAGTCGGAGGACTTTGGCTAAGCTCACAAGGTTGCTATGTCAATGCAAATGGCCAAGAGAGTGAGCTTGAGCTGGCCATGGGGCTTAAATAGAAGCCCCCACGAAATAGAGACGTTGTACCCCATCACTGGGCACAACACGGGGTGACCGGATGCTCCGGTCAGTTCAACCGGACGCAGGACCCCAGCGTTCGGTCGCCCGATGCTTGCCACGTGTCATCGGCTTCAAACGTTGATCGCCTGATCTCAACGGTCAAGTGATGACCGGACGCGTCAGTTAGAAAGTGACCGGACGTAGGACCCCAGCCTCTGGTCATTTTCAGTAAGGTTCCAAACGCGTGAAATCACGACCGGACGCGTCCGGTCATGCTCGACCGGACTCACCCAGCGTCCGGTCACTCAATGTCTCCTCTGTGCGCCACCACGTCAGCGTACGTCAGCATTGACCGGACGCACCCTACCAGCGTCCGGTCACTCTTCGCGCCAGTGTCCGATCACAAGACCGAGACGTGTGCTTACTGCTGCTACTGACCGGACGCAGGACCCCAGTATCCGGTCACTACACCACCAGCGTCCGGTCACTCTCTGACCCCCTGTCTTTTCTGTCTAGGGCGTCGGTGGCACCGTCGGACTGTCCGCACTCTACGGGCGGACACTCCGCCGGTGAAGTTTCTAACCCTTGCTCAAATGTGCCAACCACCAAGTGTATCACCTTGTGCACATGTGTTAGCATATTTTCACAAATACTTTTAAGGGTGTTAGCACTCCACTAGATCCTAAATGCATATGCAATGAGTTAGAGCATCTAGTGGCACTTTGATAACCACATTTCAATACGAGTTTCACCCCTCTTAATAGTACGGCTATCTAACCTAAATGTGATCACACTCGCTAAGTGTCTTGATCACCGAAACAAAATGGCTCCTACTATTTATACCTTTGCCTTGAGCCTTTTGTTTCTCTTTCTTCTTTTCCAAGTTCAAGCATTTGATCATCACCATGCCATCACCATTGTCATGATCTTCGCCATTGCTTCATCACTTGGAGTAGTGCTACCTATCTCATAAACACTATGATAAACTAGGTTAGCACTTAGGGTTTCATCAATTAACCAAAACCAAACTAGAGCTTTCACCTTGGCATGCACCGCTGGAGCTCGATTGACCATTGCCCAATTGGCTGAATACGAAATGTCGTGGATCATGACCAGTAGGCTCTCCTCGCCTTTGTTGATGATGCATGGATGCTGTTGAAGGGTATGGCACCCAAACTCCAAGGGCCCCCACTATGGTTGTATGGGAGGTGAAACTGGAGGACCCCCAATGAGACATGCGTGGAGCAACTCTTTGTTGCAATGGAGCTGCTACTTGTGACACCACAATCTGCTTGGATTGATCATCTTTCTTAGGAGGTGTAGCTCTCTTTTTTTTAATGGTCGATTCATAGAATCAGCCTTTTGTTGCTTGTACTTGGTTATGAGTCTATCAAAGGTGCATTGTCTCTTCACGAATTTCCCTTTGTTCTTCTCCTCATTATTCTTCCAAGTACCAATCTCAGGCCAACATGTATGTGCGTAGGACACGCAAACCAAAGCTACCGGAGCTAATAGAACTGGCCAAGTCAGCTTTAGCCGACTGGGCTACTGTGCCTAGGCTAGAACCGACATGGCCGACTCCTAGAGGGAGTCGGTCTCGTCGGCTTCTATAGTGCTGCCACCGATTCGTCTTGCCTTTGCTTGTTCAACTAGATTGCTAACCCGGTTGTGATCTTGATCTTGTTTTTGCCATCTTCATCTTTTTCATGTACCACTTTACGCCCTGAAATCTTCTCAACTTTCGGTGCTTCCCGAGGTTCGCCAATAATGACATTCTTGCCAATAGCTTGTCGGCTTGCTCCAGACGAATCAAAACAGCGGGCTCCCCCTTTCAAGTACATTAACTAGGAATGAAACCTTATCAACTTGCATGTCAGTAGGACTCAATCGTCCCTCATTGAGAGCCGATTGGATCTATCGATAAAAAACATTGCAATCGCTAGTTGCATGAGAAAAATAATTATGATATTTGCAATAAGCCCTTCTCTTTAACTCATCAAGTGATGGCAATGCATGAGATTTCTTAATATAACCGAATTTTAGCAATTCATCAAAGATCCTATCACATTTAGAAACATCAAAGGTAAACTTCAAATCCTCTTACTGATTCTTATGTATCGGCTTAAGAGAAGGACAATTAACCAATTTTGTTTGTGCTGGCCACACAAATTTAGCAACTAACATTATTCTTTGTTTTCATTGTTTGAGCAATCAGAATAGCTTTGTAGACATGCATATTTGGACGATGTGATCTATGAATATCACGAGATTCTTTCAAGCGAGCCTCAACCGTAATAGCCTTTTGCAATAATTGATTAACATGAAGAAACTCATAATGCTCAATTTTTTGCTTAATGCAAGAACGCAAACCAGGAAAAGCCAAATCGGTTAAATCTCTTTTAGAAATAATCAAATGAAAACATAGGTTCTTAATGTCTCTAAAGCATTTCATAAAATCAAGGACGAACTCATCATGTATTTAGTGAACCAATGTACGATGTGATAATCTTGTTTCATGGACTCCATTGTAAAAATGAACATGAAATTTCTCTTCTAGTTTAGCCCATGAACTAATAGAACAAGTAAGTAATGATGTAAACCAAACAAAAGATGTACCAGTAAGAGATAAAGGAAAATGTCGCACATTCATGAAACCCAAGGTACTAGCTTCACCCATTTGAGCAAGAAACATACTAGCACGCTCCATGGTAGATTTATTATCATCACCGCTAAATTTATAAAATTCCCGCACCCTCCAACCATCAGGAGCTTTCAAGAAATTAAAAGTGAAAGGGTATGACTTATGATATGTATTCCTACTAGGCTTAATTTGCACACCCAAGATACTCTCAAGAGATCTTGACAATTCATCTTTAAACCGATTCATAGCTTCATTAAAATCGGTAACAGGAGCCGTGGGAGCATTATTAATGCATAGGAAATTGACTTGGTGACTTCGGTGGTTTAGGAAGAACCATATTATACCCCGACGAAGCTCTATTCACTGATGCTCCTTGATCGGTTCATGTGTTATGACCCTAAATTTTAGAAAAGTGACCATTGGTCAAGATGTGCCAAAGAGGCCTTATCAGTTTCAAATGCCAAAGAGGTCGATTTGGCTTTGTTAGCCGCTGCATAAAGACCTTGATTCTCATAAAATTTAAAGAAATACCAAATTGAGGTCGCTTAATAGCTGATTCATCAAATTGGTCGTCTTGCCTTCTATCTTATCCATGAGAGCAAAAATCATGCTAGCAAGATTATGGAGATTGTTTATGTTTATGTTCCTTTCATCTTCTAGCATCTTAGCATAATTAGCATGGGTAGGATCAGGATCGGTTACCTCTTCATTAACCTTTACCTCAGGCGTAGTGGATGTAGAAGCAGCAGAATCCCCGAAGTCAGGCTCATGATATTGGGTGACCTTGTCGCACCGACCTTTGGTGTAGCTCTCTAAGAAAGCCTCGGCATCAAGCTTGGCTTGAAGCTTTTGGCGAAGCTCATCGGGAAGCTCCTCAATGGATGTCGGGTGGTTGATGTTGTCTTGGTTGAAGAGATCGGTGTGACCTCCAACCTTAACCTTGTCGTTGCCTGACATGCCGCTAGTAGATTGAATCTTGGTCTTCCTCTTTTTCCCCATCGGAGTCTCCAAAAGTGTGTTGGCACCGGATAGGATCCAGATCCCACACCAGCAAGGGCTAGCACGCCCATGGTGGACAAACGACCTTGATCGCAGCAAGAACGCAATGAACTAACGAGACTGATCTAGAGACCGGTTAGGCCGATGTTGTGCCCGTTCTTCGCCAGGTAAACTCCCAAACACCTCCCGAGAAGAGCCGTCAGGGAGGATCACATGGAGGGTGTCCTAGGATCAGCAAGGCCACCTAGAATGATGCCAAATCTCGCTAGGAGTCATGACAAATAGCAAGGTAGAGAGAGCAGAGGTAAAAGGGTGTAGTAGATGTATTTTTAACGCTTGAAAGTTGGGATCCTCAATCGGCCATGATCTCTCATATATAGAGAGGTGGTGGTCTTATCCTAGCAGGAAACAAGTCTAAAACATGTTATCCAAGTTTCCCATGTCTAAAATAGGTCCAAAACCGATTAGGAAACCAAACCGGCTCCATTTTTTTGGGACCAAACACTGAGGCTCACCCCGCAACAGGGGCAGTCGGCTTAGCTAATTAGGGGAGTTGGCTAAACCGACTCTGGGCAAGGAGTCAGCCAAGACGCCTCTGGTGAGCCAGGCACCATTTCGTCCTTCTTTGCTTGTTTCTCTCGCTATTTGCTACGCCAATTGATCTCCAACACTTCCTTGATGCTAGGAACTTGTTTGTGATGCCCATATTACATGTTGGGACACTTTTGAGTGTCAACAACCAGCATGTAGAACATCTGGCGGTGCTCTGACACTGAAAGCTCTAGTTTGGTTTTGGTGAATTGATGAAACCTTAAGTGCTAACCTAGTTTATCAAGTGATCATGAGATAGGTAGCACATTCCAAGTGATGAAGCAAATGAAGACCATGACATGATGATGGTGATGCCATGGTGATGATCAAGTGCTTGGACTTGAAAAGAAGAAAGAGAAAAACAAAGGCTCAAGGCAAAGGTATAAATGGTAGGAGCCATTTTGTTTTGGTGATTGAGACACTTAGTGAGTGTGATCACATTTAGGATCGATAGCCGTACTATTAAGAGGGGTGAAACTCATATCAAAATGCGGTTAACAAAGTGCCACTAGATGCTCTAACTCATTGCATATGCATTTAGGATCTAGTGGAGTGCTAACACCCTTGAAAACATTTGTGAAAATATGCTAACACATGTGCACAAGGTGATACACTTGGTGGTTGGCACATTTGAGCAAGGGTTAGGAACTTCACCGACAGAGTGTCCACCCGTAGAGTATGGATAGTTCAACGGTGCCACCGGCGCCCTATACAGAAAAGACGGAGGTCACTGTGAGTGACTAGACGTTGGTCTCGAAAGGACCAGCGTGTTTGGTCAGTAGAAGCAGCGAAGATGCTGGCGTCGGTCTCTGACCGGACGCTGATGGGGTGCGTTCGGTCCTACTAACGTGGCAGCGCATAGAGGAGACGTCGAGTGACCGGACACTAGGTGAGTCTGGTCGAGCATGACCGGACATGTCCAGTCGTGATTTCTTGCTTCTGGATGCTGACTGGAAATGACCGGATGCTGAGGTCCAGCGTCCGATCACTTCACAGCAGCGCGGCCGGTCATCACTTGACTGTTGAGATCAGGCGAACAACATTTGAAACCGATGATACGTGGCATGCATTGGGTGACTAGACGCTGGGGTCCTGCATCCGGTTGATCTGACTGGCACGTTCGGTCACCCCATGTTGTGCCCAGTGAAGGGGTACAACGGCTCTATTTCATGTGCGCTTCTATTTAAGCCCCATGTGTGGCTTAAGCTCACTCTCTTGGCCATTTGCATTAACACAACAACCTTGTGAGCTTAGCCAAAGCCCTCCCACTCATCTCCATCATTGATTCATCATCTTTGTGAGATTAGGAGAGAATCCAAGTGCATTGCTTGAGTGTTTGCATCTAGAGGCACTTGGTGTTCGTGTTTCGCTACGAGATTTGCTTGTTACTCTTGGTGGTTGCCGCCACCTAGATGGCTTGGAGCAGCGAGGATCGTCGAGCGGAGGTTGGTGATTGTCTCCGGCTCCGATCGTGGTGATTGTGAGGGGTTCTTGACCTTTCCCCGGTGGAGAGCCAAAAGGTACTCAAGTGGATTGCTCGTGGCTTGTGTGATCCTCATCTTGTGTTGGTTGTGTGGCACCCTATTGAGGGTTTGGCGTGTGATGCCAATTAGCGCGTGAACCTCCAAGTGAGTGAATCGCCACAACGAGGAGTAGCTTGCCAGCAAGCAAGTGAACCTTGATAAAAAATTATTGTGTTCATCATTTGATTCCGAGGTGATTGATATTCATTCTTGTGATTGATTGGCTCCTTCCTCGACACGGCGGTATAACCATCTTGCTCACTCTTTTTACATTACCATAAACTAGTTATCAAGCTCTTTAGCGTAGCTAGTTATGAGAGCTTGTTAGTTTGGTTCATGTGGCTCTTTAGTTAGTCTTTGAGAGCACACTAACTTAGTGTAGTGCCATAGCTATTGTGTAGTTAGAGACAATAGAAACTAAATTTGTGGTAGGTGGCTTGTATTTTTAGTAGGCTAGCGCAACACTTGTTTCGTCTCATAATTATCTAACCGGTTTGTTAAGTGTTGTTGTAGAAATTTTTATTAGGCTATTCACCCCCCTCTAGCCATTAGGACCTTTCATGTGGTATCAAAGCCGAGGTCACCGTGATTTGAGGCTTAACAACCTTTAGTGTAAAAATAGCTCAAATCAACAACATAAAGAAGCCACCCCAATTTGATGGCTCTAACTATCCCTATTGGAAGGCTAAGATGACAACTTATATCAAGTCAATCAATAGGAAGGTTTAGAAGGTGGTAGAGACAAAGATTGAGATTGAAGATGAAGAGGCTCCCACCGCCGCTGAAGAAATACTACTCCAAAATAATGATATTGCTCTTTGTGCCATCCATGATGCTTTGGATGAAAAAAACATTTGAGCAAATCAAGAATATTGAGAGAGCTCATGAGGCATGGAAGAAATTGGAGGTATCATTTGAAGGCACTCAAGCCGTGAAAGGTGCAAAGGCATACATTCTCAAAGAGAAGTTTGCAAGTTTCAAGATAAAGGAGGATGAGAGTGTGACGGAGATGTTTCATAGGCTTTAAATGCTTGTCAATGATCTCAAAGCTCTTGGAGAAGAGGTGAAGGACAAGGACTTCTCCCACAAGTTCTTGAGATGCTTACCTTCAAGATTTGGCACATTGGTCACTATTCTAGTGAGAAGTGATTTGGACACCATGACACCAAACCAAGTGTTGGGAGATATTATGACTGATGATACATATAGAGATGATGATGAGAAGGAAGAAAAGAAGGAGAAGAAAGATAAGAAGAAGAAGAGTGTGGCATTCAAAGCCACATCATCCAAGGGCAAGGCTAGGCAAGAAACATCAAGTGAAGATGATGGCTCATGGGATGATGATGATGATGAGAAGATGGCTCTCTTTGTAAAGAAATTTGGCAAGTTCATGATGAAGAAGGGCTACCATGCTAGAAGAAAGAAGTCTTCATCCAAGAACAAAGAAGAGTCAAGAAGGTGCTTCAAGTGTGGAAGCAAAGATCATCTTGCTGCTCAATGTTCATACAATAGCGACAATGATGACGACAACAAGAAGAACAAGAAGAAGGACAAGAAGGAAAAGAAAGAGAAGGACAAGATGACCTTCAAGAAGAAGAAGGGTGGTTCATATGTGGTCACTTGGGATAGTGATGCTTCCTCAAGTGATGATGATGATGATAGTGATGATGACAAGACCACCAAGAAGGCACTTGCAAGCATTGCAATCAATGAGAAGCCTTCTCTCTTTGATACTCCATCATGCTTCATGGCTAAGGCCACTAAGGTACAAATTTGTGATGATGGAAGTGATGAAGAACATGATAATAAAAATGAAAATGAAAATAATAGTGATAGTGATAGTGATGATGATGAACCTACTAAGGATAAATTATTTGACATGCTAGAAGATGCTAAGGAACACTTTGACATCAAGAGAAGGGAATGCAAAAGCTTGCATGAGGAACTAAAAGCCCTCAAGCAAGCCTTTGATGAGCTCAATGCATCTCATGAGAGGCTAGAGGAAACCCATGAGAAGCTTGGCAAGGCTCACAAAAAGCTTGAGAAGGCTCATTCCTCTTTGCTTGATGAGCAAAATAAAAAGAAGCATGTTGAGACTTGCAATGTAGGATTAACTTGTGATATAATTGATGAATCATTATCTATGCCTATCATTGTTCCTCCCGCTAACCCTTCTTGTAGTACTTCTACTTCCACCTCATCTAGTAGTGATGGTTTCACTTGTGATGCCTCACTAATGGTTGAGAATGAGAACCTCAAGAAGGAGGTCGATAAGCTCACTCACACCTTGGCTAAGGCCTATGGTGGTGAGGACCGCTCGCTTATGTGCTTGGGTAGCCAAAGAGCTTCTCTCTACAAAGAGGGATTGGGCTATACCTCTAAGAAAGGCATGGTGGCCTTTGCTCCTCACAAAACTAGTTTTGTGAAGAACAACGGTCGGTTTTGCTCTAGTTGCAAGCAAGTTAGTCATGTAGAGCAAAAGTGCATGAACAAAAAGTCACAAAGCTAATATATCCTCCATTAAGCTTGATTCTTTCTATGTGCTTACCAAGGGTGCAAATGGTGTAAAGGCTAAGTTCATTGGTAAACCATGGATGGGCTCAAAGAAGAAAGCCATTTGGGTACCAAAGAGCTTAGTGACTAACCTTCAAGGACCCAAGCAAGTTTGGGTACCTAAAAAGAATTGATCTTCTTTTGTAGGTCAATTACAAAGCCGAAGGAAGGCATTGTGTTCTTGATAGTGGGTGCACTCAACATATGATCGGTGATGCAAGAATGTTCAACTCAATCAACACCAATGGCAATGATGGTTATGATAGTATCACATTTGGTGATAATGGCAAAGGCAAGGTCAAAGAGCTTGGTAAGATTGCAATATCCAATGACATGAGCATATCCAATGTGTTGCTAGTAGAGAGTTTGAACTTCAATTTGCTATCCGTGGCTCAATTATGTGATCTTGGATTCAAATGCATATTTGGGACAGATAATGTAGAGATCATAAGTGTAGATGGCTCTAATTTGATCTTCAAAGGCTTTAGATATGAGAATCTATACTTGGTTGATTTCAATGCTAGTGAAGCTAAATTGTCTACATGTTTGTTCACTAAGTCTAGCATGGGTTGGTTATGGCATAGAAGGCTTGGTCATGTTGGAATGAAACAATTGAATAGATTGGTTAAGCATGACTTGGTTAGAGGCTTGAAAGATATTATGTTTGAGAAGGATAAACTTTGTAGCTCTTGTCAAGCCGGTAAACAAGTTGGAAACACCCATCCCAAGAAAAGTATGATGAGCACTAGTAAAGCATTTGAGTTATTGCACATGAATTTATTTGGGTCAACACAATACACTAGCATTGGTGGTAACAAATATGGCTTTGTGATAGTGAATGATTACACTAGATACACATGGGTATTCTTTCTAGCGGACAAGAGTGATGTGTTTGCAATATTCAAATCATTTGTAAAGGGCATTCACAATGAGTTTGAAACAACCATCAAGAGAGTTAGAAGTGACAATGGTAGTGAGTTTAAGAACACTAGAATTGATGAGTTATGTGATGAATTTAAAATTAGACATCAATTCTCGGTCAAGTACACTCTACAATCAAATGGCCTTGTTGAGAGAAAGAATAGAACACTCATTGATATGGCAAGGTCTATGCTTAGTGAGTATAATGTGAGTCAATCTTTTTGGGCCGAAGCTATCAACATGGCTTGCTATTGTAGCAAACGTCTCTATTATCACCCATTGAAAGAGAAGACACCATATGAGCTCTTAAATGATAGAAAGCCCAACATTGCATATTTTTTGGTCTTTGGTTGCAAATGCTCTATCTTGAAGAAAGGCACTAGATTGGGCAAGTTTGACAAGAAATGTGATGAATGATTCCTACTTAGATACTCCACTACAAGTAAAGCATATAGAGTTTGGAATTTAGATAGTGGTACTCTTGAGGAAGTTCATGATGTTGAATTTGATAAAACCAAGGGTTCACAAGTAGAGAATGAGAACTTAGAAGATATTAGAGGCATTCAACTTTCAAATGCTATGAAGAACATGGATGTTGGTGAATTGAGGCCTAGGCAAGTGAATGATGATGAAGATGATCAAGTGCAAGTGCTCTCTAACTCAAATATGCAAGATGATATAAATCAAGCTAGTACAAGTGGGTCTCATGACAATGAACAAGATCAAGTGGCTAGTACATCATCTCAACCCAATGATCAAGCAAGTGCAAGCAATCAAGTTCCAATGCTCCAACCAACAAATATTACAAGGGATCATCCATTGGACACTATAATTGATGATATTTCTAGAGATGTACAAACAAGATCAAGATTGACTTTATTTTATGAGCATTTCTCATTTGTGTCATTCATTGAACCAAAGAATATAGATGAAGCATTGAAGGATGTTGATTGGGTGAATGCTATGCATGAGGAATTGAATAACTTCACAAGAAATCAAGTATGAGAATTGGTAGAGAGACCAAAGAGACACAATGTGATTGAAACCAAATGGGTCTTTAGAAACAAGCAAGATCAAGATGGGATAGTAGTAAGGAACAAAGCAAGATTGGTAGCACAAGGCTATACACAAGTTGAAGGTCTTGACTTTGGAGAAACATATGCCCCGGTTGCTAGATTGAAAGCAATTAGAATCCTGCTAGCCTATGCTTGTGCCCACAACATCAAGCTCTATCAAATGGATCTTAAGAGCGCATTTCTCAATGGTTACATCAATGAAGAAGTATATGTTGAGCAACCTCCCGGTTTTAAAGATGACAAGAAGCCCAACCATATGTACAAGTTGAAAAAGGCATTGTATGGCTTGAAGCAAGAACCTAGAGCATGGTATGAGAGATTGAGGGACTTCTTACTCCCTAAAGGGTTCATAATGGGCAAAGTTGACACCACTCTTTTTATCAAGAAGATTGGACAAGATTTATTTGTGTTGCAAATCTATGTTGATGACATCATATTTGGATCAACCAATCAAGACTTTTGTGATAAGTTTGGAAAGATGATGGCTAATGAGTTTGAGATGTCCATGATTAGAGAGTTAAGTTACTTCCTTGGTCTTCAAATCAAGCAATTGAAGAATGGTACTTTTGTGAGTCAAGGCAAGTATATCAAGGACACGATCAAGAAGTTTGGCATGAGTGATAGTAAAGCCATTTGTACACCAATAGGAACAAATAGCAACTTGGATAGTGATGCAAGTGGAAATATGGTGGATCAAAAATTGTATGATCTATGATTGGAAGCCTACTCTATGTGACCGCATCAAGACCTATGCATGTGTGCAAGATTTCAAGCCTCACCAAGAGAAAGTCATTTGAAGGCTACAAAGAGAATATTGAGGTACTTGAAGCATACACAAAATGTTGGTTTGTGGTATCCCAAAGGAGCAAAGTTTAAGCTAGTTGGTTACTCCGACTCGGATTATACGGGATGCAATGTTGAAAGGAAGAGCACCTCGGACACATGTCAATTGTTGGGAAGATCACTTGTTTCATGGTCATCAAAGAAGCAAAATAGTGTTGCATTATCAACCACCGAAGCCGAATACATATCCGCCGGTAGTTGTTGTGCACAAATACTTTGGATGAAGGCCACTTTGAGTGATTTTGGAATCAAGTTCAAGAAAGTGCCATTGCTATGTGATAATGAGAGTGCAATCAAGTTGACCAACAATTCGGTTCAACATGCAAGAACAAAGCATATTGATGTCCGTCACCATTTCATAAGAGATCACCAACAAAAAGGGGGACATTTGCATTGAGAGTGTAGGCACCGAAGATCAACTTGCCGATATATTCACCAAGCCATTGGATGAGAAAAGGTTTTGCAAGCTAAGGAATGAGTTAACATATTGGATTTCTCAAATATGTGTTGATGCACCCCCCCTCTTATATGACATGCCTTTCCTTCGAGCAATCCAAGGTAAAAGTTGATTGGCATGACATACATCCTTGCTAAGGACATGTTTAGTACATCTAGACATCTTTCATGTTTAATAGACTCATTCATGAAAATCAAATAAATTTGATGATTATATGGTACCACTATTGTTTCTATGCTTGATTTGGTCTAGTGGTAGCATGACATGTTTATGGGCTTGTAAACCTAGTGTTTGATCTAGAAAATGAGCTCTAAGTGTTTAACTCAATATGGTACAAGATAACCCTTATTTAGAGATGTGAAGAAGCTTGTCCTTGGATCAAACCGAGTTAAATATCTTTGGTAAATGATCTAGATTGGACCAAATTTGGGAAAATGATCCTCACCCCATTGATTGACATTGATAATCTCAACCTATCTATAATTTAAGCCTTTGTGGTTATTGATGACAAAGGGGGAGAAATAGTGCACAAAGATAGTGAAAAGACAACAAAGAGGAGAGAAATAAAGATATAAGGTGATAGGGGGAGAACTTGACACAAGGGGAGAGATATGACAAAGGAAAGGGATCAATTAAAATTTTGAGCACATAAGTAGGGGAAGCAAGCTCATGAACTTGTATGGTGCATTTGAATGTGAATTTCATATGCTTGCTTGCATGGCACAAGTTTTAAATTTTAATATCCATGCTTGTGTGGTGTATGCTAGTTGTAGGTTTGAATGATGAAATGAAAATCTAGTATGCATAAGTTTATCTAGTGATTTCATTTCCAAGTGTTTCCAAGTGGTATCGAGCTAACCATGGTCCTAAGGATGGTATAATGGTGCACTCCAATTGGTATCACACTTCAAAGGTCCATCTTTTATATCTTAGCATCATTTGGTAGACATTGTCTTCTATATTTCCTATCTAAGCATATGTGCAAGCTACAATCCAAACTCTTAGCACATATGTAGAGGGAGCAATTGCTACCATTTGGAGTTCATAAAACTTGTCCATATCCTTTTACACATAGTAAATATGCTTGAACAAGCAACATGGATTCAATTGAATTTCAATTCATATCGTTGTGTAAGGGTTGTCATCAATTACCAAAAAAGGAGAGATTAAAAGCTCTAGTTTAGTTTTGGTGAATTGATGAAACCCTAAGTTCTAACCTAGTTTATCAAATGATCATGAGATAGGTAGCACATTCCAAGTGATGAAGCAAATAAAGACCATGACATGATGATGGTGATGCCATGGTGATGATCAAGTGCTTGGACTTGAAAAGAAGAAAGAGAAAAACAAAAGGCTCAAGGCAAAGGTATAAATGGTAGGAGCCATTTTGTTTTGGTGATCGAGACACTTAGTGAGTGTGATCACATTTAGGATCGATAGCCGTACTATTAAGAGGGGTGAAACTTGTATCGAAATGCGGTTTTCAAAGTGCCACTAGATGCTTTAACTCATTGCATATGCATTTTAGATCTAGTGGAGTGCTAACACCCTTGAAAATATTTGTGAAAATATGCTAACACATGTGTACAAGGTGATACACTTGGTGGTTGGCACATTTGAGCAAGGGTTAGGAACTTCACCGACACCCTATACAAAAAAGAAGGAGGTCACTGTGAGTGACCGGACGCTGGTCTCGGAAGGACTGGCGCGTCCGGTCAGTAGAAGCAGCGAAGACACTGGCATCGGTCTCTGACCGGACGCTAGGTCACTTAGTGACCAGATGCTGATGGGGTGCGTCCGGTCCTGCTGACGTGGTAGCCCACAGAGGAGAGGCCGAGTGACCAGACGATGGGTGAGTCTAGTCGAGCATGACCGGACGCGTCCGGTCATGATTTCTCGCTTCTTGATGCTTATTAGAAACGATCGGACGTTGAGGTCCAGTATCCGGTCACTTCACAGTAGTGCGTCCGGTCATCACTTGACCGTTGAGATCGGACGAACAGCATTTGAAGTTGATGACACATGGCATGCATCGGACCGGCGCGTCCGGTCACCCCATGTTGTGCCCAGTGAAGGGGTACAACGGCTCTATTTTGTGGGGGCTTCTATTTAAGCCCCATGGCCGGCTCAAGCTCACTCTCTTGGCCATTTGCATTGACACAACAACCTTGTGAGCTTAGCCAAAGCCCTCCCAGTCATCTCCATCATTGATTCATCATCTTTGTGAGATTGGGAGAGAATCTAAGTGTATTGCTTGAATGTTTGCATCTAGAGGCACTTGGTGTTCGTGTTTCGCTGTGGGATTTGCTTGTTACTCTTGGTGGTTGCCGCCACCTAGACGGCTTTGGATCAGCGAGGATCGTCGAGTGGAGGTTGGTGATTGTCTCCGACTCTGATCGTGGTGATTGTGAGGGGTTCTTGACCTTTCCCTAACGGAGAAACAAAAGGTACTCAAGTAGATTGCTCGTGGCTTGTGTGATCCTCATCTTGTGTTGGTTGTGCAGCACCCTATTGAGGGTTTGGCATGTGATGTCAATTAGTGCATGAACCTTTAAGTGAGTGAATCGTCACAACGAGGAGTAGCTTGTCGGCAAGCAAGTGAACCTCGGTAAAAAATCATTATGTTCATCATTTGATTCTGAGGTGATTGGTCTTCATTGGTATTCATTCTTGTGATTGATTGGCTCCTTCCTCGACACGACGGTATAACCATCTTGCTCACTCTCTTTACATTACTGCAAACTAGTTATCAAGCTCTTTAGTGTAGCTAGTTGTGAGAGCTTGTTAGTTTGGTTAGTGTGGCTCTTTAGTTAGTCTTTGAGAGCACACTAACTTAGTGTAGTGCCATAGCTATTGTGTGGTTAGAGACAATAGAAACTAAAATTGTGGTAGGTGGCTTGCATTTTTAGTAGGCTAGCGCAACACTTGCTTCGCCTCATAATTGTCTAACCGGTTTGTTAAGTGTTGTTGTAGAAATTTTTTATTAGGCTATTCATCCCCTCTCTAGCCATTAGGACCTTTCAGACATGGTGGGGTTTGAGCCCAAACTGAGCTAAATCAGCCGGACGAGGACTAGCGGAGGGTACGACATCGGGGACTCATTGTCCTCCAACGAGGTCTCCTCAAGTGGGTGAAGTTTGCTGTTGTAGTCGGCCATGTAGTCCAAGCCCCCAAAGCTAAAAACTTGGCTGGGGGCAAAGGAGCTGTCGACGATGACAATTCCGCCAGAGAAGCGCACGCCGTCTTTGGGGGCGACACCACTAGGTGCTATCCTAGAGTTCATCGGAGTTCCTCCTCAGTCCCTCAGTGTGGGCCAAATTGGAACCCTCTAAATGAGTTGAGTTTCTCTCGGTGGTTCTGTCTCTATCTCTTGGGTGTCATCCCCCTTCTATAGGAGTCGCCCCTCCCCTTATATCGCGAGGAGGGCACGATGTATAAGTCGGTTTGGTTCTAGTTATGATCTATGCACCAGGTGCATGAATCCTCTACTGCAGCGTTGCTGGACCTCGCCTTGTCGCTAGGGGGAGCCGATAGCTGCCGCAACAGCCCTTTGACGCCGCTACCTCCACTCTAGTGCTTGACCGTCAGGGGCTGCCTTGGCCCTGCAAGGAGCCCTCGCCTGGAGGGGCTGACGAGTAGGCCCTGCAATCTTTCTCCCCTAAAGTTGGTGAAGTCCTTTTGTTCTAATGCATCACACCCATTACTTGACCCTACCGAGAGAGTGGTCGATAGGGCCTCGCGTCTGTTTGAATAAGCAGACGACGCACATCTCTGTACCTGTCAGGCTCCGGGTGCCTGGCAGATTCCTAAGCCAAGCCCCAACCAATGGCTCGGGGCATCAGTTACTGCCGGGCGGAGGTTAGGTTTGGGCTACCATCGGTTGGCAGCCTGGGGCCGTGATCGAGCCCCCGAGTCTTGAGCAGCAGCTACAGGTGTGTCGGGCTTGTCCTGACTCCTTCTAGAGGGTGCGTGCGAGTGTACCCGATGGGTATAGCCCATGGGATCAGTTGAGGGGGGGAGGGTTCCGTTGGTCTGCTTCCTTTCTCCTTAGGACTGAACATACCCCTATGTTAGAGTTTCATCAACTATCATGTCCCACTTTGTCTCCAAACCAAACGCTCCATTACGCTAGGCATGTCAGTGATCTAGTAGTGTAGGGATTGCAGCGCTGAGATGGTGGCTGAGGGTTGCATCGAGGGGTAGGTCAATGGCCAGGTGAAGAACGCGACGGAGGTCGACATGAAGTTAGAGGCCAAGCATCACGCAGTGGTAGTGCTAGCCACCACTGCTGTGAATGGCACCCAACCTCGTGGATCTACCACATCTTCTACCCATCCAACTCCCACAGCAAGGTCCTGCCTTGTCTACATGGGCCCTGTTTGCTTATCTTATAATCCATCTTTTTCATCTTGTTTTTTCAGCCAGAACAATGTTTTTCTCTCACAACAAATCAGCCGGAACAGTGTTCGGCTTATTTTTTCAGCGAAACAAACGGGGCCATGATGCGGACCGAGGAGGCACTTAAGGGCCTTCATTCATGTCTACACATTTGACAGATGGGAGTAGGAATCAGAGGCGAGGGTTGAGTGTGGAATAGAGTAGAGACAAACTCTACTTCCCCTTCCCAAAAAGAATACATCAAAGTTTAACTAAAATTACAAAAAATATTTATGATACAAAATAAATACTATTAAATTAGTTATAGCATTTATTTTTATAGTAAACCTAGTACGAGACATAAATCTTAATACGATTTACTATAAACTTGACTAAATTTAAGCTAGTTTGATTTGTACAAATTCTATATTTCTATTTTTTTTAGACAACGATCAATGTTCCAGAAGTTCCAATGGTAATAAATGCTCCCTCATCCTTTTTTAAGTATCGTTCTCACACATCGAGAAATTAAATGTACTTAACTTTGACCTATCATTAGATTAATCATTACAGTATTTTTATAATATACTTATTTGGAGATACAAATGTTCCTAACATTTTCTATAAATATAGAAAATGTGACTAGCATGAAAATTTAGTCGACACATAGTAGGAGGGACTATGTTATTCGTAGCCCTAGACATAATGCTCCATTTGATTACATTGCATTATTAAATTTTAGATATTGAAGACGTGTTGGACAAGAATTTAGGAACCCCATGATCGTGACCTTACCAGCCATGTTTCAACAGGGATAAGGGGACTTGGAACAGGAACTTGGAGTGATATTTTATAACATAGGAAAATAAATATTCCCAAAACGTTCCCGGAACGAGGAACGTGGCCATATTTCACTTTTCCCAGCTGCTAAGATCGTGACAGAGCACATGCGTATAATTAACTACGAACATTTATTTATCAACCAAAGGGAAACAGTGAATCATAGAATGTCGCCTCTACCAAGTTGTTCTCAACCAATACCTAAAATGCAATAAGTATAAATAGAACAAATTGAAATACTACATGGATATCTCTGAAAATTTGACGGCCTGAATTATCTTCCGGAGGATACTGGTTCACATGAAAATTCGACCTACAATCATCAGAGGAGCCGAATTAATGCCTTAATGGCATAAAAAAAATGAACGTATGCAATTAAAGGCTTCAAAAGTGATAAGTTCCTTTAACACAGGAAAAAAGAAGTTAGCGGCTACAAGTTGTGAACAATATGATACAGTTACTAGGTATGGAGATGCAGTTTTACAAGCTGTAACCTTTGTGAAGGTTAAAGTACGGCGAAATATAGCATCAGAATCTCCAATGTAGCAATATCTCTAGTCATTTATTACATGCGTACTTTCAGATGCAAAAATAAATTTACAATAGTACAGACTCAACCAACGAAGAACATATATTATAAGAGAAAAAGGGCGTGCAGTCCTTCCCACATAGTAAAGCACAATGAGGGTGGACGATCATGGAGTATGGGATTGGACAGCTTCCACAACAAAGCGTACTTGGCCACAAAGTATACATGGCTAATACGTGCTAAATCTAATGTTGTCTTTGCACATCAAAATTGTGAAACGCGACAAGTATCACATGCCATCAACTAAAAATGTGGAGAAAAGGAGCAATGCATATTACAGCTGAAGCATCCAAATGTTCATGTCGTATTCAGACACATGAGCTAACAACAGAAACATAAATACAGAATTAGGTAAAGATGTCGCAATTCGTGATTATTGCATATTTTTTGTATGACAGTTGAAGCTGAATTTTTAGGTAAAACTTTGATAGCACCAAGAAGATGCCCCATAAGACTGCACAACAAATAAGTGAGGCAAAATGGCAATCACCTTACAAGTAATTTATAGAAACTAGTTTTCCCAAACGTTTATATTCTCAGATGCATGCACATACCCCGATCCACTTGCGATCAATGCATATTTTCAGTGTCATTTTTACAACCCAGACCACTCCCTCTCCCACATGCAACAGATATTATAACTCGGAAGTGATTATACCACCAAAGGTGCTGATCATGGTTCATGGATGCTCTTCTCTTATGTTGACTGCTCAGAATATTTTTTGAACTAAAACCACAGTTTCACAAAATGTGATTAAATACAAATATATTATCTAGATTATGCTCAACATATGGAAGATATATCATTTTGAAACTTATTGACACATGGAACAGTAATGACATTGACATTTTAAGATGTTATCAAATCAACCCATCGGTACCACGTTTTAGCAGGTTAACCCAATTGGCATGCCATAAACAAGACAAGATGAGATGAAACCTCAGTAGCTAGAGTGATTTCAGAGATTGATTTTGTATTCCTTAGTGATCATTCAATCAAAGATTGCATTGGTGTTCAGTATATAGAAGGGCTAGTGTGCCCTGCACATTTCTTTTTCTGTTAGGAATGCAACAAGAACTGATAGTAAAATACTTTGGCTTGAGAAGATCAATGAGGTTTGGTGATAAGAAAACAAAGAATGACATACAACCTAGAGCAGCAGTTTGTTACTCCAGAGGCAGAAAATTCAGTTTCTTTATACTCCCGTCTAGGGCATTTTGTATACAGGCCAAAGCTAAGATCTATTTCAACTTAATCCTTTAATTATCTAAGCAGTGAACCTAAGCTAGCTTGCTACAGACTTAGTAATTGTCTCTCTTTGATTTAATATGCATGACTGAACCACTGCCGCTACCATAAACAGAAGCAGTTTTACTTTTACCTTGTTTTCTACAAGGGCCTGTTTGGAAGCACAACATTCATTCCAAACCCTTGTAAATAACAGGCCCCAAAGATTTTTCAATCCAACTCAGAAATCGCTGCTTGGAAGTCTGATGAGCTCACTAATTTTACATCTAGTTTGAGGCAAAACCAGGGGATGAAAAAGAATGCCTGCCCAGGTCTGAAAAAAAAAAAAACACTGACAATCATTGGGATGTCGGCCTCCTCTGCAGCCTCGACTCGGTGCCACCAAGAGAACCTGATGGTTGCGGCAGCAGGTGAACCCTGGCGGCGGCAAGGTGCCAATCCACAGGATGACGAGTGAATCCATGGCCAAGGCGCACAAATCCATGACCACAGACAACAAATCCATTCAAGTATCAACCACACATCTCTCCATTTTGTACTTCTGTTCTTCTCCGATTGCTCTTCGTCAGCAAATCGATAGATCTAGCTTGTGAATATGAATCACATTATGGACAGGTACTAGATAGAGAATGGATAGTACTTGCTAGAATCTGTCATCGCTGACACAGGTCGCAGATCTAGAGACACTGGGACACAGGCCCCATGTTCGTATTATTGAATCGATTCAAGAATAGTTGTTGCCTTGTCCGCTACCAGTATTTGCTGCGATCTAAACACATAGGACCAATTAGCATCTTGTCGATTTACTGGTTCTAGAATGCAACAATCTCTTGTGTGATGTACTGCAATCGTTTTTGGCTGCTTATATATGGTGTTGAAATTGATGTATTGTAAATTAGCAGAGATGCATGCCCTCTATCAACAGGGTCCATTGCAAAGTAGGTAGTAGCTAGTATAGAAAGAAAGAAAGCAGAAGATATGGAAAGGAAAAGGTAGAAATGGATAAATGAAAAAAGACCAGCATCAGAAGAGGATCACTGATGATCTTGGTAGATCATATAGGGGGAGGGATGCATGTCTATTTCTGGACCAATTTTTCCATGGGGAGAGGCTGCTGGATGAGCTCGGAGAAGAATATTTTTGTATACCCAAGATTATGAGATGCCAGCATCCTTGCCACGCTATACCATATAATATGACTGTTGTGCCTTCTGTGATTGTGAGATGCCCTGGCCTGTTGTTGTACAGTTGAGGAAGATTAGCTACTGGATAGTAAGTTGGTAACCTGTATGCGGGAGTGGCATGTTCCTAAGCTGAAAGCACAACTGATTTGTTCATGTTATCATGCATTGAAGTACCTAGCTACTGCATGTAATCAATTTGATTTCCATAAACACATGTTTTTTTTTCTGTCAGGTCTTCATTTTTGAATTTGTTTCTGGACTTCACAATTGAAAGGAACCAAAGCAGCAGATTTCAGGAAATAGATGCAACCAGGATGACTTTACTATGTAGTGGCATTGGTAATGTGTAATTTTATTTACTTGCCTCGTATAGTTGTTGCATCAATCTAGTTTTAAAATTTCTAGCAGTTTCCTCTAACAATAGTATTCAAGATGACTTTTCTTAGATATTACGGTATACTACTTGTTTAACAAGGACTCCTACAGTCCAATATAGCATTCATTTTGTCTGTTTTGTTTTGGTATACAACGTACTCAATTATGCTACCAGATTCTTATTTATGTACTATCCTTTAGTGAACTATGAATGCTAGTAGACAGATTCAGCCAATAGAATGGAGCCAGCTAGTACTAACTATCATGGTTAATATGTAGAGTCGGAGTCAGTCAGTTAGAGTAGGCAGAAATTTCAGATGCATTGCTTCTTCAGTTAGAGTAGGGATTGGAGCCAGCTGCAGTTCAGAAACACCAATTTGTGAGTGTGAGGTTTGAGTTCTTTTGTTGGAGGTAGGCAGGTAGCTAACATTGCTTGTAAGTATCAGATGATACATCATAGCTGCATAGCGATGATTCAAGTCCAATGAGCTATCTTTTAAATACTTTGTAGCTAGAAAATTGGACAGAAGCGGACTCTATCCACCATAAAAAGGATAGCAACATAGCAATAATTCAATTCGAATAAGCAATCATATGACACGGTTGTTGTTTTTTTGCTATATACTTTTTATTTCCAGAATATACTTAGTTTCATGACTCATGTTTTAGGTTAATGGCTGCAAAACATTTCAGGACATTGCAAAGCATTTAATGTCCGAGGAGCACAAATCGGCAAACTAGAGGAACTATGTTCAGCTTTGAGCTCGAATTCATTTTTTTTTTTTAAAAATTCAGTGTTCCATGCATTTGGCTGTGCTCGTGTTTCAATAGAAGATCATTGTATGTTGTACTGAGAAAGGCACCATCTATTATATAGGCGACTAAAATTTGCACATGTCCGTGCTCCTGTTTGGCGCTTGGATAAAAAATATGATGACCTGATTTGAAAATTTTGATCTGTCATATGAGCCGATGCTTGGTATGATGTTGTTTGTGTTCTAGTTTGCCCGATCTATGCTAGGTCCAGCAAATGGTTCATTTTTCAAGCAGATGCTAATGCTGGCGGCCGGCAGACGCGAGCAGTGCACGACTAGTAGCTACGAGTGCAAACTTTTTTATCCAAACAGCATTTTCCAGGTGCAAAAGAAATCAATGGTATTCTTGTGGACAGAAAATTACAAGTAGAAGCTACTCATACAAGTGTAAAAAATCACAAAGCAGACAAACAGGACCTAATTGTTTCTTATTCCCAACCCATTGACAACACTACGAAATTCACATACATAACTACATAAGCATCATTGCCACCTATTGTATTGTTCTCTTTTTGAGCCTAGGCCAAAGTCTACTTCTTTACTAATATAATTCTGGCAAAACTCTTGTCAGATTTACGTTTAAAAAAAGAGCACAAATTCCAATGTAAAATCGCTTCTCTTGGAGACACCATTAATCCATAAACCCAGAAAAGAAAAAAAATGATCCTGCCCACGTAGTTCAGGAGTAGCATATCAAACATTACCAAAACCAAATTATCCTAGGCTGCCAATTTCAGGAACGAATCTTACCGACGGAAGAGGCTAGAGAAGGATCGCGTGGATCGGCGCCGTCACTGCGTCTTCCTCCGGGGTGGTTGCTTCTCGCAGGCCAGCTTGTACATCCAGAACACCTGCAGCCAGAGTGAAGAGGGGTGATAAGTCCGGATCTGAGCGGGATCAAATCGACAAAGCGTGTACCGTGTAGGCGCGGGGGAACGAAAAAGAAGAAGAAAAGCGAGTGGGAAGCGCACGAGGGCCAGGACGTGGGCCGCGAGGAGGATGACCACGAAGAGCGGCACGGCATCTAGGACGCCCGAGCCAGCGGTTGGATGCATCTGCTGCTGCGCCATCGTCGGCAGCGTTGGGGGAGAGGTCGCTGATGACATAGGTTTTTTCTAGTTTCTCCTGTTCTTTGACGCCGAGCAAAATCCTCCTGTAACTCTGTAAGTTACTTGTAAAGGATGTTACAAAAGTTGAACATAATTGTGGCTGTAGTTTAGTGGTAAGAATTCTACGTTGTGGCCGTAGAGACCTGGGCTCGAATCCCAGCAGCCACATTCTTCTTTTTATATATTTGTCGTTGTTTTTAATCTTTTCTTTTGTTTTCTTCTTTATTTTTTTAGTTTTTATTTTGTTTCCTTGGTTTCTTTTTTTTTTGTGAATTTGTTTTCTTGGTTTCTATTCTCGCAATCTTTTTTTGTATTGCATTCTTTTTAATATATTGTCGTTGTCACGTTATTTTTAATCTTTTTTTTTGTTTTCTTCTTTATACTATTTTAAGTTTTTTTTGTGTGTCGCAATTTTTAACTTTGTTTTCGCTAGTAGTCGTTTTCTATTACATTATATGTTTGTCATCATTGTACTTTTTTAGTTTTAGTTTTGTTTTCTTGCTTTCTATTCTCACAATATTTCGCTTAGGCAATATTTCTTATATGTTTGTCATTGTCACATTATTTTAATTTTTTCTTATGTTTTGTTCTTTATACTATTTTAAGTTTTGTGTTCGTGACTTTTTTACTTTGTCAATCTCGGGTATTTGTGCTCCTAACTTTTTCTTTAGTATTTTTTTTTAAAATTTTCTAGGTTCCTAACCTTTTAGCATTATTTTATTTTTATGATATCTTTCTATGATCACAATCTTCTTTTTTGAATTTCATTTTTTTTTGTATATGTGTTTTGTTTTCTACGCTTTAACTTTTTTTCATGCCTATGTACTTACGTCCCTAATTTTTCTGTCTTTTTTTTTGATTTTTTTTGGGTTGACATCGATTTTTTTTGCGTTTCTCATCTAGGTACAACTGTAGTATCTATTCGTGAACAGACACACACCAACGCCACACACACCACACTCGCTCACACCATAAGTACACAAACAGATCCTACAACTATACCTAGATTCTAAGATCGTGTCCTTTGTGAGATCACCGGGTCCATGGATCCGTAGACGACGAGGTGCGTCACATTCCCTTTGTGGTTCCACGCGCGAGAGGCAACAGAGTTATTTGGGGGCGAACCCCGGTGAGACACCAGAAAATCGCAGCCACTGGGGCTCGATCCCTGGCCGGCAAGGTCCCAGCCACCGGGCCTTGCCACCCGAGCTATGCTCGGTTCTCGGTTGACATCGATTTGAGTCACATATTAGCGAGTGCTAGCACGCTCGAGGCCACACGCACTCTAGCACGTAGTCGATCTGACACCCATTCTTCCGGACGCATCGGGGAGGGACACGACGATATTGCTCTAGGATCAGCTAGGCCACCTGAGCGCCAACAAATCTCATCGAGAGACGTGCCGGACAGCCATCATCGAAACCATCCTCCTGCCACCGCCATTAGAAAAACACGATTAAGCCGATGGAGCTCTTCGTGAGACTAGGTATGTACATGAAAATCGATGTCGTTTGTTCCCTATAGTTTATTTTTTCTGATTTGTGTTGCAGATTCTCCATGGAACGTCGGTGGATCGGACTTGCTAGCTGGAGATCAAACTACACATCGGGTCGTAGCAGTTCAAATCCACGATAGGTGGTTGTTGTCCGTGGGATTTTGTTTTTGCTCATCATGGCCCGTGTGAATGCGCTCAGGCGACAGCTGCACCGATCCACCAGATGAAAATCTATCGTCAGGAGAGCCGCTGGCCTCGGTGGGCTTCTAGCCTGGGCACGTCGCCGAAAAAAAAACTGTTGGGCGCTAGATCTAGATCGAGTGGTTGGGAGCCCCGTCATACACCCCCGCCTGTCGTGAGCCCATGCGTGCACATTGGATACGGTTTAGCAAAACTGAAAATATATTATCTTTATTTCTATTTAATTACAAACAACAAAATTGAATACAGATATTAGATACATTTAGTATAAAATGTACTTTATATAAACCAATATTTTCAGATACAAGCAAACTTGTCCATATGTTGGAATGGAAATACAATTTGTCGGGGACCTAATATCGGGGACCAATAAGGTGGAACTAATAACCATCGAACGTTGACGCTTCCAGTCAGAAAAGAACGCTACTACGCTTCTTACCCAAACGACGGAAGATTGGTTCCGCCTCGCACGACCCCCGAGAGCTAGACTCCGCCTTACCCGACGACTGAGGGCTGGCTCCGCCTCGCCCGACGTCCGTGGGCAGGCTCTGCCTCGCTCGACGTCCATGGGCTAGCTCCGCCTCGCCCGACGGTTGAGGGCAGGCTCCGCCTCGCCCGACGATTACACCCTGCTCCTTCATGATGACGAACAGTAGGTAAGACAGGTCACTCAGGTCAACCGCAGTATCGAGGACCATGCCCTACGCACCTGCGAGAAGGTACCGTCAGGATACGACGGGACAGACGCTTTAAGCCCTCCCAGGCATGGCAGAGCCTGAACAGTGTTGTAGGCGCTGACTTTTGTTCTACATTGTTGTAGGCGCCGCCATCAGCCCTTGGACGCGGATACTAACACAGGCATACGACAACCACTACGGTCCAAGAGAGAACTCATGTCATCAACAGTAACAAGCGTATAGTCACTTCCCCGTCTACTCCCCGTAGAGTCATGGCTCGGCACCTTGACACACCGCACCGTTCGCCAAGGGAGAATGGGACATGACCACTCGCTGAGACGAAGCCAGAGCCCGGCCCTATCAGGATCAACGAAACATGCTATCCCTGGCGTGGTCTGCCATGTCAGTAGAGCAAGCTCAAGGGAAAAGGAAGACCTGGCACCCTCGAAGGATCCTCTCTACCTTTGGTTTTTTCCTCTTTCTCCCATCTGTCAGGGGTCCTCCTGCAGAATCTCCTTCAAGGAGAAGCTGTCAGGTCGCCTAAAATCAATCAAACGGCTTAGATCGTCGCCGAGAGATAGAAACAAAAAATTGTGATGCTCATGCAGGTCACGCTGGCCCCATCACAGACGTCAGACCCGAACCCCGTACGAACATGTCCGATAAGAGCTTCTCATCGCTCATACCGCCAAGGTAACATTATCGACCCCCGCTTTTGTTTCAATTAAATCGTATGTTAAACCCATACATCCAAACGTTGCATATGCGATCATCGCATCTCAACGCTTCGTGTCACGCCACAAAGCGGCGCTTGCCTTATTCGATATGAGCGGCAAATGACCGAGGTTCGAATACCGGCCCGCAAAGGGCTCGAGGACGTCTCGTGTTAAACAGAGCCAGGGGAGAAAAACCGAGAGGAGCCCCCACGGCCTTGTCGACCCCGCTCAGAAGCGGACAGGGACATCTCGACCTTTCTCGTTCGATTCTAACCTCGAGCCAAACCCACAGAATCTCCATCAAGAAGAGGCCAATGGGTCACCTGAGCCTATCGAACGGCTCGGGCATCTGCCGGGAGACGGGTTAAGAAGTAGTGGGATGCCACATGAGGGCTCTATCGGCCCCGTCAGCTAATGATGGACCCAGATTCCACACGAACATACCCGTTAGCGAGCTCATTGAGCGCAACACTCGATCTGTCAAGGCAAGTGTCGTCAGCTCAGCCCCTCTAGTCACAAAAACCGAGGACGGGGTGACGTGCGAAACACGACCGACCTCTATCAGACCCCAAGGGGCTCGGGGGCTCAAGCCGCTCGATCCGAGGTTGAGAGATCGAGGTTCGAAGGCTGGCCCACGAAGGGTCCGAGGCCGCCTCGCGTCAAACAAGAGCTAGGGGATAAAACGCAGATGAGCCTCAGTGGCCTTTGCCCAACCCGCATTGAGGCGGATAGGGTTATCTCAACCTTCTAGTTCAATCTAGCCTCTAGCCGAGCCCATAGAATCCCCATTAAGGGGGAATCTATTGGAAGGCGGGTCAAGGAGCAATGGAACGCCACCCGAGGGCTTTGCTGACCTTGTCCCAAAGCAACGGGATCGGATTCCGTTCGAACATCTCCGTTAGCGAGCTCATCAAGCACGTCACTCGAGCCGTCGAGGCAAATGACGTCGCCTCAACCCCTCTAGTTGCGGAAACCGCGGATGGGGCGACAATCACAAAACGAGCCAACCCTTGACCGAATCCCCGCCACGCACGGGGGCTCGGGGAAGGTCGGGCCAGCAATAAGACCAAACACACGGTTATGAAACGATTGCTAAAATCCTAAGTAAGGGGTACGTGCGAATACAAGAGTAAGTTTGCTACCCTCACTTCGGTCTTCAGTAACATCCGACCCCAACAATCATAAGGGGTCGGATCTCACTCGGGGGCTGATAAAGGTATGAATATGAATACCTCCTTTTTTTGAAACAGTCGTTGTGTCAGACCTCTTCCTCGCATTAAGGTTAATGACAAGGTTTGTGGGAACAAACAAACGAGCATGCCTGGCAAGACTGCAAAAAACACATGCCCCGACGGCTACGGTAACTTTGTTCACCAGTGTAATCGAAATTTCTCCCTTATACACCTCGGGCCCTACAGTCTTAACTAACGTAAGGATCGGATCGCATAAATATTTTTTCTCAAACGCAGAAGGGAAGAAAGTAAGCTCAAACAAACAAATCAAAATTATGAAATGAAATTACAAATCTATTTTCGGACACAAAAGCACCAACACTTGTCCATATATTACAGATAAATGTTTATCAAACTTATTCAACTAACTACTTTCTTGGAGTGAGAACTTTGTCTTTTAGCCTGTTCGCCAGGTTCCGCGCAATGGGAGTCACCGCCTTCTCAATCTCATCTAGCTTGAAGTTTTCATAGCCAGGCGCGAAGCCGAGGCTCATTGCCTCCAAGTTAACTTCCTGATCATAATGAGAGCGGGCAACGACAAAGGCTTGGGTGATCCTGGCATGGAAGGCGTCATCCTCAAGCTAGCGTACTCGTGTCGTGATATCTACGGCACGGGCCGCAAGTGAGTTGGTTTCCTCCGGCTGTGCCACCCCTAGGTCATCAAAAACCACCCCGACAGCAACGCGTAGGAGATCATGCTCATCACTCCTGGCCTAAAGAATCCCCCACACCTCAACAAGCTCCATGCCTAGCCCGACAGAGATGCTCTTGACCTCCAACCTTTGGGCCACCATGACTCCAAGATCCATTCGGAGGGAGCTGACCCCCTAACGCGCCTCGTCGTGCTCTCGGATGGCCTGGTCATGCTCCTCACGGGTCGTGCGGTGCTTTGAGCAAAGTCTTTCTATAGTCTAGCGCAGCTCGTCTCGCTCCCTGCATAGCCAGGCGATCACCTCGGCATCCTGATTCACCCTCTGCTGTAAGGCCGTAGACCTATCCTCGGCTTCTAGGTTGAGATCTTGCTCCCTCTCTAGCTCTTCTAGGAGCTCGACGGCCTGCTAGGTGGCCTTGGCATCCTTCTAGAGCAGCTTGTCCCACTCCTTTCGGACCCTGGCAGTCGCCTCCTCATCCTGCTACACCCTTGTCGACAGATCCTGGAACATCCCATGGACCTCCTCTACGTCCTGACGCGCCTCGGCTTCCCGCTGTTAGGCGGTAGCAAGCTAGGCGCTCACATCTCCACGTAGCCAGGCCTCCTTGATGAGGTGGTCCCATTCCACCTTCTGCTCATGGAGGAACTAGGACTTCTCCCGGCTATGAGCAATGAGGGACTGAAAAGAAGACTAGTATCAAAAATACAAAAATACAAGAATACATGAAGAAAGAAGAAAGCAAGAGGGAAGATCAAGTGGATACCCGGCCAGTGGGAATGATGACATCACACAGGATGCCCCTGGCCTGTCTCAAGGCATCCATCATAGCCAAGAACCTAACCTCAACACTCTCCCGCTCTATGCTCTCGGTAGCATCATCGAGCGAGAAGAGAATCAACGTTGGGTCCCGAGGAGCCATCCACTAGAGCGGCGGCTCACCCCACATGGGCGAGTGGCTACCTACTGACATTAGGGCTGAGGGCGACCCCCCACTGATCCTCTCCACCACCACCATGATGTCTGGGGACCCTCTGGCCATGTCCCCCTCCTTCTAGCCAGCCTCAGGTGTCGCTGCCTGGGCCATCGGTGGCACGAATTGTGCCGCTCCCTCGGACACCACCGTGGCTGCGTCTGGCTACGCTTGGCTTGTCACGGTCATGGCCACCTCCGCTGCGCCTAGTAACACTCTTCTTGGGTGCCAACACCAAAGAACGGCCCCATCACAAGATGCTGCAAAAGTTAAAAGGAATAGGTCACACTAAAAAACAGAAAGGCAGAAAAGCAAGAAAACAGAGGAATCAGAGACTTACGCTGGCGCTGTTGGGTGGTAGGAACATTTTGGGGATGAACCCCTAGATTTCTACTCCAACTCGTCTGGGCGGGACTGTTTTGAGCCTACCCCCTGCTCCCAGGTAGGGGGCTCGTCTCCCTTGTCTCCGAGGGCACGGTGGCAGAGCCACCCCTCTCTATCGGCACCTCGAGCACGATGGTAGATCCGCTCGCTCCTATCAGCTCATGGGGCATGGTAGTGGAGCCGCCCCCCTCCACCGGCACCCCAGGCATGGCGGCTAATCCATTAGCTCCCACCGGTCCTGTGGATGGGACGATGGTTTGGCCCATCTCCACTGGCCTCACAGACTCACTTCCCTCCGCATGGAATGGGAAGGGTCCCTGCATGGACGAGTGGGTACCTATCAGCATATCCTCACCCTCTAGGACATCCCACTCCACATCGGCAACTACCTTGTCAAACTCCTCCTCATCGTTGTTGTCACTACCTGTCTCCTCTCCTCGCTCCTGTGCTTGCTGCTTCTGTAGCATCTTCTTCCTCTTGAGCTCCCTCGTCTTCCTATCCCACTCGGCTGCGGTGCGATTCACCATTGCCATGATCCAGTCCTTCAGTAGCGGAGTCAGGCTATCACCGAAGACGAGTCTCTTCGGCTGGTCCTGTTATCCCGAGGTCAACATCAGGGGCCAAGAATTTGAGTAAAAAGGAGGCATGGGGAAAGAGAACTTATGAAATTGATGAACACCAGTTCCGACCGCATTGGGGGATGTCCTAACACTAGATACATGAAATCAAGGACAACGCCGGCGCTGTCCTTCGAAGGCTCCATCGCCTCCTTGATGCGTTGCGCCACTTCGGAGGGGGGGAGTGCTTCGTCGACAAGCGTTGTCCCTTCGAGCAATGCTCCAAGCCCCATCAGGTATAGGGGAAGCGTGTGACTCATCAGTGGCGTCACCCTCCGTGTATGGTAGGCGCCGATGATCCCCGATCCCTTCACACCCCTCTCCTTCAGAATTTGGAGGGCGGTGAGATGGTCCTTGATCCTCTTCTTGTCTTTATCCAAGGCACCCCAGTTCCATGACCCTAGGACCTCTTTGATGATGCGCCCAGAGAACGCTGGTAAGGGGGCGACAACATCGTCCTTGACGTAAAACCATTGCGAATGCCACCCCTTGTTGGAGGTCGATAGACGCATCGATGGGTATTTGTTCACTCGGTTGTTGCGGAGATGAATGCCAGCGCATCCCATCACATGCTCAGATCTTGCTTCCTGACTCGCTTCTTCAAAAGGTTGACGGCGAAGAGATACCACCATAGGTTGAAGTGGGAACTAATCCCTAGGAACCCCTCGCATAGGGCAACGAACGCCACAATGTGTTGGACCCCATTTGGTGTAAGGTGCTGCAACTCCACCTTGTAGTAATCCAATAGCCCACGAAGGAACTTGTGGGCAGGTATGGAAAGTTGCCGCTCGTGGAAGTGAGCAAAGGACACAACATGCCCTTTGGGCAGCGACAGCTCATCCTCATTATCGGGCAGCCGCCACTCCTCAGTGGCGGTCAGCGGGCGAAGGAGGCCATGGTGAACAAGGCCCTCTAGGCGCTGAGGGGTGGTGTCAGATCTACACCATGGATCCATTGAACGATTGGGAGAGGGGTGGATGCGAGCTTGATGGTGGCGGTGATGCAGACATGAGCTTGACGACGGCTGCGATGCGGGTGCGGGAGGCTCAGGCGATTAGCGGCGGAGGTTGTAGATGCAAAGGCGAGGAGGCGAAGTATGGAACCCTAGGGGCAAACCCCTTGGTTTTATAGGGACGACGGATGCGAGAAGACCAACCGCCCGCCAAGGACTCTGAGCCTACCACGATACACCACCACATCACGTCGCGGGATATGCGCCCGCAATCCCTATCCTTTCCTACCAAAATCGCGCCTAACATTTTGCCTTCTCAAGCAGACCATGACTCTTTTCCCACAAAGGGAATATGGGTCAAAAAGCTTTCCTTTGGCCTGCCTATGCCTAGGAGTTCAAGGGCTAGCCCAACAGTCTTGACGCCCGTCCCAACGAGGGATGGGCCCACGAGCGGCCAGAACTCAGGCACACGAATCTCAAAGGAGTCTCAATCCGCAAACACATCTCAACTGGACTGACCCTGGATGAATCCCCATGAATGGGATACTAGGGCCCCCTTTGAACTATCTAGTTATCAAAACACCAAATCTCATAGCCATACCCATGAAGGGTCCGAAAATACCACCCAGGTGATTCTATCCGAATCACTCGGGGGCTATACCTAACGGGTGCACTCGTGCGCACCCTCTGGCGAATCGAAATACCCCCCGGGTGATTCTGCCTGAATCACTCAGGGGCTTGGGGGCTACACCTGTTGGGTATGCTCGCGTGCACCCTCTGGCAAGTCAAATCACCCCGAGCGATTCTATCTGAATCACCCGGGGGCTCAGGGGCTACTTCAGGGACCTAATACCAAGGTACCCTATGAGGTGGAACTAATAACCATCGAACGTTGAAGCTTCCGATCAGATAAGAATTCTACTACGCTTCTTACCCGAACGACGGAAGATTGGTTCTGCCTTGCTCGACCCCCGAGGGCTAGACTCTGCCTCGCCTGACGGCTGAAGGCTGGCTCCACCTCACCCGATGGCTAAGGGCTAGCTCCACCTCGCCCGATGTCCGTGGGTAGGCTCTGCCTCGCCCAACGACTACACCCTGCTCCTTCATGATGAGGAGCATGAGGTAAGATAGGACACTCAGGTCAATTGCAGTACCGAGGACCATGCCCTACGCACCTGCGAGAAGGTACCATCAGGATACGACGGGACGGGCGCTTTAAGCCCTCTCATGCATGACAGAGCCTAAACAGTGTTGTAGGCGCCGACTTTTGTCCTACAGTGTTGTAGGCACCGCCATCAGCCCTTGGGCGCGGATACTAACACAGGCATACGACAACCACTATGGTCCAAGAGAGAACTCACGTCATCAACAGTAACAAGCGTATAGTCACTTCCACGTCTACTGCCCGTAGAGTCATGGCTCGGCACCCTGACACACCGCACCATCCATCGGGGGAGGATGGGACATGACCACTCACTGAGATGAAGCTAGAGCCTGACCCTATTAGGATTGAAAGGATCAAGATGCCCAAGAGAGGGGGTTGATTGGGATAATTCTAAATATCTTTGCAATAATTAGGTCCTATGGTTAGCCCAATTAACCCCTTGTGCCTAGAAAGTATTTCTATTGATCTACCATACAAAAGTTTAGCAACCTATGTTCCAATCCTACTCTAGCATGGCAATTCTATGAATGTAAATGACAAGAATTGAATTGCTCAAAGTAAATGCTCAAAGTAAAGAGAGAAGGAGGAATGCGGCGATGTTTTGCCGAGGTATCGGAGAGTCACCACTCCCCACTAGTCCTCGTTAGAGCACCTATGCAAAGGTGTAGCTCCCCCCTTGATCCGCGCAAGGATCAAGTGCTCTCTATGGGTTGATTCTTTAACACTCCGTCATGGTGAATCACCCACAACCGCTCACAACTTGAGTTGAGTCATCCACATGCTCCGCTAGATGATCACCAAGCTTCCAATCACCACCAAGCCATCTAGGTGATGGCGATCACCAAGAGTAACAAGCATGAACTCTCACTTGACCATGACAAGCCTAATGAGAAGGGTGGATGCACACTTTGCTACTCTTGCTTTCACTAATGAGGGCTCTCTTTAGGATTCTCAAATCTCAATTACCTCACTAGAACCTTGCTCTTCTTGGCACTCTCAAAGGTGTTTCTCAGCTATTGGAATGAGCAAAAGTACCCCCACATATGAATGGAGGAAGTATTTATAACCATGGCTGAAAAACGAACCGTTATGTGCCTTTACGGGGATGCTCCGGTCATGTTGACCGGACGCTCCGGTCAGTTCTCCCCAAACTCTAGTGTTTAAGTTGTGACCGGACACATCCGGTCATGATTTTCCCTCTCTGGAACCTTACTAGAGTCAACCAAACGCTGGGACTCAGCGTTCGGTCACTTCACCTCTCAGCGTCTGGTCGCACCAGACAATTTCACCTTGATCAAATGAACTGACCGGACTTTGTGCCAGCATCCGGTCACTCCAGAACCAGTGTCCGGTCAGCATTTGACCCTCCATTCACTTCCAACTCTCGATCATACATGAATGAAGTTTGCTCTAATAGATCTAAGGGCTTTTTAGGAGCTACCTAGTGCTAGATTTAGCAAGTGTGCACCACACCTAACTCACTAGACTCATCTAGGTCAAGCTACCCGTTCATACCCCCCTTAATAGTACGACCAAAGGAAAAACAAAGTCCTAAACTACTCTAAGTGTCTTCTCAATACCAAACAACACTTAGAACTAGTCTATCCTTAACCTTGTCGTCCATCCTTTGAAAACCAAAATGTTTTCCATCATAGGGGCATGACCACCATGATAGCCCAATCGATCTCCATTACCGTGACCTAACTTAATTTGCCTCTACAAAACACACGTTAGTCATAATAGTCATGTATTGTCATTAATCACCAAAATCCAACTAGGGGCCTAGATGCTTTCAATCTCCCCCTTTTTGGTGATTGATGACAATACCACCTCGAGTATGTGAAAGAGATGAGGTTTTTAACATGCTTGATTCATATAAGCTTTTGTAATAAGAACAAGAGTGTTAGGCAAGCTTATATTACCCAAGCCAACATGTTGTACTCAAAAGATATGAAATAAACAAGAGTACAAGTAATAAATCTCATTAGCATCGGAGTAAAACGCGGAAGCAAAGCAAATGAGCATAACACAAGTGATATGACATATAAAAGTTTCAAAGTAGAGAGCACACATGTTAAATATCACGATCACATAGATATCACTATCACATAAATATAGTATGATGCATAAAAGTAAACACACAAATGCATAATAGTGTATCACACATAAAAACCAAATATAATAGATAAACTAAGCTCCCCCTAGATAAGTCACCCCCCTAAGTCTAGCATACTCGATCCCTCTCTTCCTTTGGCGTCAAACACCAAAACCTAAGGGTTGGTCGGTGGGGCTGCAGTGGATGAGTCGGGTGTTGAGGTACGAGGAGCGAGCTAGAACTATGTGCCATCATCATCTGATCCTGAGCTTTGAGCTATCTGACCCTCTATAGCTGGAAGCGATGCTAAAGCGGTCTGGGTTGGATCTATAACTAGCGTTGCCTGCTCGGATGATACAATAGATGAAGGGAGCATCTCTGTAGTCCCAGTAATAGGTGCAACTATGGAAGGACCTGGGACATGTAGCTGAATGAAGCACCAAGGCTCCTAGAAACTAGAGTGAACACTGACAAACTCTGAGGCAGAGTAAAGCCCATATAAAGGGGAGTGAACTGCGAGGCTGGCACTGGCGAAGTAAACCACTAGGACACCTGCTCTGTAGGTGAAGGAACTATGGCGCTGGCGGTCCCTGACTCTAAAGCCCACTGGGCTATAAAGCTAGAGTCATAGAAGTGGTGGCAGGCTGACCAAGTTGGGGCGAAGGCTGTGGCGGTGGAGCCCCAATAGCTATCACAACATGCTGTATAAACCCAAGTAACTGCTACTGCATGAGAAGTTGCTGCTGATGCATGGCCTGCTGCTGTTGCTGTATAGCCTACTACTACTGCTGGATTGCCTACTGCTATCACTAGAACTCATCCTGTCTAGTCTGGAACTATGCGAAAGTAGCAGCGTTCTCCTGAGCCTAGCGAGCCTGATCCTGCCTCATCCGCTCAAGTATGGCAAGTAGAGCGGGGTCTGTCTATGGTGCAGGTGGAGCTGAACTAGAGCTACCGGCCTCATGGTCATGTCATCGTGGAGGCATCTGAGGGATATCATGGTAGTCCTCATCTAAGCTATCACTAGGGTCGCTCTCGACCATCCCCTCTTGCTGAGCATCTAACTGCTCCTCCTCAGTAGCTGTTATTCCCCTAATAGTCTCATCCTACTAGCCTGTAGTCTCTGGCACCTCTAGATGACGGCACAGTTGGCTAGGAGTCCTCACTGCACTATGGTGAATCATCTGAGTCATGTTGTATGTTGAGAACTTTATAGTAGCACCACTATACTCTACCAGCATCTCAGGTGGCCTCACAGTAACTGCTCGGTGGATCAAGAATGTAATCCAGTGAGCATATGACAGCTGCTTGTGACCCCTAAACCCCTCTGCAATAGTATCCTCCATCTCAGATAGAAGGAGATCCCAAATGTCAAACACAGTTTGTTGCATCAGAGAGTTTAGTAGCCATAGCTAGATGCAAGTCAGGACCTCGTGATACCCCATCCTCGGAAGTAGTGTCCTCCTCATAATAGCATCAAGCACTCTAGCAGTAGGAGTGAGATCACTAGGTGTCCTGCTCGACCCCTCACCAAAAGGCTCTATGAAGCAATGGCGGACTAGATCTGTAGGAGGCACAAGACCGCCGTGAGGGCATCTAGAAGGCGCTGTCTGTCCATAGCAAACCTCATAAAGACAGATGGGCTGCTCCTGAAGCATGAGTATCTCTCTAACCCTAGAGCTCATCAGCCTGTAATCTCTGTCTCTGAAAGCAAAGTGAATGAATCTATGATGCGGTCAATCCAAAGTGTGGCATAGAAATCACGGACCCAAGATGGAACATATAAGCCTATCTATCCAAGTAAATATGTCAGCCCTGGTAGGTAAGATAGATATGGGCAAATATGCTCTCTAGCTACTGCTATAATAGACTCAATGTCGCACACTCTCTGAGATCTGAATACTACCCCACTGTTAAGGTATGCATTATAAAAATCTTCTTGTAGTGGTGTGTAGAAGCCCTCTAGAGCTCTGTTATCCCTCCTCGACGGGAACCACTACTCAAAGTCCACAAATCTGAGCTGCTGCACCTGCTTGGCCATGACAGCCTTCAAATCTAGATGAGTCACTAGAGGCGGACCCTGTGGTCTTAGCGGTGGACGAGAACCCCTTCACTGTGTCTCTAACCTCGGTGTGACTGGAGCACGGGTATGACCAGAGCAGCGAAGCTATGGCTGAGATGCCTACTCTATCTCCTCGGCCTATTCTCCCTCCTAAGTCTGCTCTGCTGACTATGGCTACTGCTGTGACTCCCCCTAAGGCTGACTCTCATCAATAGCCACACACCGTCCTCCAACCATGACAGTCCTAGCTAGACCACCATGATGGCGCTCAACCTACTCAAGTGCAGCCCTCATAAATGGAGAAAGTTGATCTGCAATAACAACACCACTCCGAGTACCTCCTCTCTCTGCACGCTCTACGGCCTCTACAACTATGACTGCTCTCGCTGTATCTGCATCAAGGTACTTGCGCTTCTTCATTGCTAACTTCTTCGTTGCCTTGCCTTTTGCATCTGTTGGCTGGCGAGGCGGGGGCCTTGGATCCTCATCACTGGGGCCACCTCTGACATTCTTGACATGAGCCATCTGATGGATCTTAAAAGAATAACTGCCGCTAACAAAGATTAAATGCCAACTGTCACTTCCGGGGCTTGGCCTCGATCTATACTCGCGAGCTTGACCCTGAGTTAACTAACAACTGCCAATGGGACCACAATGGCACCAACTCGCTACACGATAGAATAGATAGGATGTATAAATAAATACAATATATCTAGAGATACAAAATCCTAAGAAAGCAAGCAATGGATACAAATTGGAAATGAGGGCTTGCTACCTGATGAACCGGTGATCCGAAAAGAAGAGGAACGTCAATCAGGAAACCACTAGGATACAATGCGAGTCTAGGGTTAGGGTTGTAGCGAAGTTCAGCGGCCGAGCAATGCAATGAGGACATGAGTGCAAGGATGGTAGTAGGGTCTCCAGCATGGAGCATGATGACAGTGGTGTAGTAGGGTCTCTGGCATGGAGCACGATGGTGGCAGCACTGGTGAGGGTTGCGGGCGGCGCTAGGGCACGAGAGCACCCGACGGCAGTGGTGCAATGGCGCTAGGGCGTGAAGACATGGGTGCGTGGAGCAGAGGCACAGGCGAGCGTAGCAGAGGCACAGGCGGGTGGAGCAGCTCCGGCATGGCAGCGTGGGGCTGGCGGCGCATGGGCACGGGGAGTGGCGGTGGTCACTGGCAGGGCGCGGCAGCGTGAATGGCGTAGGTGTGGACGGCACGTGGGCGGTGGCGCAGGCAGGGCACGATGGCGCGGATGGCATAGGCATGGACAGCGCGGGTGTGGTGGCATAGGTAGGGCATGGTGGCACGGGCAGGGCGCGGTTATAAGGTGTCCCCCGATGAGACAGAAAAGGAAATCGAGAAGAAGTCCTGAACCCGCACGATTTCTACTGATCGGACGCTCCGGTGGCAACGACCGGACGCTGCCACCTAGAGTCTGGTCAATTCCAGAGAAGTCCAAAACCCCTGGAATCACGATCGGACGTGTCCGGTGAACATCGACCGGACGTAGCCAAAGTCCAGTGTAACCTGTCTCCTTCGTCTTCGATCGATCGGACGTAGGAACATCATCTGACCAGACGCTGAATAGCAGAGTCCGGTCACTCCATTGCAGCAGGTTCACCTCCTTTGAACTGACCAGATGCTAGACTTTAGAGTCTGGTGTAGCGTCCGGTCACTTTTTTTCTAGCAAATCTTCAAAGTCCTGCATGCTGCTTGTTCCCAATCAAGTCCCAACTTCAATAAAATCTAAATAAACACCAACTGAGACTGATGTGAGTGACCTCTCTCAAACCCTCCAATTTTTTAAAATATTTTTCCTTAGGCTATAATTCTTTTTAAGAAAATAGGCAATAAGAGTGCAATTGAAGATAAACAACAAAGCAACATTCATGCATATGCAATGCAATACTTGAAGGTAAATCTAGTTGCTTGTCAAGTTTGATCCAAGGTTAAGCTTCTTCACTCGCTTTACGGCGGTTATCTTAACCAAGTTAGACAAGCCCTATATGCATTACCAAAGATTAAACATGTTGTATATTATAATGCAATGCAAGGGACAACACAAGCTCATTTTTTAGTGAAGTTACTAAAATCAAGAACATTGAGCTCATTCCGCAATCGACAAAAAGTCGCCTCATCTAGCGGTTTAGTGAAGATATCCGCCAATTGATCCTCGCTCCTTGCACCTTCTAATAAAATATCATTCTTTGCAACATGATCTCTAAGAAAGTGATGGCGGATATCTATGTGCTTGGTGCGAGAGTGTTGAACTGGATTATTTGCAAGTTTTACCGCACTTTCATTGTCGCACAAAAGAGGTATTTTTTCTAGAACTACACCATAGTCTTGCAAAGTTTGTTTCATATAAAGAATTTGTGCACAACAAGCACCCGCGACAATGTATTCTGCTTCGGCAGTGGACAAAGCCACACTATTTTGTTTCTTGAAGGACCAAGACACAAGTGATCTACCAAGCAAATGACACTCTCTGGATGTGCTTTTTCTATCAACTTTGCAACCGGCGTAGTCCAAATCAGAATAGCTAACTAATTCAAATATAGCTCCTTTAGGGTACCAAAGGTCAATGCTTGGTGTGTGCTTAAGATACCTAAGGATTTTTTTAACGGCAATCAAATGAGTTTCCTTAGAATTAGCTTGAAATCTAGCACACATATACACACTAAACATGATGTCAGGCCTAGATGCGGTTAAATATAACAAGCTACCAATCATAAAGTGGTAGAGAGTTTGATCAACCGTGTTACCTCCCTCATCTAGGTCGAGATGTCTATTAGTTGGCATTGGTGTCTTGATTGGCTTACATTCATCCATCTTGAATCTCTTGAGAAGATCATTTGTATATTTCTCTTAAGAGATGAAAATCCCTTCTCTCATTTGCTTGACTTGAAAACTAAGAAAGAATGTAAGCTCTCCAATCATTGACATCTCGAACTCATTCAACATCAATTCACCAAATTCTTTGCAAGAATCTTCATTTGATGATCCAAAGATGATATCATCAATATACACTTGACAAATGAAGATATGTCCATCAAGCTTCTTGGTGAATAGTGTGGTGTCGACCTTCCTAATGGTAAAGCCCTTCTCAATGAGGAAGTCCCAAAGGCGCTCATACCAAGCTCTTGGGGCTTGCTTCAGCCCATATAACGCCTTGGATAACCTATAAACATGATTAGGATATCTAGGGTCTTCAAACCCAGGAGGTTGATCAATATAGACTAATTCATTAATAAAGCCATTTAAAAATGCACTTTTCACATCCATTTGATATAGTTTCATGTCATGATGTGATGCATATGCAAGGAGGATACGAATGGCTTCTAGTCTTGCAACCGGTGCAAAGGTCTCTCCAAAATCCAAACCTTCAACTTGAGAGAACCCCTTTGCAACTAGTCTTGCCTTGTTCCTCACAACAACATCTTGATCATCTTGCTTGTTAAGGAACACCCACTTTGTTCTAATGACTCTTGCACCTTTTGGTCACTCTTCAAGAGTCCAAACTTCATTGCGGGTGAAGTTATTCAACTCTTCATGCATGGCATTTATCCAATCCGGATCTTGAAGAGCTTCTTCTACCTTAGTAGGCTCAAAGCAAGAGACAAAAGAGTGATTTGCAATAAATGAAGCAAGTTTTTATGAGCAAGTCATTACACCCTTTGATGGACTCCCTATAATAAGATCTTATGGATGATCTTGTAGTAGAGGTGTGTTTCTTCTATTGACCACTTGAGGAGGAGGTTGTGGAGCATCAACATCTTGTGCTTGTGCCACCATTTGATCATGGGACACATGAGTGTCTTCATTTTCTACTCTCGCATCTTTATAACCATCTTGTGACACATTTGATGAAGAAGGTGGATCAATTACTTGTACATCATCTTTAGGCTTGATGTCTCAAACCAGAATGTTCTTCATAGCCTCCCTCAATGGTTCATCACCTACATCATCAAGATTCTCATGTGCTCCTTGGGAGCCGTTAGATTCATCAAATTCCACATCATATGTTTCTTCAACCAAGCCGGTGGCATGATTAAATACTCTATATACTTTGGACTTTGATGAGTAACCAACAAGAAAACTAATATCACAATGTTTTTAAAACTTCCCTAGGTGTTGCCGCTTCTTGTAGATGTAGCATTTGCAACCAAACACCCTAAAGAAGGAGACGTCCGGCTTCTTCCCATTGAGCAACTCATAAGGTGTCTTGCCAAGAAACTTTTGAAGAAATAGGCGGTTGGATACATAGCAAGCGGTGGTGATAGCTTCCGCCCATAGAGCTTCGAGAGTGTTATACTCATCAAGCATTGTTCTTGCAAGAGTGATTAATGTCCGATTCTTTCTCTCAACTACACCATTTTGTTGAGGAGTATAAGTTGCGGAGACCTCATGCTTGATCCCAACTTCATCATAATAGGCTTCTATGTTTGTGTTGTCAAATTCTTTGTCATTGTCACTTCTAATCTTTTTGAGCTTCACTTCAAATTCATTTTGTGCTCTCTTGGCAAACTTCTTGAAGCATGATGCAACTTCGGATTTGTCATGAAGGAAGAATACCCATGTATATCTTGAATAGTTATCAACAATCACAAGACAATAAAAATTTCCTCCCAAACTCTTATATGTTGTTGGTCCAAATAAGTCCATGTGAAGGAGTTCTAGCACTCTTGTGGTTGACATGAAAGCTTTTGTTGGATGAGTATTTGCAACTTGCTTGCCAGCTTGACATGCACTACAAAGCTTGTCCTTCTCAAACTTCACATCCTTCAACCCTCTCACCAAATCATTCTTCATTAGCTTCTTGAGTGAGCCCATCCCAACATGAGAAAGTCTTCTATGCCATAGCCACTCAAGTGTTATTTTGGTGAATATGCATGTCTTTAAGTTAGCATTTTCGGAGGTGAAGTCCACTAGATATAGGTTGTTGTATCTAAATACTTTGAATATGACTTGATCATCATCCTTCTTAGATACAATAACTTCCTTCTTGATAAACAAGCATTGGAAGCCAAGATCACACAATTGTCCAACGGATAGCAAGTTGAAGCTCAATGAAGCAACATATAGCACATTTGAGATAGAATGATTATTTGATATTGCCACTTTGTCCAATCCTTTCACCTTGCCCTTTGAGTTATCTCCAAATGTGATTTTTTCTTGTCCATCTACTTCTTCATCTAGTGAGGTGAACATACAAGGATCACCGATAATATATTGTGTGCAACCACTATCAATAACCCAATGACTTCCACCGGTCTTATAGTTCACCTACACACAAGAGATCAAGCTTTAGGAACCCAAACTTGTTGAGGGCCCTTCACCTTCTCAACAAGTGACTTTGCTACTCAAATTTTCTTAGGCTTATTCTTGTTAGGAGGTCCTAAGAACATGTCTTTCATCTTCCTACTAGAATCCTTTCTAAGCATGTAATGAGCATTAAAGGCAAAAGGTCTAGCATGCTTGGGCAAGGGTTGTGGTGGTGGAGTTTGGGACTCATGAACAAAGTGGCCTTCTTGTCCACACTCAAAACATCTCTTTGGCTTTGGCTTTGACTTGTGTTATTGTTGAGCTTGAGCCTTCTTCTTTTGGTTTGCTAAGTACCCAATGCCACTTCTATCCATCTTCATGACGATTTTTATTAGTAGCTCACTTTGAAGATGCTTGCCTCTTGTGAACTTGCTCAATCTAATCTTTAGATGCTCTTTCTCCAATTTGAGCTTCTTATTCTCTTCCTTGAATGCATCATTATTTTTCTCTTCCTTGAGCTTCTTCTTCTCTTCTTTTAACTTCTCATTCTCAAGAATCAAATCACCATCATGATCATGAGTTTCTAGCACAATAGTGTTGTGGCTTTTGATCTCTTCAAGATCTTTCTTGAGCTTTTCATTGTCATTCTTGAGCTTGACAAACTCACCATAATCTTCGGTCTCAACCACTTGCTTACCCTTGCTACTAGAACTTTGCTCAATGCTCTCAATGAACAAATCATCACATGATGTGGCTATATAAATCTTAACAACATTGTTAGTAGCATCATGTGGCTTATAGGATATATATTCTTGAGCAATGACAAGATTATCATGATTAATCTTAAGAGTAGTATATTCTTCTTTTAGCATGTTGTGGCTAGCGATGAGCTCATTGTGTATCCTCTCAAGTTTATCATGTTTTTCTTTAAGCTCTTTCTTTGAAGATTTGAGCTCCTTGAGTTTGGATGATATATCATCATTTGCCTCTCTAAGCTCAACACTAGCCTTTTCGGCTACATCACATTTAGCTAAAAGATAATCATTCTTAGCTTCTAATTTTTCATTCTTAGCTCTACTCTTTCTAATGATCTTACTGTATTGATTTAGCAATTTAACAAGATCATCATAAGAAGGTGATTCATATTCATCATCATCACTATCGCTATCATCATTGCTAGCATGTTCATCATCACTACTATCATCATTTGATACCTTGCGATCACCCTTGGCCATAAGGCATAGGTATGTAGAGGATGATGGCGGTGGTGGTGGTGAAGATGATGAAGAGTCAATAACAATGGCGGCCACCTTCTTGTTGTCACTATCATCATTGGATGATCCACTAGATGAATCAATGTTCGTGAGCCAATCACTGACGATGTAAGCCTTTCCACTTTTCTTCTTCTTGTGGAAGTCCTTCTTGCCATCTCTCTTCTTGTATGGCTTGTTTTTCTTCTTCTCATCTTCTTCTTCATTGCTTGAGTCATCTTTCTTGCCCTTGTACTTGTTCTTGAACTTGTCTTTCTTGGGCTTGGTGCATTGGTGTGCTAGATGACCAAGTTCTTCACAATTGTAGCAATCCATCTCGAAGATTGGCTTCCTTTTAGAGCTAGTGAAGAACTTCTTCTTCTTGCCATCAAACTTGATGCCACTCTTGTTGAGCTTCTTTAGCATCTTGGTGGTTCTTCTCACCATGATAACAAGACTTGCATCATCAATTTCATCATCACTTGAGCTCTCATACTCAAGTCTTGCTTTGCCCTTCTCTTGGCTAGCCTTGAATGCCAAGTCTTTATCTTTCTTCTTGTTAGAGGATGAGCCATCTTGAGGTATGATGTGCATGTATATCTTATGAGCATTGATCTTTCTTAAGATTTGTGTCGATGTAGCGGTGAAAAGATCACCTTGATGAAGCATGGTCACAATATGCCCATATTTGTCAATGGGGAGGACACTCAAGATCTTTCTTACAACATCGGATGGTTGCATTTGAGTGAGTCCAAGTCCATTGACTTCCTCTACAAGAACATTCAAGCGTGAGTACATTTTATTAGCACATTCTTTAGAAAGCATCTCAAAAGAGTTAAGCTTTTTCATGACAAGATGATAGCGTTTCTCACACTCACTCTTTGTTCCCTCATGGAGCGCACAAACGTCCGACCATAGTGCATGGGCATCTTTGTGGTTCCTCACCCGATTAAACACATCTTTGCAAAGGCCTCTAAAGATAGTGTTTTGAGCCTTTGCATTCTATTTTTCATAATTCACCTCATCGCCTTGTAGGTGTGTAGCATCCCGAGGTTTTGGGAAGCCTTGTGAGGCGGCTCTAAGTATTCCAACATTTAGAGCTTTTAGATACGCCTCCATGCAGATTTTCCAATATGGAAAATCATCCCCCTCAAAGATAGGAGGAGGTCCATCCCTATGAGACATCTTTTTCTAGGCGGTTAAGCCTAAATACGTGAGCACAAGGCTCTGATACCAATTGAAAGGATCAAGATGTCCAAGAGAGGGGTGAATTGGGCTAATTCTAAATTTCTTTGCAATAATTAGGTCCTATGGTTAGCCCAATTAACCCCTTATGCCTAGAAAGTATTTCTACTAATCTACCGCATAAAAGTTTAGCAACCTATGTTTCAATCCTACTCTAGCATGACAATTCTATGAATGTAAATAACAAGAATTGAATTGCTCAAAGTAAATGCTCAAAGTAAAGAGAGAAGGAGGAACACGATGATGTTTTACTGAGGTATCAGAGAGTCGCCACTCCCCACTAGTCCTCGTTGGAGCACCCACGCAAGGGTGTAGCTCCCTCCTTGATCCGCGCAAGGATCAAGTGCTCTCTATGGGTTGATTCTTTGACACTCCATCGTGGTGAATCACCCACAACCACTCACAACTTGAGTTGGGTCATCCACAAGCTCCATCGAATAATCATCAAGCTCCCAATCACCACCAAGGCATCTAGGTGATGGCGATCACCAAGAGTAACAAGCACAAACTCTCACTTGAGCATAACAAGCCTAATGAGAAGGGTGGATGCACACTTTGCTACTCTTGCTTTCACTAATAAGGGCTCTCTTTAGGATTCTCAAATCTCAATCACCTCACTAGGACCTTGCTCTTTTTGGCACTCTCAAAGGTGTTTCTCAGCTGTTGAAATGAGCAAAAGTACCCCCACACACGAATGGAGGAAGTATTTATAACCATGGCTGAAAAATGAACCGTTATGTGCCTCTACGGGGTGACCGAATGCTCCGATCATGTTGACCGGACGCTCCGATCAGTTCTTCCCGAACTTCAGTGTTTAAGTTGTGACCGGACGCGTCCGATCGTGATTTTCCCTCTCTGGAACCTTACTAGAGTCGACTGGATGCTGGGACTCAGCGTCCAGTCACTTCACCTCTCAGCGTCTGGTCGCACCAGACGATTTCATCTTGATCAAATGAACTGATCGGACTCTGCGCCAGCGTCCGGTCACTCCGGAAGCAGCGTCCGGTCAGCATTTGACCCTCTATTCACTTCCAACTCTCGATCATACGTGAATGAAGTTTGCTCCAATGGATCTAAGGGCTTTTTAGGAGCTACTTAGTGCTAGATTTAGCAAGTGTGCACCACACCTAACTTACTAGACTCACCTAGGTCAAGCTACCCGTCCATACCCCCTTAATAGTACGGCCAAAGGAAAAACAAAGTCCTAAACTACTCTAAGTGTCTCCTCAACACCAAACGACACTTAGAACTAGTCCATCCTTAACCTTGTCGTCCATCCTTTGAAAACCGAAATGATTTCCATCGTAGGGGCATGACCACTATGATAGCCCAATCGATCTCCATTACCGTGACCTAACTTAATTTGCCTCTGCAAAACACATGTTAGTCACAGTAATCACGTATTGTCATTAATCACCGAAACCCAACTAGAGGCCTAGATGCTTTCAAGGATCAACGAAATATGCTATCCCTGGCATGGTCTGCCATGTCAGTAGGGTAGGTTCAAGGGAAAAGAAAGACACGGCACCCTCGAAGGACCCTCTCTACCTTTGGTTTTTTTCCTCTTTCTCCCATCTATAACCCCTACTCCCCCTTGGTCTATAAAAGGGAGGGCAGGACGTCCCACTAGGGGGATGGATCAATTCCACACACAACACATAGCCAAGCAGCAACCAAACTCTTGGTATCCTTTCAACCTTTCTATCACAGACTTGGGACCTGTCCCTCTCTCGACCGTTTGTATCCCCTACTATGAACAATTTTCGGTACTAATAACACGAGCAGCAGCGAACTGGACGTAGGGACATTCTGCCCGAACCAGTATAAACCTTGTGTCCTTTAGTACACCATCTAAGCCTAACGCGCAACAATATAAATTTACTGGTTGGTGTTTGATCGAAACACCGACACAATTATTACATAGTCACTAGATGACTTAGAGCTCAGAGATTTATACAACAATCTTGTCATCAGTTGTAATATGTCATAAAATTAGACTTCGTACCCTGATTATACACACGTTATTCATAACATAATCTCATGCTAGATTTCAGATTGTGCTTGCTTTGGTTTGGAAACATGGTCTGATATTAGATTTAGATTGTAAACATGTGGACAGTAAGGGCAACTTCAATGGTGACTTATGAGTTGTCTTTAAACCTATTATTTCATATTCTAATAAAACAGAGACAAAAATTATCTCTTGATCTTAAGAGTGCTTCAGAACACTTTGGTAAAATGGCTTCAGCCATGGAGCATGAAGCCAAGATCCAAGAGGAGTCTAGGAGTCCAGACTCAAAACAAAAAAAGATCCAAGAGGAGGTAATACACAAGGATCCAATCAAACTCTTCAAGAAAAGTCTATTACTAAGTTGAGTACGTTTGGTTTCACTGGCACCGAACTTGTCAAAGCTACAAGTGTATTAGTGAATGTCCCAAATCAGATGACTATGTTGTTTGCACTTCCAAAGACTTTAAGGAGGGAATTCATATGGAACATGCATGCTGTTAAGTTGTTCATAATGACCTTTCCATTCTCATGTTCCTCTAATTTATGTATGTTATCCTTGTGGAGCATTTTTTTTAGCAAATTTCTCTAGAATAGTGTGAGTTAGCTGAATAGTAATCTTCTTGATAGAATTTTCCAAATGTAGAGCCTATTCTTTTGATAAACTAGTTGTATCCCTAGAGCAAACTTGTACTCAACTTATACAAATGTAGTGACAATGTTGTGCTACTAGCTAGAAGTCTATTTTTCTCATCATGGATAGCTCTGTTTTCCTAAAGATTTTTCCTTTTTTCTTTATTATTCTAACATGGAAAAAGAAGTTCTGTTTATCTAAAGATTTTTTATTTTTTCTTTATTATGCTAACATGGAAAAGCGATCTGTGCTTAAGTTTTATTTTTCATTTATTAGATGATGCTCAAAAGAAGAAGTGAATGATTTGCTGGTTGCTGCTAGCTGTAACAATCTAATAAGCCAATGTTGATTTGGGAAGCACTTGAAAATCGGAGAGATAGCATCTTGTAATTTAGATTTTTCTAAAACTGTCCCCGTGCATAATGCATTTTAAAAGTGTACTAGTTATAAGTTTGGTCCCAATTAGTTGAGATTTTTGAACTATTTACCTTTTAACTTTTATTATGATTTATGGATAAGTCACACGTGATTTGTATTGTCTTGCTGCTGTCCTGCTACTAACAGCTGAAATATGCCTTTACTTATTGTTTTATTAATAAAAAAATAGTTCGAAACATCTTATTTTATTGTTCTCAGTAATGGTTACTTTTGTTGACAACCAAACGCTGTAATGAGAATGGAAAGCGTTGCCCACTGCAACCAAACAGATGCTGTAAATAATTGCTATGGGTGTGAATGGGTTTCATTAGCGTTCCCTTCCGCTTTGCTAAACCAAACAGCAAGTTCGTTTAAAATATGTTTATGAAGTTTTAAATTCGTATTCACAGTATTTTAGAAACAGATGCCGGACGCGGTTGTGGCGACAAACTTTTTTAGCCTGCTGTGTCTCCGCCGTCCAGGACAACTCAGAAATGCTGCCGCCCTTGGCCACCGTCCTCCCCGCCGCCGCCTCCCGCTGTCCTATCCGCAGCGTTATCTCAGCAAGAACCTGCCGCTCCACCGCCGTCCGTCGCCCACCCTATCCAAGTTGCTGCCACCGCGGCCGCGGCAAGAAACCCAGCCCCGGACCCACAGCGCCATCGTTGTTCCCGCTCCCGGAGAGCTCCATCACGCCGTGGCTGCTGCGGTGCCTCCGTGCGCTCGCTGTTGCCACACTAGCGGTCGCATTTTCAGCCCCGTCGCTTCTCCAGGCTGCCCCCGCCTCCTCGGTCGGTGAGCGTTCACCGCTGGACGCCACCGCGTACGACTGTGAAGATGTCGGGCGTTACTACGCGGGCTTGGACGGCCGCACTGGCGACGAGCTAAGGACGGAGCTCGCCGCCGTCGTCTCGCCCCACGCCGCTCTGCGCTACAAAGATGTCAGTTTCCTTGTAGCCTGGCTATCAATTAGCTATCGTGTTTCTTTATTAATTTGGTGCGAATTTTGGCTCGAATCATGAAAGAACAATGTGACAAAGCTAGAATTTATATCCTTCTTTTATAGGTGTGGGAGGCGCTTAAGATTCTCGATGCAGCTGTTGCAGAACACCCTGAGGCGTCCTCGGAAGTGTATGGTGTTCTTTAATTCTTAAAAGAAAACAACTTATGGGTACTACTGTTCTTTTGCTTATGCAGCATTGGCACTTGGTTTCCATATTGTGTGTTGATTTTTCTTGTAGGATTGAGATATACTCACAGAGAGCTGTGTCAAAGCTCTTAGCAGGAAAACCAGATGGATGGAACAGTGAGTGACTTCTGTGACATTAAGCAAACTCAGTCTAGAGAAGGGATGGATGCTCACTTTTCTTTGGGGTTTTCTTTCGCAACAATGTTGTGCATTTTACTATGCAGGGGAGCACCTCTGGCCTAGATCGTATGGCCTAACCTATGGTCCATCACTAACAGATCTTCACAACATACGTCCTGCAGATGTCAATGGTTAGTTTTATTAGAGTGAAATGCATGAGTGGTTCCTGAACTTGTCAAAGGGTGCCACTTAGGCCCACGAACTTTGAAAACGTATTTCTAGGTCCCTAAACTTGTTAAGTGGTGCACCACAGTGGTCGGTATGGTCTAGAAATGGACTTGTGGTGCACCATTTTACAAGTTTAGGGGTGTGCGGTGCACCACTTAGCAAGTTTAGGGACCCAGAACTATGTTTTCAAAGTTCGTGGACCTAAGTGGCATCCCTTGACAAGTTCGGGCCCACTCATGTATTTAACTATTATGTTTTTGCTATCTGATACTTCTCAGTGGCCATTCGTTTCCATCATTAGTAACAGAATACATGTTTTACTCATCTCAATCATTTGCAAATTGGCCAATTGGCATATCATGGAAACAACTCAAGGCCAGGTTTTTATTTGTTTTCAAGTGAAATATTTACTGGCTATCTGAATTTATGGTTTATATTCGCAAAGAACGGAACTCTATGTTTATGTTGAATGGAGTAGCACAGTATAGAATTTTGATTACCTTGTCAAAAATTTAAATCCTGTTTTCAGTAAATTCTTCACGGGGAAACAAATATTATGGAGAATGTAGTGCCACATCAGTAAGATGTGTGAGGCCAGCAAATCAGGAAGCAGCACCTGACACTGAGATGGACACTGAAAAATGGGCACCTCCTTTTCAGGTTCAGAAGCCATTTATTTGGAGTAAGGATGTCTTATTATTGATGTTATTGAAAAAGGTCACTACACATGCAGTGCTTTTTCTTGCACCAAGTGATATCTCTCGTGGAATATCATGGTATGCTGATATTTGAATTGGAAACAACAAATACTGATGCAGGAACTGTATCTTGTTTGATCCTATGAGGCCATGAGACATATTTGCAGTTAGAAATATGTGTGTGTGTGTGTGTGTATTTATATATATACTCCCTTCATAACGTGTCAATTAGTATTAGGAAATGTTTAGAATTGCTGCAATCATGCCAGTGCAAGTTGAATAGTTAACCAAAACCAGTCTTAGTTGCTTCCATATGCTAAGGTAGTTATTCCTTTTAAGCTTCTTTGTTAATTTTTGGCACTAAAATGTTTTCCAATTTGTTGTCTTTAGGTGCGTGGAGATATAGCTAGGTCCCTTATGTACATGGCGGTAAGCTATGGATCTAGCCAGAATGATGGAACTCCACATTTGGAAATTTCTGAGTCACCAAATATTCGTAAGTACTTTGTCCAAACTCCAAAGGAGAGATATTCATGATATAGCTTTTAACTTTAACTACTCGACACAAAATTCTAGTAATTGGTAGACATCTCTTGGAAAATATAGTGCTTTATATTATCTTGTGATAACAGTATTGCACTAAGGACATCAATACTCAAGTTGCTTGCATGGTCACACCTTAATTATATTAATACTTAAATCAAAATGTTTTTTTGGTTCTTTTAATTATATCAAATTTCTGCTTCTTGTTTAAGAAATAAGAAAGATGGGCCTACTATCAGCTATACTACGGTGGAATGAACTTGATCCACCATCAAGATCTGAGCAGCTTAGGAATGACAGGGTTTGCAGCCTTTACCAGCATAATCGAAATCCTTTTGTCGATCATCCAGAATTTGCAAATCTTATATGGACGAACCCTCTAACGGAAACTTCAACTTTCATTGGGGAATCACAGCAATCTTGGGTCAATGAGTTCCACTATGAAAATAAAGGCAAAGATAAGAATGAGGTATAACATCTACAAGTCACTATATTTTTCTCTAGTATCCATTTTCTATGGTTTGCTTATATCACCAAGGAATTGACTTGCATACACTATTACATGTTACACACTTGCAGTTGCCTATCATTTATATGATGAAATATGTTTTATTTTCTCGAACACGCAAGAGAGCTGCTTATCATTATATTAAGAAGAAAAAATGGGACAAGAAATAACTCGAAGTGTCTAAAAACAACTTCAGGAAAATTTGATGTATTGAACATTTGAGACATGGCAGTTAAATGACATGTCATGTCATGATGGTTATTTGTTAGGTGAGATTTCCATTTTTATGTTAGTCAAACTCTTGTCTAGCTGCAACCATGTGAACTCTGGATGTACCATTAGATGAATGTGTGGATTAAATTTGGGAAATCTTAGGAAGGTGGGACTAACTTTGTTACTCCTCGAATGCCACTTTCTTTTCGTTTAACACCATTACAAAACATTTCTCTTCATAATTACTGTCCAGACATTCTCATCATAACAGCAATGTTTGGGCAAGTTTGTTATTTTGTTTCCATCTTGAGTAATTTGGAATGGCAGTTATCAAACTTATTCATCATGTGCAGTTAGGTTTCCATTCTTAGAGACTAAAGTAATGGGACACTCAAATTTGTTAAGTGGCTCATTGCAGCTTACTGGCTCGCCAGCATGCCCTAACCCAGGGTGCTGTGGACACTTAGGTGCTGCCATGGTGGCATGTGCATCCACCTAACCTTCATTTTACCTTTTGCATTGAACCCTTAATACTTCTTTTATTTTTAGTGCCGTCATGTTTGATTATTATGGGTCTTTTGAGCTCCATTACAAATGCATTCTGGCCATCTGATCATGAGGGTGGTGAAAATTGTTGGAGTTGTTCCAAATTCACTCCAGGATATAGGCCGGGCTTTTGACGGAGCGAAGTGGAGGCCCGTCGCCGGAGGCTTGGGCCGGAGCGTAGCGGAGTCTGAAGCCGGCCCATCGGGTCTCGCCCCTGTGTTCGGGGGGTGCGGGGGGCGGAGCCCCCCGCGGTACGGTACGGTATATACACCCTTGCTAGGGTTTCGTGGAGACTTGATTCTCTTGTAAGCCGCCATAGGCGTGTAACCCAAAACTCTTGAGATAGTGAGATTGTTGCTGGCTGGTGCCTGTGGTTTTTCCCCTTCACATCGGAGGGGTTTTCCACGTTAAATCGTGTGTCTCCTCTGTGGCTTGATTCTTTACTTCATATTCTTATACGTCGTTCATAACAAAAATCTAGTAAGACAGGAGATTGTGAGTGAGGCTTGAGATCTATCATACACAATCTCTCTTCTCAAACGTCATCACCTTAAGTGCCACCATCATTACAATTATGGTCACACAATTCACAACTAACTAGTAAATAACTGGTCTATAGAAGGAAGTTCTGGGTGTTTCAATAGGTCAAGCTGAGCACAATGCCACTATGGCTGTGTTTAAGAATTGATCTCTGTGGACTAATGGTGTGTTTTCAAGCCAATGATCTTTATTGAACCAATTATGAATTAACAAAGCTCAGATCAGTAACCCACTTCCATGTGAGGAACAACTTGTTGACCTCCAATGCAATTTGCTTTGGATACTTTTAGCTTTCTGTGTAATTATCATCCACTATATTTTGGTTGTAAAATTGGTGCTCCAATGTTTAGAAACTCCTAGTACATATAAGAGACCCCTCACAAATTCACTGGTTCCGAACTTCTATTCCCTTCTTCACAATCTAAAGCTTACATGCGTTGCCTATTTGTGCAGTTTGTTGAGTTAGTGGTACGTATGCCTTTTGATGCGAAGGAACTCATGCTCGTACTGTATAATGGAGCAAATGGGAAAATGTATCGCTCTCTTAATCTAGCAGACAAGGAAGCCTTCACTGTGACAGAAATCAGCTCTGATTATCTGTTATACACTGTTTGTACCCCTCTCCAAAATGGACCAGCAGATGGCATAGCTCTTGTCTACTATAGATATAATAGGGAAGCTGAAGTATTGCAATTTTTGTCCTATGAAGGGAGCATGAGAGCACAGGATGGACCTGCCAAGGGTATGGTCTCCACAGATATCATGCTCAAGGAGACCGATGAGTCATCCGACCAAGATTCGCTGGGACTTGGTGGTCAGAAAATTGGTGAGTTTGCATGGAGAAAGATGGTAGGGAATGCAACACCTGGGAAGCTGAATGCTGAACAGACGTTTTAGTGCAATTTGTCATCTCTAAGCTTCCACTGGAAACCCTGAAATTGAAAGAGGTGTCAGACAAACTTTTCCATGATATGGGTTGAGTCCATAACAGTACAGATGAAGGTTGTGAAAGTTTGCTGAGGGTCAAGGAGAATATCATACTTATGTTGGAATTGACATTTTTTCTCAAATACGCAAGAGAGCTGCACATCAATATATTAAGAAGAAGAAAAGGGTTTTGAACCCATACAATATTCCTTTATTTGAGGTTCTGGAAATAAAAGACTACTTAGCAAATTGAACTTCAGTATGCTTCATGCATGAGACTACTACCCTGGAGGTGCTATGGAAATATTGACGTTTGAGTTCCAACTTTGTGAATGGACTAGAAGGCTAAGGGTGTTTTTTTGCATTAACGGATTAGTAATGCCGCTTAAAAGGATAGGAACAGGGTGGAATTAACAGCAGAGAGAAGATTATTCATTTAGACTGCAGCTTTGACATATTTTCCTCGGATTTGGAAGTGAATGAGTTTATTTTACTGATTGCCCACCTTTATATTTACCAAAACCTTTTGGGTTGGTTTCATGTATGAACCAGTGGTTTGGTAAATTCTGGTTTCTGTATATGATATACCACTGTGCTCTTTTGTTCATGTCTGAAGCAACGAATATAAAGGCTTACCTCGACCTTCTCTCCTCCTTAGTTCGGTGCAGTGCCTTCATACTGATACTGTACATGGAACAGGTGTGCCCAATATGTCTGGAACGTGGCTACATGGAAGACCCAGCTATGGGACTACAAATTTGGGGAAGGACTTATCTTTTATGTTGGGCTATATGGTTGTCAACCATCGCGAAAGTCAGTTTTTTTTCCCTCAACTCTAAAACTAGAAATAGTTCCTCCCCCATCTCTTGAAAACAGGTCACTTGACCTCCATGGCTGTTTCCTTCGGTGGTTTTTCTTTTTTTCTTTTATTTTTATTTTGGTTGAATCTTAATTAGATCTACACAGTGAACATACGACATACTATGCTTTAGCACAAGGTTTCTATTGTAACTTTAGATCTATATCTTTCTATAATTAATTCATAGCTGTGGTTTCTCTGGTACAATTGTGATGAAATTTTATGGTGGACTAATCATTACATGCTTGAGCTATAGTAAAAATTTAATGCTCACTGGATCATGTGTGATTGAATTATAGATTTATCTAGGTTTATGTTTGTTAAATAGTTTTAAAATAAAATTAAATCTATAACTCAGTCATATATGACCCAATGAGCATGAAATTATTGTTGGACTCCATATAAGTAGATCTACACAGTCAACATATGATATGGTATGTTTTAGTACAAAGTTTTTGTTGTAGCTTTAGATCTAAACTTTTCTGTAATTAATTCATAACCATCGTTTCTGTTATCTAATTATGGTGAAATTTTTACGGTGGGATAATCATTGAATGCTTGAGATGTATCAAAAAATTCATGCTCATTGGATCATGTATGACTGAGTTATAGTTTTATCTGGATAAACCTAGATAAATCAATAGATAATAAGTTAGTCATATATGATCCAATGAGCATGATTTTTTTTTCTATAGATCAAGCATGAAATGATTAATCTTGGACTAGAGAAACTATAGCTATGAATTAATTAATTATAGAAAAACATAGATCTAAAGTTACAGCAAAAACTTTATTCTAAAGCATACCATATCATATGTTCATTGTGTAAATCTACTCATGTAGAGTCTAACACAACTGGATTTTCTATTTTATGATTTTTCTATGATTTACTATATTTTTAAAGATTCAACCGAAATAAGCATAAAAAAAAGGAAAAGGGAAAAAGCCACGGAGGTCAAGCGATCGGTTTTGAGAGATGAGGAAGAATTATTTCTAATTTTAGAGTTGATGGAGGAAAAGCTGACTTTCACGAAAGTTAAGGGAGGCAAAATAGACTTTTTCCTTTTTTCGGGTTCGAGTCGCGGTCTCCTCGCATTGCACAGGCGAGAGTAAGGCTTGCCACTGATACCCTTTCCCAGACCCCGCACAGAGCGGGAGCTCTCGGCACTAGGTACGCCCTTTTATGTATATTTTCTTCAGAGGTAGGCATTGAATAGTATGGGCTTTTCAGCAAAAAAAAAGAAAAGGAAATGGGTATGGGCTTTGTTACAGAAAAGAGAGTGCGCAGGCGAGGACGAATCAAGCAAATGCCAAACTTTGAGAATGATGTTCAAAGGTATCTTCGCCGGACATGCATGTATGCTCGTTATCCTTCGCAGGGTTGTCTACTGTCTTTTTTTTGAATTTTTTTATTCCGGCCTCTTAATAAGTTATGCACTTAGCCATCCGTTATTACAAGTCCAGTCTCTGGTTGAAAAAAGCAAGCTCTCAAAGAGCAGGCAGTACAATGCAATAAAATCATGCATGTATGCTTGTTGAATATCTATCTCTAACATGCGATGTGCCCACTTTTGAGTTGGCTTGTCGTTCTCCTTCTAAAGGATGGATCAAAAGCGTGTCCAATACATGGCCCTAAAAATAACCTACAAGTAAGAATAAATCCTCTTTTTGTCAAAACTACACTATTTCGGCTCAACCAAATTGACCAAATATTGCACTTATTCCCACGCAAACTTGGGATCGCAATTTAGAGTCTACTTGTCTTTGCCAAGGCCTAAAAAAAATCTTTTGTGTTTCTTGGTGGTCGTAAACCAAAAGTAACCTGAACCACTCTCAAACAAAATGTGCCACATGACAATAAAAAAAACAAGATTATTGTCTCAAACAAGATGTTATTGTCATGTGGCACATCTTGTTGCAAAAACAACATCTTTCAACACCTTTCCAATTCTTCTTGATAAAATTATCTTTAGTTAAACTACCTCTTTCATAAAGAACCAAATGAAAATCTTAATTTTAAACAACAATTTTAACTTCCAACGACCCTTATGAATAGGAAGCACAATTTAGTTTACTAAATGTTTTTACATTGACTGTACTGTAAAAGAACCTTTGTTATTGAGATTCCATTTAATCAAATCTTGTTGGTCATCTAATTGCACAAATGCTACTTTTGCGCCCAACACATTCCATTTTGCTAGCTTATCACCAATGAGTGCTCTACGGAACATAAGATTAAGTGGTCCAAAACTAAGACTTGAGCAACCGAAACCTGCTTTTTGCTAGCGATATTATAAAGAGATGAAGTGTACGTCTCATTTTTTGAGTAGTCAACCATCTTAAGTTTTGATCAAATATATACAAAAGGTAATAATATTTATGGTATCGAATAAGTATCTAACAATTATATACATATGTTACAATTGCACATATGGTTTATAGTTTGGTGCGGTTACCTGGATGACTCGAGACTTGGAGATTTACGTAAAAGTCACGCCATCTTCCAATACGTCTTGAAATCAAATTTCATATTGTGTCATCTGTTTCAATATATTTTTAGAATTGGTTTATGCATCGTGGGGCTAGACATGTGTTTTTTTCGACACATATGAACATGAGTTGTGACTCGTAGGTCTAGGTCATTGATGGGTGCCTAAGGACATTATGTAAAATAAAAGAAGTCAGATAGAAAAACTATTTCAGCTTTTAATATTAGGTATAGATTAACATATTTTCATAGTTTTATAAACTTATTTAAAGATACAAATGTTGATATTATTTTCTATAAATCTAATTAAACTTAAATTGGTTGTCTCCTTTAAAAATAAGACGTGTCCTCTTTAAGGTACGGAGAGTACTTAGTTTATGGCTGCATTCATAAAACTACTTCTAATCTAAATTATAAAAACATACTCTTTTGTCTACGAAACGGGGGTAGGACACAGAGCTGCGATTCCGTCGAAACTTTTCACGATATGCTCAGAATAGAGGTCAGATCAGATGCTTTCTCAACACAAGGGGAATGAGCCCCACGATGACCAGGTGCACAATGGCATGCCATACCAGTATACCACAAGTATACTCCGTACATTGCCTTGGTAAACTCATGTGATGTGACTTGTGACAGAGTCACACGGTATACAGAATAAAATCTCTTGTCAAACATGCAACATGTGCAGCAGGGTACACGCGTGCCAGCAACAAAGTGGTTCATAGACAGGCACGCATGTAACCCTGCCCGGCTGCCCGCCGTTAATAGGCTTGAAAAGCCAAAACGGCGGATCCGATGCCCGGCCGTCTAGAATAGCGTTGTGCCCTCCTCCACACACCTTGAATCATCAATGGAGGCCAGGGACGTCTCTGCTCACTATTTATGGACCGCCCACCGAAAACAGCCAACGGAAGCACAAGGGCCAAACATTCACAAAATCTTTTCAGCCAGTGCCCTTCCTCGGACTATTTCAATACAGCAACCGCCTAGATTCTCCAGGTGAAGGAGGCAGGCCATAAAAAGCAGGCACATCAATGCAAGCATTCTCCTTCCTTCTCTATTCCATTGCTGACCATGATTGCAGAGATTGATCAGCTTTTAGAGTCCGTGTGAACAGCTCGGAGGCCAGCCGAGGTATGCCTCTTTCTTGGCAGAATGGCAGCATAGTTTGGATCCGTGTGGTTGCAATGTTCTCTCGGCTGTTGCATCTGAAAAGCGCAGTTGGTAGGTGTGAATAGGCATGCATGATGTGTGATGCATGGAAAACAAATAAAATAAACAGTTAATTAATGAGTGCCCCTTCTAAAAAGTATTATGTTGTTTCAAATGATTATCAGCATAATTTTACCTTGAACCATGCCATTTCCTTTCTATTCATCCTCCGTTTGCGCTTTGCGGTCAATATTCCACAATTATTTGCCTTCTCTCTTAGATGAAACTGCACATAAAAAGGCATAATCATTCATAACGTGTTGAATTGCTAGTCAAGCCCAATTATTGTATACACTATATACAATGCCAAACTAGTACTTTTTTCTGATGATGGCATAAAAATGGTTGCAGTTTTATAACCCAGAGGAAGAGAGGACAAAGAGCATCATTAATTTGTGCATTTTTTTTTTTGTTGGCAGAATAGCTCATAGGCAATGGCAACATCAAGGAGGGACCCTCAGCAGAATGCTAGAGTCAACCGGGGCATTCAGAATATGTCCCCAGGGCTCAAACCCAGTGAGTCTGACCAAGGGCTACGGCGTGCAAGATCCGTCCCAACCTCTCCTGATCGCAGATTATCCCCATCCCCCGCCTCAATCTCATCCAACACCTGTCGACCCGCATCATCATTCAACGCTCGCACGACCTCATCCCGGTCCACATCTAGCTCAGCCTCTTCAAGTCACGGAAAGACACTGCACTCTGCTTCGTCCATGGCTGGTGCAAGGCAAACAAACACAATGAGAAGAAAAGCAGAAAAGCCTGGTGCCACATCTGTTTGGCCTCCAGCCCTTGCAGCTCCAAACACCTCATCTAAGGATATGACCAGGGCAGCAAAATCACCATCCACCATGCAGAAGAGTAATAATCTCTCTACAAGGCCTGGTATTGAGAAGGCAGCAGCATCTTCTGTAAAGCCGAAATCTCAGAAAACAACCACAGGACCTCTTGGAGCTGGAAAAACTCAAGCTGCATCTTCCACTCATGCTCCTGGAGCTATAACAAAGAAAAGAATGGGAGCCGAGAAATATGTCTCTATCCAGAGGACAACAAGTGTGCCGGCGAGACAAAAAGAGACACCAAAAATCGAGGAACAAGATGCTGAGCTGTTGATGGAATTTGATGAGACAGAGAGCATAAGCACCTCTTCCATAGAGGAGCACTTGCATGAACGGCTCCCTGACCCTGTTGATCTGAATTCTGTGGATCTCAATAGCAAGACATCCTCTAGTCCGGAGGAATACAAGAATCAAGAGAACACAGGGGACATTTTGGAGAAGAAACATGATGGAAAGGACAATGAAGACCTGAGCACAGCTGACAGGGCTTATATTGGAAACAGTGAAATAAACATCCCGAAAGAAGCAGTTGATGAATCTGAATCGGAGGAAGCTGTTGATGAAACTGGGTTGAAGAAAGATGTCTGTGCAACTGAGCTAAATGAAACTGTTGATCAGACCAAACTAAACGAAGCTGCCAGTGAAACTGAATCAAAGGAAGCTAATGATGAAGCCAAGCTAAAGCAAGTTGATTGTGAAACTGCATTAAAAGAAGCTGCTAGTGGAACTGAGTTAATGGATGCTGTTATTGAACATGAACTGATTGCACAAGAAAAGGCCAAAACTAAGGAGGAGAAGATAATGCAGCCAACGAAGACCGTGGAATTGGCACAGAAGTGGAGGAAGGATGAAGGGAGGAGCAATGAAGCTACAGAGGAGGGCAGGAGCAAGCCTATCCAGGAAAGGAAGAACAAGGTAATGGCCTTGGTGGGGAGATTTGAGACTGCCATGTCTGGCTGAGAGTGAGAACAGATGTGAGGCACTGACGGAACCATAGTAACAAACCTTCTTTTCATATTGCAGAGTAAAAGACTGCTCTGGTTCATGAAAATATGTACTCAACTGTGTAGGTGGATAGTTCATATGTTTCATTTCATTAATGTGACTGTTATTGTTCTGGAAGTGACTGAAAATTGCTGATGAATATTGATGACACTTCTATCACTCCTGTTTCTCTTTTTAATGAAGTGATACACAGCTCTCCTACATGTTCAAGAACCAAAAAGAAAAAGATAATGCTTCTACAAGTTAGGACCTGTAACTTGTCCAAGCTCTAGTGTACATGTGCTTCTGTGATAAAAAATAAAAAGATTGTTTTGGGAGGGTCTCACAAGAACCCAAATTCTCTAACCAAAGGCACCCAACTACTAGCACATTTTCATCTCCAGACATTGCACCCATAAGGATCCCTACGGATTAAAGGTTTGCCCAACCCAAATATTTTGCATCTCTCAATTCCAAAATTTTCAAATTTCATTTTCTGCACTTAGCCCCAATATATGGAGTGAGTGACTTCAGTGTGCCTATACTGGTTCAGAGTTGAACATGCTATCCAGCGAAATCCATTGGCCATGCAAAATTTTTGTGCTTGAATCATTTCAATCTGGTTCACTATTGATTAATACAATCTTGACTTCGATTCATACGAGCTTCATATGTTTAATTTCTTTCTATACTCTCTGAATATCATTGTCATAAAAAATGTGTATATGTTAATTAACAGTCCAATTGGTCATGCAAACTCATGTCACTGTTTTTTTTCCCCGATTACACAGAACAACACACGCACGCTCACCCCTATGAATGCAGAACGATGTGGTTCCCCACTACAGTTAAATCTAGTCCATCTAAACGCACTCCAATTGGCCACATTATAAGTTTGCATGATCACCTAGATATGAATTTGCATTCGCTACATCTCCAATATGTTCGCCTAAGTTTAGCAAGTGAAGGCCATGATATTAAAATTATTCTACTTCCATATTACTGATTATTTTGAAGTTCAAAAAGATGCAACATGGATATCTAAGGAAAGAAATATGGAGCTTGAAGACATACTGCAGGACAAGGCCATCTCCAATATAGATATATGCATGCATGAATTCGATTTCCCTTCATCTCTTGCAGAGCAAAATGAAACTGATTTTTAAATTCTGCTTAAACACATAACAGGCAACAACACAAACTAAAGGTAAAAAACCTGAAAATAGAACCCATTGTAGATTAATATAAACAGTCAAGATATGGATCAAATGTTTTGTACTTGCATAACCTAACAGAAAGGAGACTGGGTATTTAAACAGTTTATGTTAAATACAATAACGAAACAGTTAGAACAAATATTCACAGAGTAAGGCTTGTCAAACTATATTTTGTAACTTTTACCGGTTGTGAAAGAAAGGAAGAATGCACTGAGAGGTTGACAGGCAAAACATAACAAGCATCAAAATTTTCATAGTATCTACATGCTCGAAAGTCGAAAGTACAAATGTAACAATTTATACCACACCAGTGCAATAGACTTACCGATCAACTTCTTTTTGTGCTGGAAAGCCCAGTTCTGAATCTGTTTTGCACCTTGCATCACCATGGTTCTGTGTACAGTCCTGACTCCTCACTGGTGAACAGAAGCACAAAATTGATGTCTTTGTATGATCAACATTCTCTACAAGTTATGAGATCTTCACTTATTTTGATGGAGCAGTCTTAATAGTGAGCCGCGGAATTCACCAGAACAGGATCTTCAGTTGCCTATCAATAAATTATGAAAATATACACCATGCACCATAGGAGAAACACCAAGCTGAGAAGATTTGGTGTCTGCTACATATGAGACTAAGAATGTCAAAACATCCTTTGAGTAGCAGAGATGAAACAGGAAGCAACACCTCAGCTGCATATATGTGCAGAAGCAAGTCAGGACTTGGATGTCAACATGAAATTTGTGGAGAAGTATGCTGGGCGAGGCTCACACTTCATCATTGTCGCATTTGGTGCTATAACCTCAGCTGGATGCATTTTCTGAGTCGTGCAAACGTCCACATACCATTGGCTGATGGTGCATGTGACAAAGATAGGATTTCGAGCTTTCAATCCTCTTGCCTGATAGGCAAAGATCAAACTCTGTAGAAAGATTAATCCATTTGCATCCTAACTGATTAGTCATATGAATTCATTTTTTCAAGTACCAGTGATGCATTGACTCCAAGCAGCTGAGGATTTATCTCTGATAGAGCCTTGAAGTCTTGCAATGAAACTGAGTGGATTTGTGGACATGTAGTGGCACTTCGACCATGGACCTGATTTTGCAGCTGCACACCATTTATTAGCTTTTGACTTAACTGTTGTTTTAGTGCCATATGATTTATTCGATCATGCTGAGATCTTGCTGATACTAGCTCCATACAAGATCCAATAAGCTGTTTCAAGAAAAAATCAACTCCATTATTCAATGAATTAGCACATTCTAATGACACACCATCTAACCCTTCTGTTTCTGCTATTCTTCCCATATGCTGTCTCAGTGATGAAGTATCACACAGCTGACCAAGGTCATAACAACAAATAGAGTCATCACTGCTAGCACTAGAGGGAAGTGTCAAAGTTCTCAAATTCCCACCAAAATGACCAATATGACCAGAACAGAAGGCAACCCCTAGTGGGGCAGTTATGGGACCTCGAACATGCTGTGCAACCGCTTCCACATATTCTCTACCAGAGACACCAGGACAGTTGCGATTTGTGGAGAAAGATAAATTTGAATATGCATTCTCCACACATGATCGTTTGGACAGTTGTTCCACAAGTTCACTTTGTTGAGGCTGTGGAAATCTCTTTAGTTTGCTCAAATGCACAGCACCATTCTCCTGGAGAACATGTGCATTTCTGCTTTGTGGATAGTGGTCCTTCACATGATGATGCAAAACATCACCAATGTCAGAGACAGGGACTGTAGGACTTAAAACATGATTTGAATTCTTGGCAACTCCAATTGATTTAGGTGTACTGACTGTCGGTGGGCCACTTGCTTGGAAGGTGTTGTGGAGAATAGAGCAAATGAGGAGGTTATGAAGCTGAATGTTATCATGACCAAGTATTGTGAGGCAGAACTTGTCAAATAGAGTCTTGCTCAGCTTCAAAGACAAAAACCTCTGCAGGTGCTCAAAGTACTTCTTTGCTCGTTCTGGACCAATCCTCTTAACTAGTTTTAGTTTGATTTCCCCAAGGTTAATACGAGTCCTCTGCCCAGCCACTGGTGATGGTAGTGGGAGAAAATTTTGTGGCGGTGGTGGTGTCGATGATGACATCTCTTAGAAATGGGATTCCATACAATCAGGACATGAATATAAGTTCAAAGTAATTCTGGGTTTTCAAGTTTTCTGGCTCCTCCAATCCAATATGCGGGTTTTCAAGTTTTCTGGCTCCTCCAATCCAATATGCCCCAGTACACAAATAAACCAACAGGAGAACTAACTGCAATTGATAACAAAATATGTTAGAAATGTGTAAGACAAATAAAAAAAGCAAGAGCAAACAAATGCTGCTTGGTCCAGGTTCGATTAATTAAGAACCAACAGAACAGTACTAAAACTGGATTAAGTCCCATAACCTTGCTAATCAATTGAAAGATTAGGCTTGACATGAAAATGAAACTTTAGGACCTCACTTTCAAGCAAAAAAGCCTAACAAACAACAACATTAAATCCACAGAGAGCAAATGAAGGTACACAAGAAGATAAGTAATGCATGAATTGGAGGTTGTCATTATGGAGTTCTGCAACAATAATGCTGGAGGTTTAGCAATAGGCTTAATGCCGGATGAAATTCCATAGTATTTGCTTTCATCAGCGTCCCAGCATTGAGCTAATGTGTGCAGAGGCTGGAGCTTCCTTCCACATTCAGACCGTGCCCTGATGCTACAAGCTGATGCAACATCTAAAGGTGCAGACCATGCAGAGTAGCAGGTCGAGGAGAAAAACTCATGTCACCAAAATTGGATCAGTTGTTAGCTGAAGAAACAATAAGCTAGAAGGTTCTAGCGCAATAAAGACCATAGGAAGCTTCTTCAATCCAGTTCTGCAACCCTAACCACCTTTTTATGCATAAACCCAAAGGAAGTCTTCTGAGCTCTTCCGGCACAGCAAAACCGAACAGCCAGTGCCAAAATCGAGAATCTAATGAGAACCTACAAAGTAAACGTGTGCAGTGCAGAGATCCCACAATCGTGGGACCGCACAGTCAGAGACAAGACCATAGTAAGCCACAGCAGCAGCCAGCAGGATTCGAAACAAAAATCACAAGCAAAGAAAGGCAACGCGCCCCCAAGCACGGAGCTCCCCTGATTCTAAATTCCGATGAAAGCACGACGAGCCAAGCTAGGGTTTTGCCCCGATCACCACCAGAACGAGCTCGCTCCATTTCCCAACACGAAATTCAGTCGGATGCGGGAGCGAAAAAAAAGAAAAAAAAAAGAAGCACCCAAATTCCCAAACGCGTAGCAAACTTGGGCACGGCAACAGTGCGCAATTCAAAACTGATTCCCCTGCTCGGGGCGCACCCAGGCTCCCCTGATCCGACCCGCGCCACCCCGAATTCCGGCAGGGGGCTAGGGTTTCGCGCCAAATTCCAAACTCCCGGCGAGGCGGACGGAGGCGACGGATGCAGCGCGAGGCGAGCACCATTGGGGCGGGGCCGGCCCCCGGGCCCCAATGCCGCCCCGCAACGCGCGCACGCATGGGGGCTGGGCAATCGCGGTCCGAGACAAGTGAGCAGTTGGGTTCGGGGAGTGGAGGAAGCTCAGCTCACCTTGCTGCTGCTGGTGGTGGTGGCGGTGCTCGCGCGAGACGAGGAGGATGGAGGAACGATCGGTGGAAGGGACAAAGCGCTGCTGGGCTGGGCTCCCGGCTGCTGACGGAGGAGCTGTTACTCGTGGCCGAGCGTCTCGCTGATAGCTAGTACTCGTAGCTCGTAGCTCGTAGCTACGCGATGTGATTTTGGTCTTCGTTCTGCTTGCTTGCCTCGGCCTCGGCGGGCGGTGCGAGGCCAGGGTGATTGCTCTCAGGCCTCGGCTCGGTGGTGTTCTTTCCTTGTCCTAGCTCCTCTCTCTGGGGGCTTCCCTTCGTCCCGTGTCCCTCTCGGCCGCGGCCCGTTGCTGCTGATGGCTGTGAACATGCACGAGTCGAATTTGGAGTGGGACTGGGACTTCGGGGGCGAGTCTTCAGTTGGGACTTGGGGAGCGTTCTCTTTGTTTATCTGAGCTGATGCTGATGCTGATTCACACCTGCGCTAATCACTAGTATTTGAAATGGACACGGAGAGAAACAGTGTCTTGGTTAGGAGATGTTTGATAAATAAATGAAAGATTGGCACTAGGGTCTATTACAGGCGACATTGCATTGTTCCAAATAGCATGTGCTAGTCTCTGACATTCAAATATCGGCTACCTTTCTTACCAATGGACTGGTAGGTTAGCACTTTGCCACTCTAGCAGATAAAGCACTGAATCTGTGATGAGAATTTTCTCTCCTTTGATATTATTATAGATAGTCTATAAAACCACAAGATCGAATACATAATCAAGTAGAGTATGTGAAGTTCCGGAGGTTGCTGACAGGATAGTGTTACTCGATCCTGTCAGCAACCTCTTAAAGCCCTCTAGGTGAGTGGCCTCCTCTTCTCCATCTCTTGGTCTACCATTATTCTTTCTACTAATGCAACACTATCTCTTGCACGTTTTCCGTGGATAAGATGGCAGCGCTCCAGCTCACTAAAGAATGGGACGGCAGTGGTCCGCCGGCAAGCTCGTTGTGATCTTGGACGCAGTACATTGGAATCCTGAAGCACCACCACCAATGCTACCGCGCGTGCGCCTGCGGTGCGGTAAGGCACCACCCTGTTGTGCCAGAAGCCAACTCCGGCGAGCTTCACGTAACACCCTGGTGTTACGATTTTTTTGGTACTGTAATTTAGGTCTAAGAAAAATTTTCAAAACGATTTTTTTGGATTTTTGATTTAAACATACTTGATGTGATAAGTGAATCATGTGTGACATAGTTTTGTGGACTCAAATAAACGTCCAAGTTAAATTACTCAGTGCGTAAAGATATTTAGGAATGTCGAACGACAATTCTAGCCAATGGATAGCGAGCGGTTCGTTCTATTAGATTAAGCATGAAAAGCAACTTTTATAAATAAAATAAAATCCATTAATAAATAGAACGATATATATAGCTGTTGAATCTAATTTAAATTCGAGCTTTGTTCAAAAACTCCTTATGCCTAGACATTGCTAATTGTCTAAATTAACCTATAGAAATATATATATATATATATATATATATATATATATATATATATATATATATATATATAACTCACGTGTTTATTTTGAGAAGCACGCTCACTTGAAAAGTCTGGGTCTAGTGATATGTTTTTACGTATAGATTCGTTTTAGTCCCTATGATAAATTGGTAACATACCTGTGACAGCTGCTCGTCTGGCCGCTTCATAAATTCACGTGATTGGTGTGAAAGCACGTAGCGGACGAGAGATAGCGCAGCAGCTCTGCATGCTTCATTTATTTTTTCTGGCGCGGTGTTCAGTGTACTCGCCTTACTTTGCAATTATGTACCGTCTTGTCTTTCGTCGCGGCTTTGCACCCTGACGCGTCGTTTGGTCTGCGTCACTATCCTTCACTCCCATCGCTGTGTCACTGCTCCCTCTCCCTCGTGCCCTTTCTCAGAGAGCGTTTTAATGAAAGTTGGTTTGGCTGTTGTGCCTCTGCTTGTCCTTGCCTGCCTTTGCTGTCCGTCTTTGTCTTGTCTTTGCCCGTTTCCGTAGAGCCGAGCACCCGACGTGTCTGCGTCTGCATGTGTGCCACCTCTATCACGTAGGAGTGTCTGTAAATGAGCACGTGGTTCTGCCCCCCTGCCCACGTCGTGTCCTCTCACTTCCTTGTGCGCGTGCTGGCATGCCGCTGTCGGCCACGCTACGCCATACCGCCCTGTCTCCCCCTCATCGCGTTTATGTTGATGATGGTGCGCACATGGCTCAGTCCACTCTCCCTCCCTCTGCTTGACTCGCGCCGACGTGACCGTGCCGAGCAGACCGGGCCACTCCATGCCGCTACTACTGCCCCTCCCCTTGCTTCTTGAGGACACCGAGCTGCTGCTCTCGCTCTCCTTTTTCTGGCCTTCGTCCGCTCTTCCTCTCTCTAATGCGCCGCTGGGCCATGGCCATCACCGCCTGATAATTTGCTTGATGTTCCTAGTGATAAAGATGAATTGGTTGATGATGCTTCAGTTTCACATGTTTTGGAACCAATCACTTGTGCTAAAAATAAACATGTTATTCATATTGCTACTAAAACTGATGAGTTCAAACAGTTGTCTTCTTTACATACTTTGGGTTACATTGAATTTGATGTTTTGTGTAACCTAGATTGTTTGGAGGAGAGCCTTTTTAAATATGCTGATTTGCCTTGGTTTTTTAAACACACATATCATGTTATTGGCAGATATAACAATAAGTGACAATATATGATACATCGAGTATTCATTCGTAATAATATGAATTCTCCTTTTGTTGTACAAGATTATGATCGTTTAGAGGGCAGTTATAATAATACAAACATTTTCTCATGTTCCTTAAAGAAACAAGTTCACTTCCAAGAAGGGGAGCATTGTTGGTTGCTACCTATGTCTGCTCGACCATCTATTTCTGTAATGTTTTTGGTTAGTTCTAATCTTTTGCAGGATAGTGTTGACATACATCATGTGCATTCAGATCATGGAGTCTATATGCTTGTTGAAATTTTTATGCAAGATGACATGCTAGAAACTTGGAAACATGGTCACGTTCTTTCTCATAATTATTTTAGTTTTCTTTGTCCTCGCAACCCCATTCTCCTTTATGTTGTGCAGGATCAGTTTCAAGCACAATCGACGCCGAGAACGACTTTTCATCAAGAAGGGGAGGATGATGAGGACATGACACCCATGCATATGACTATGTTTAGCGCATAGTATGGAGAGGTAGGAGGCCAGCAAGGGTGTCCAAGTCAAGAAGGAGGCCCGAGGCTAATTCGGTTCGAGTCCCCGAGGTGGAGGCCTAAAACAACTCAAGTTCGAGCCCGTCTCGGAGTCTAGGAGCAGCACGTACTAAAAACGACGCCCAGGTCGCATACGGTGTCCATTTTGGGCGTTCTTTATATGGATGGAAAGATAATTTCATGGAGCTTCCAATGGAACCAGTCCCACCTTAAAATTCAATGGGATTCAACGGGAATCATCAAAACAAGTGGATGTCCAACAGAATGATTTTGAGTCTGCCTCGGCCTTTAGGACCAGTCTGCCTTAAACTGGTCACCCAGGACGCATCCAGACTCCGTTTTCGACGATCCACATATGGTTGGAAAGCTAATTTGATAAGGAAGCCAATTCAAGTGGTCTCATGTCAAAAACCTTTCATAATAAATAGGAATCGTCGAAACAAGTCAGTGTCTAGAATCTACCAAGGTGCTGCGACAACTTCTTTTGGTCCGTTGGACCGTGTATCGTGTTTGGGCCCATTAGAGGGCGCGTCCAGGGTAGGCGATGACCCTAAGACCTTTATAATCATACGTCGCCACCGTCATTAGGTTTTAGGTTTTGCTTAGATTATTCTGTTAAGAACAGTTTCACCGTTCATCGCTTTGTTAGACCCCAACTTTAAGAGATTAATCATTCATCTATAATTTGGTTGTGTTCTTTCTTATTCTTGCTTGTGTTCTTCGTTACATAGGCAGGGATTAGCCTTTTTGGCGAGGTCAACCTGGTCCGTGACTTGGTTGATAACCAGAGAAGCTGTGGTGCTAAGATTACAGGGTTTGATCTTTCGATCTAAAACCGGATCGATGTGTCATTCTCCGCTACAACGATAGTTACCACCACCTGACGGAAGATCGGGATCCCCGTTCCCATTATTGGTGGTCTATCTTACTTCCTACTTCTAATAGGCTTTGTAACACCCTAGGTGTTAGGCTTGCACTTTTGCACTTGCATTGCATGAGCATAAGAATCATTCATTCATATATGAGCATAAACATATGAAACATTCATATGAAACATATGAAACATACCCTTTGTTATTCTATGTTACAACGTGTGTATGCTTTATGGTCATGCTTGTTAATGCAGGTGGTTGATGTTGATCACTAAAACACCTTAGACACACTTAAGATGGAACATGGAACAAGTTTGGTATTCATGACATGGACCAAAACAACCCCTAAGTCATAGTTATTCTAGAAACTCCAATTTTCATAATACTACTTTGACCAAAGTTGAATTATAGCATAGAGTGTTTACATAGCAGTGCACCCTTAATAAAAGTTGTATCTTATCTTATGTGGAACAAACTTTATTTAAGGGTCATGAGCTAATTCAGTGCCTAACATAGTACAAAATAGCTCCAAAGTAGCAAAGAAATACTGTTTTTGCACTTGAAGAATTTGCTGTCCTAAAGCCATTTACAGTTTCAATGTGCCTCACTTGCGAGCTTTGTAACTTGCTAACCATTGGGAATTAGATGATGGTCCCTAAATCAAAGTTGGAGATCTCACATAGCTCTACAACTTTCACTAATACAATTTTTGCTAATTCCACATGGTTGAGGAGTTATGGAGACACAAAAGTTGGCTCATCAGATGGACTGAACTGGCCCTTCGACGCGCTAGGCCGTGGCAGCCATGTGGTGGCCGTATGCCGGTGACGGCCGGGTTGGTCAGTCCAGCATGCGAACAAGAGGGCCGCGTCCCTGATGCTGCACTCCCACTCATGCACTCCTTCTTTGCCTCACCTCGCACTCGTTCTCTTCCACAGCCAAGCAGTGCCATAGCCATCATGAGCTTTGCCGAGCTCACGCGCAGCCATCATCGCTCCATTTCCAAATTGCCCACACCAATAGCTCCGCCTTGCTCCGCTCTACCACCTTGACCCAGCAGAGCTACCGTTCGAGCCCAAGGTAAAGGCCTACGGTCGTTTCTGCCGCCACAACATCTTCAGAGCACCGCTGCACTCTTGGCTCACCGTGGCTAGGCTGCTCCACTACATCATAGTTGCCCTAGGTCACTGCTGCTCAGGTCGTAGATAGGGTAGATGCTACTGCACCATCACGCAGGAATGCACCGCCGCTCCCGTAGTGCTCTCCATGGCCACGAGCTAGAGCTCACCGCGGCCAGTAGCCCCTAGGTCTTGCCATCCCTCGCTCGAAGGTGTTTATGCATAGCCATGAATGCTAGCTCCTACCACAAAGATGGAGACCCACCTCTCGCCGTCAGTTAGCCAGAATAGAGAGCTCCGCCATGTGCGCTGGGCGCCACTGTGCTGCCATGCATGCGGTCAGGCTTCCCCACTGTTTCACCATGGCTAGATCTTTCTCTAGAGCTGTGCTAGTTCACCATAGAGGTAGGACCGTCCTTGCCAGAGCCTACCATGGCTGGAGACAGTCGGCGCGCCACCGCGCGACCACCGCCATCCACCATTTTTGTCGGTGAGCTTGCTCTGGTGAGCCACCGACCCAACCTAGGGTACCCCTGGGTGTGGGTTGACGAGAGGAACATGATGGTGCCCGAGGTTTTGCCAGAGACCTCACCGTCGGTGAGCTTTCACCAGTCAACGCTGTCCTCTATTTCTATGCCGATGACATGTGGGACCGCTGACCTATGGGCCCCCACTATCAGTCATAATGGGTGCACTGGACTGGGTGCAACTAGCAGCTGAGCTCGGTTTGAAATTCGATTTTCTTTATTTATTATTCTAGATTTTGTAGCAAACTTCAAAAATTCATATCAAGAGCTAGGAGTGTCCAAATTGAGTGAACCAAATTTTGTTGGATTCATCATGAAGTGTACTAATTGATAAAAATATGAAACCTGCTGTTTGTGATATTGTTCTAGGAGAATTAAATCAAGCTAGATAAGTGCTTTTAAAGTAGTTTATATCTTGTAAAATGCATAACTTGAGCTAGGAAAGTGATAAAATTGTGATTCCAATTTTGCTGATCTTGTGTTGACATGATCTAGCTAAGAAAAATACTAAACCTACAGTAAGAATACTTAGAATATGGTCTTCCTATTTAATCTTAAATAATTGCTAGTTTCAAGTGAAAATAAATGGGGTGAAAACACATAACTAATGATCTTGCAAATTTTTACACAGTGTTATGGTGCTAGGATGAAAGTATGAAAATATGAAATCTGTTGTTTGACATTTTTCACTAGGCTAAACTATTTTTGCTAAAATAAGCCTATACAACTTATCATTTTTGCAGAGATGGATATACTTATCCAAATGGTATGAAATTTATACAGTAGACTTTTGGGGTCATATGTAGGCCACTGTAATTTTGTCAGAATTTATTGTGCACTTTAGATATATGTTCCTTATTTCACCTTAGTGTCCAAATAAATGAATAAAGGCATTTAAATAATTTATTTGGGCTTGACCATTATGTTTTCTAAAGTGTATATGATGTCTATGAACTGTTGGTACCATTGGTTGTGCCCAAATTTAATTGCTTGTATGTAGTGAAATATTAATTGCTCTATAATTAAATTTTAGTGACTGTTTTTGTTGTTAAGTGAATTGCATGGGTAAAATAATGTTTGTTGTGAATCTTGTCAATAACAAAGTTGTAGGTAACTTACTTATATTGCTTGTGTCCAATTTTAATAGCAATAGGCTAAATGGTTTGAGAGTTATAGCTGTTAGAAGTTGGTCTCTAGAAATGCCTATTCTCTGGAATTTCTGGATAGATCTATGAAATTACTTTGTTTGAGCTTGATAGCCATTGAATCATCTTGATATGACTATAAGAAAGTTGTAGGCAGTTTTATAAGATTTCTAGAAAGTCTAAGATCATAGTATTTGGTTGAGTAGAACTCCAGATATGGCCAAAATAATAGCTGCTGTTTATAGTCTAGGAAATGACTGAGTCAAATTGTAATTGTTTGTCGTATGTGGTGCTTGTGTAGATGCTTAGGCTAATTGAGATTAGTTGTTAGCTGCAGGTTTTAAGCCTCTTATTAATGATGAACAACTTTACCTTAGGTTACTAGAACTTGGTGAGTGTATGTTTCTTATATTATAGAAGAGATACACACTTACTCAGTAAATATCAACTAAAAGAAAGTTATACATCTACTTGGTCAATGAATGTTAAACTTATCATACATCTTGAGGATAACCATGCTCATGCATATACAATTTATCATATCATCTCATTCTTATGCATTCATGATACTCATTTGTGCATATTCATGCAATAGATTCCCTAGAAGGAGTGACTCTACTCGAGTTCGAACCTGAGCATCAGGAGGAGTAACAGGCAGCCCAGGAGCAGGAGATTCAGGCTGAAGGAGGAGTCAACATGGAAGATCTTCTTGAGTGTCCTGACCACCAACCTTCCTCATTCTTGAAAAGCAAGCTCCGGGGCATTATAAGCCTCCTATGTTTTTACAAATATCACTTGCGTCCTTTATGTTTGATGCATTAGGTTATAGCAGTTGATTGGAAACACTTGCTACATATATTTTCCTTGTCTAGACAAATATATCTTGAATCCTTTGTAGGTCTAGGATTGAATATATTCTTAGCCATGCTTAGTCCAATAGAAGTTAGGTAATTTCCTATCACCTGCAAGATATAGGTAGATATCTAATCACGGTTGGCTATAATTGCTATCATGAAAATAACCATGTGTTGATGAATAAAAAGGAGACCGGACAGGATTGTGATAGAGAAGCAATAAGGCATGGAGGTCTTGGTGCCTATTTATCCCCATCTATGTTGGTTAAGGACCGATTCGCTGTACATCCTTATGTCATGTTGAATGCATGCCTAGCACTTAGTTGGCCGAATAAGTTGTTTTGACCGTGAAGCCGAGTAGCTCGACTCAGGTCGAGACCCGGTAAGTGAAAGTGTGCACACTAGAGGTAGTAAGGATGTGTGGGGAGCTAGTGGCATGAGTCTAAGGGTAGGCTAGGCCTAAACTTACTGGCAGACTAGTAGTATCCCTAGGGATGACACTGATGGGACCTATGACTGTACCTAAATTGTACCAAAGGTGACCCGATGCGACCCCGATAGGGGAAGTATGAGTTTATGTTAGGAATAACTCCTCAGCTGATTGGAATCAATTCGAGTCATTGTCTCTCTCGGATAGTGAGAACTTGATTGAGCAGCAGCAACGTAGCATTAATTGATGGAACTTGGTGGTTATGATGATATTCAAATTAATACACCGGATATGGTTACTAATGCTTGATTAGCTTAATCATGTGATTGCTCTAGTATAGGTGCTAATCTAGACATGCTTAATTGAATAGATATTCAATTTGTTGTTAAAGATATTAAATCTTCAAGTTATGTTACTTAAGCTTTATGCAAAATGTTGTCAAGCTAACTCAATTGATAAAGCCTTGCATACTCCTTGGTGTCATATTATTTCTGGTTTATGATGGGTAAGTGTAGCTGAGTACATTCTTGTACTCAGGGTTTATTCCCTCTTGTTGTAGATAATATGATGTATCATGGGTACTATAAGAACTACCTTCATCCTACCATGGATGAGGACTAAACCATGGGGCATGGTACTCCTAAGATATCCTCTCTGTTCTGCTTTTGCTGGAAATGACCGTGGTACTGGTGTGTATTTGAACTAAGTGTGATGTTGATATCAAACTACTTGCTTCCGCTATTTAAACTTGGTTTGTAATAACTATGTGAACTTTGATGTATGTGAGATACTTGTGAACTATTTGTGAACTATGATGTAACATGTGACTAGTTATGTTGAATCATGTACGATCTTGGTTTTATGTTGGTTTGTTTGAGATCCTTCATGATTTCATCAGACTGTCGGGTTTATATGAGCTTAAGTATGATAGTTTGATCGCTTTGGTGATTGCTATTGTACTTGTGCTCTTATAAATTGGATGGTTCTATTATAGGCTTATGTGGAGTTTAGGTAGGATAAGAGTAAAGCATACTTGCATTGCATATATTGCTAAGTCAAACAATGGATCCATAGAGAAAAATCTCATACCCCTAGATCAAAATGTGCATGTGTGTGGAAATATGATGATCATGATTACTCCGTAGCACGATATGATTCTTTCTCCACCCTTTTATTTGAGAGCGTGGCTATGTTTCTCTTTTTTTTCTTCTTTTTCCTATGGACCTTCTTGTGTCCACATTGCTTTTTCTCTCTTTTTTTTTCTTTTCGATACCCCTTTTTTTCATAGCACATGCTCATTTGTAAGGATTGTGGAGATAATCATGCTAACAAACATGGATTATTTATTTGGTGGAAATGGAAAGGCATGTTTTGGTTAACTTCCAATGTAGAAGTATAGCATATATTTGGTGGACTATACATGACCTTGATCTTAAGAGCATCATAGAATTCTCAACATAGGTCAACAAAGTTTGACAAAGCTCAAAACAAAAACAAGTAGCATATGTGAAAGGTTTTCAACATATTGCATGATATTTGGCTTTGGTAGGAAATCTCACCATTGAGGAGAAGCGAGGCTATTAATTTTGATGTTTTATCAAAATGGAAATCTCCAAGAGCTTACATAGAAAGATAGGATTTCTTTAGTCTCTACCATATGTCACTTCACAACAACTTAGTTGACATGTTTTTCTAATATAGATATGTCCACAAAACAAGTATATGAACCAGAAATAAAGTTTATGTTGGCCAATCTTTATAAAGTCATGTTCATAGTTTGGCATGATTCATATTTTAAGTTTTGATTTTAGCATATCACATTTTTCAATCATATCAAACTCAGAATAACAAAGCAAGAGTGGGCAGAGGGAGTGCAAACCAGCATGCCAAAGTGGCAGAGGTCCGAGAGGTGGAAGAGAAGAATCGGGCAGCCTCCCCCACACTCGGACTTTTATGTCACTTGACATTAAAAGCCTAGAGTAGATGTTGGGACATCCCTTAGAGTGTACTCCAATGTTGAATGACGTTTTGCTCAAGTTGTTGCCACCTTGTTGTTTTGATCCTTCGTCCTATTCTGTTCAACCTAAAAGGTTTAGTGACAAATACCCAAAGGATACAAGTTCTACAAGATGCTTTTGTTCTCACTTTACAAAGTTACTTCTTTTTTTTGGGTGAGAACAAAGAGAAGAGGCTACACATGATGTTTTAAGAGAGCAAGGCAAGGGGAAACATCTCTAGCTCAAAATAGAATTTAACAATGATGGATCAGGACAAGATGTGCAACCCCACACTTGGACTTTTGTGCAATAAAAATCCAAGTGTAAGTGTTGGAGTATATCTGGAAGTATCTTTCATTGCCAAAAGGTATCAAGATGTTAGAGTTGATGCAAGAATCATGTTCTTGGACATAGTACTCCCCTTGTTCTTTTTAATCTTAAAACCATTAGTGAACAAAGATACCCAAAGGGAACTTGTCCTAGAAGCATGTTCTTCCCTCATTGTTTTTTATTAGGAGACACTTTATTAGAGGAGTGGTTGCAAGATTTGTAAAGAAACAATGCTAGTAAATCTTTATTTTATTATTTTTTTAAAACATAAGATAGATTGTCCTAATTTATTATGCATAAAAGAAAAGAGACTAGATTTAAAGCTAAACAAGCAATAGTTTAAAATGCAAAAATTAAATACGGGATACATACCAATTTACCTATCGGCGAGGGCTCATTATTTCAAGTCAATTGAGCATGACTTCTCCATTGAATTCATCTTGAATTTGCATCTTGCAATCCCGGAGATGAGGATATGGATTCTTGGCCCAGCAGGACTGTTTTGGACTTGGAGGTGTATGTTTTACCTCCTTCTCGATCAAGTTTCATTTCTCATCCCTGCAAAGGTTAGTGGACAACACATACCCGTTGGATTTCTTAAAGAAACATGGGTGATTGCTGTCATTAGAGCCAAAGGTTTTCTACTATGCTAACAACACATTGGCGCTCCTATTTAATTAGCAAGGATCCCTTTCTCATGTTTTAAACTTTTGTTTCAAAGTTCGCCAAGTTCTTGCAAAGCTTGTGCCAAGCATAAGAGAGATATTCCATATATACAACCAATGTAAGTACAAGCAGTTTTAGTTCAATAATAATCTAATTTGACTAAGGTAGGATTTTTAACCTAAGCACCACAGTTAATTTAAAAAGCCTATGGAAGTAAGATCAGCACATCCAAACTTCAAACTAAGCACCATGCTTAATTTAAAAGATATACGATCAAGACATCCAAACCAAAACATGCTAGCATTGAAGAGGAAGCATGATAACATACTTAAAGTTTATTTAAATGGAGGTAGGAACATTGAGTGACGAACTAGAGGACCATTTTTTTAACCCACAATTGCTAGTGGTAAACTAGATTAGTAGACATCAAGGTTAATATCAAAATCTTTACACCAATTGCTTCCCCAGCAACGGTGCTAGAAAGCTTGTTGGTATTTATTAACGCACACAGAGAAATCCGCAAGCGCATCGATATCGATGTAGCTTTCACCCAGGAGTATTTTAGGGTATCATATTTATCCACAGGGAAGCAATAGTTCAATAAGTTGAGAGCTAACAATCATGTATCTACTAACTTAGTACACCGACTAAACTAAAGTGGGGTAAGTGACATATGATAAAATAGGGTGACACACAAGAAGTTCTACTCAAGAAAGGATAAAGTGAAAGCATAGCTAAATGGGGAGGACAACAAGTGAGGTGATTTCCTAAGTTCTTCTCTATATTCTAGAGCAGACTAGATGGGATAACTAGGAATGGGTAAGACAACGATCACACACAATAACACTTTGGAGCAACAGTACCTTTGCGACCCTCGAAGGAAGTGAGAAATAGTGGTTGGGGGAGGCAGCCAAAAAGCTCTATGAAAACTCAAATCCGAACATGGTTGATTACAAAGGCCTTACAGAGCTGTCACCTCTAGGGCTACCACAACTATCTATGGGATTGGGTGCAAACACAGGTAAACACTAGCCTAGACACCATGTCTATTGTAACAACCCAAAAATCCATACACCCAAAAATACCAACTACAAAATTTTTCTTAAAACTCCCATGTGATGATGAGTGTCATGTATAGAAAACCAACCTAAGAGATGCATTGGGTCTAACCCCAACCCAAGTTAACACATAAGCATGGCATGTCATTAGTTAATCGTGTTTATTTAAATTCTAACAAATAAAGTATTGCATACATTGATTATTCAAAATGTGATTTGGATTTCCATTTGAGTTATGATATGCTTAACAACTCCAATAAAATAATAAACCATAAAAGAATTAAAACTCAAACCAAGGAATAAAGGTTTAAAAGAGAAAAAAACTAATTCTATTTTTGTATAACAAAAACCACACCTATTTTTGTTATACAAAATAGCTAAATAAATTCCTAGTATTTATATAAGTATGTTGTGGGCCTCATATAAAAACTCCAATGAATATGGTTCACCAATTTGGAAACCAAATTTAAAAATCAAAATTGAATTCAAATAAAGAAGAAGGAAAATAAAACAGAAAAAGAAAATGGGAAGAAGAAGGCCTCGCAGGCTCGGCCTGCTTAGCCCGCCAGCGCACAGCAGCCGGCCAGCCCCGCCAGCACACAGCAGCAGGCCGGCCCACGAGCTCACGCAGGCCCAGCAGCCAGCCCGCGTGCGACGCTCATGCGCATGCGCCTCCCCGCTTTCCCCTGCTGCCGCTGCCACACGGGCCCTGCACATCAGCCACCCCATCCATAGTGTCGTCTTCTCCATGCCCACGCCGCAACCACCCGCGCGACCGGGAGCCGACAATGTTGGCAGGGGTGGGCCAGGGGGTCACGCCTGGGGCATGGGCTTGCTCCCCCATGTGCTGCGGTCATGCAACCCCGCACCACCGTCAGATACGCCCCATGTCGCTCCACCGCACGATACCAGATGCCATTGGGGGGCATGGTGCTCGGCTATAAAGCCAGCTTGCACGCCACTCACGCCCGGCGCCTTAGCCTCTCCCTTAGCCACCGCTGCCGCTTGGTGGCCCAGCAGCCGCACCGCACCGAGAGTAGAGGGCCGGGAACGAGACGTGAGAGGAGGATCGGAGCCCCCACGTGCTGCCGAAGTCACCGGAGCCGTTGGCGACGCCGTCATCGTCATCATGGTCGCAGGTCGGCACTACACGGCTTCTAGAGCTACACGGCCACAACTCGTCACTGCACCACCATCCCCTCTTCCACAACACCTACGGTGAGCCCCTGGTTCTTCCCCTGCTCACCGCCAGACTCTACTACTCTGGCCATGGCGCTCCATACCGTGAGCGCGTAGGCCAAGGCCATCTTCGGTCTCTAGGCACACAAGCACAGCACACTCACACACACATCGCAACCACCTTCGAGCACCAGACCACCGGCCCGAGCACCAGACCACCATGGCTAGTGCCGCTGAGAGTGCTTGGCGCCTCCCTGACTCGCCCACCCTGTTCGCTGGAGCCACAGGAAACTCATGAGCCCCGCCAAACGCGCTCTTGGCCACCACCACAGCCTGACCATGCCACACCAACGAGCGCCGCCACACCAAGCCACCGACCATCGTGGTCGACGCTCTGGAAAGCCCTGGCCACCACTTAGATCCCACCACCGTGTATGCCGAGGCTCAGCGGAGCTTTTCCCCTCCTCAATTGGGCACCAGCGCCTATGGCAAGGCTCGCCGATGAGGCACGCTGTCGGTGGGAGCACGGCCGTGGAGGAAACAGAGGAGAAGGGGCGAGTTGAGCAGCGCAGCCCTGCACTCGGTGCACGTTAGCCGAGCCAAGGGAAAAGAAGGTGGACTTGGTCCACCATGGACCCTGCCTTAGGTCTATGGACCGTGAACATGGGTCCACCGTGAGCCACGCTCACGCCCACAGCCTGGAAACGAAGCCCAGTAAAGGCCCAAGGACGTGACGTGGCAGTGCCACAGCATGCCACGTGGCGGGCCAAGCCCGGCCCAGATCCAGCCCTGTCTAGGCCCAGTTTGAACCCGACCCGTATTGACCGTAGATCAGTCAACGTTGACCATTGACCTGGCCCCACATGTCAGTGGCACAGACACTCTAGACCCACATGTCAGATGCTGACGTCATGCTGATGTCATGCGGGACCCACACGTCAGAAGCCAACACAGCCAGGGTGATGTCATGATGACGTCACGATGACATCAGCTGCTGACGTCAGCAGCCCAGGCCCCACATGTCACTGACTCTGACTGTTGACCATTGACCGTTGACTCGCCGTTGATTGACGTTGACCTTGACCGGACCCACATGTTAGTGACCCAAGAGCCCCTGGACCCACCTGTCAGAACTGATGATGTTGCTGACGTCAGCTAGACCCCACCTGTCAGAACCAGAACCGAGACGATGATGTCATGCTGACATCAGCATGCCACGTGGACCAGTCACAGCGTGAAACGTGTCAGCCCAGGATTAATTCAGCCTTTTCCATTTTTAGAAATAGATTTAATCTTTGGGAATTCATAACTAATTCATATGACCTTAGAAAAATATGAAACCAGGATCAAAATTCATCTAAAATCGAGCTCTATGCAAAGAACCCATGCTTGAGTGCATTTGGCTCTTTTGAATTTTCATTGCCTCTTTGTGCTATTCTATAGACGTCGCTAACGCGACTATAATGTGATCGTTTGTAGACTCGGAGGAGAACTAGACATACGAGGATCATGAGTACCATGAGGAGTACGAAGACGACTACATTGAAGGTGCCACATCCCACCCAATCTCATAGCACCTATTATGCATGGCTAATATAGAACTGCTATTGCTTTACTTTATTGACATTATGATAGGACTTGCATGGTAGTATGCTTACTTGATGGCCTCTACCTTGACGCAACCTTACCCCTACATACCCTGCTATTAGGATAGACACACACTTACTACTATATTTCATTGCTTGTACTTCTACTACGCTTATACAACATTAGTGCGTGGTGTTATCTGGACTATGGGGAGAGTGCTGCGTGTGTGACTTGGGTGTGTGGAGGGTGAGGGTTGTGTCAACCAAGTTGGAGTATACGGCGAGCCTGGGGCAAGTCTTACCATGTGGTGCTACCTGGGCACCCCTGGAATGGATACCTATGGTGGGTAAATGGTATATGAGGTGGTCCTGGGTGTGAACCTATGATGGGAGGAGCCCGGGATGGAGGTGCTGTGGTGGCACGGTAAATGGAAACCCTGATGAAAACATTCTGTCTTGGTCACCCCTAAGGACTTACTAGTACTCAGATTCACCGGGAAGCCTTACGTACCACTCGCCCTATATGGTGCGGGACGGTCAGACTACTTGGTAGGATATTGCCACTACTGCTAGGTTGATAGCGGATAGTGTAAGGAGGTACGGGGCGTGGAGGATTTCCCCCACACCCTTCTGAGACTTCATGGAGACCTTGTGGACCCGGCTCATGACTCACAGTTTTAGCCACCCCAGACTAGACTTCGGGTGTACTAGGGCTGAATGGTAGAGTGGCATTATCCTAGGCTAGCAAGCGGCCGGAATCAACCCAGTTAACGACGGTCAGTGAGGAAGGCGGATCTTGTGGTTATGTAAAACCTCTACAGAGTGTATGGTTGATCGATCGATACATGTGTCAACTTGTCGGCTATGGACCTTTCCTAGGTTTCGCTTAAACTAGATAGTGAGATGAGTCCTTCTCTTCTTCCCCTGTGAGAGAGTGTCAGTCGTAGCCAGGGGCTACGGGCCTTGAGACAGTGCCGAGAGGGAGTTGGCCTATCGACTGAGCGATGGTGTGGTAATGGTATGGAGATGGTGGTGTATCGATCCTAGGATCGAAACCTAGCTCGGGAAAGGGAATGGGGTGGAATGTGTGTGGGAATGGTGTTAAAACTTGACCAACTATTATTATATACTTGATATGCTACTGCATAGGAAACCCCAGCCTTATAGGTTCCTTTGATTATATTCAACCTGCATCCAATTTCCATAAAGCAATGCTCATAGGGTTGGGAGTGTCCAGTACAAATCGTATTGATAAAAATTTGGCACACAGGTTCTGCTGAGGAGTATAGCTCCGAGGAGTTTGATAGTTGAGGGGTTCATGCCTACGCTCGAGTTTGGCGATCTTATCTTCAAGCTGTTCTGAATGAATGCTACTTTTGATTCCGCCAATGCAGCGATGTAATAATTTATGTAATTCCACACTATTTGTACTCTGATATTATCGTTGTATGGATGTGATATTCGACTGGAATTTAGGTAATATGACCTACAACGGTCTTATTACACTTCGACGCTGTGGATTTCCCTTCACAAAAATCGGGGTCGCTTCAGTTGGTATCAGAGCCATACCTGACCATAGGACGAAACCCTTAGAAATGAACGATAGAATAGGACATGAATAGCCCTTCTTTCGGTTATATACCGACCCTGCATTTACTTTTATGCAAGGCTTATCTATTATTGACCTGCTAACACCTGATTCCTTAAAACATGCAGATGGCAACAAATGTTGACTGGCCGCCTCTAGGACCGCTACCTCTGGACCATGCCAAGCTTACCTTCGACCTACGTGAGCTCGGGGGTTTTACATAGACCCTCTGTCGAGTTCTCATCATGTTAGGTGTCCCCGATGAGCTTATCAAGGTCACCTACACCAGGAAGCTAGCTCAGGAAGGAGGAATCGAAGGACCAGTTGTCACCTTAGTCGAGTTCCCAGCTAGCACTACCCTACCTTCTGTCCTAGCTTTTACCGAGTTAACTATAGAGGACACAGTCGAGGAGGGACTGCGAGCTATCTCACACAAGGCACTTCGCAGAGTGATGAGGGACTACTATGAGCACTTGAAGACGACAAAGTTCCATCTACTTCCCCAGGCCCTTGACCTCAGCCTTACCCCCAATGAGCAGAGTTTTGCAGCCGGCAGAGTTATCTTTGTCGAGGAGGACATGTGCCTTCATGTCTTAGCTATCCACCTACTAGAGCAGGATAGGTACGTGACCTAGCTAGAGCAGAGGAGACATCAGGACAGGGCCCTTTTGTGGGAGCACCAAGAGCGAGACTCGTAGGGAGCACAGGAACGAGCTAGTCTACTGGAGACAGTTGCCAAGCTACAGGATGAGCTCAACCGTTGTGAAGAAGTCCACAGAGCCGAAGCCACTGACTTATAGGACAAAGCAGCTAACCTAGGCAACAGGAACTGCTACCTCAACAGCAAGGTCTTGGAGTTGTAGAGAGAGTTGGATGACAAGAAGGCCGAGTTCAACCGCAGAGGAGACAGAGAGAGATCCAAGGGGATTGATATGCTGAAGATCCAATCTTAGAACTAGACCATGACTCAAGAGCTAGAGGAGTTTAGGAAGAAGGCCGTTCGCAACTAGGGTCACCTGATCGAGGCACTCAGGTAGACCGAGTACCTACAAGACAAGTATGAGAGGACATGGTAGGCTTGGCAGAAGTCTGATAGGAAGCGCCTCAGGGAGATGAAGGGTATGTGGGACCAGCTACCTAAGGAGATTCACAGCAAGACGAAGCCTAGGATAGAGGAGTTTGAGTTAGCCCTGACTCGCCTTAACCTAGACACCTGCCCTACCCTACCTAGAGCCAAGCCTACTGAGGAGCTCACCGAGGCCTTGAAGTACGTGTCCCGACTTCACAAGTCTGACGAGGAGATCGAGAATAGTTGTATCCCAGCTGCGGTGTATGAGTTAGAGTAGGATGACCCTGTGTGGTCAAGATTCATGTTAGTAGCTTCCATAAGTTGTACCCCATGATGTACCCCTTATGAGATGTATTATGAGACATTATGCGTAGTATGACTCTCGCACGTCTTCAAGTGTAGCTACTGGAGATGATGCTATGTAATAAAACCCATGTAATGAATGATTCAGATCTTATTGCATCTTTATGAATCTTATTGCTTCTTTGTAATGAGTGTTGGATAGTATAAATGTTTTTCTTTAAATCATCAAAATCATGTAATCATATTGAATTATAAGCACTTATGGCACAAACACTAAATTCTTTATGATCCATGTTGCAGATGCCAAACCGCTGATCTAATCGCCTAATGAACCATGGACGTGCACCCACCCCTAAACTAGTTGAACCAAATGGGGGACGTGGTGGCAACAACCGTGGCCGTGGCTATGGCCGTGGACGTGGAGGGATACCCTTCCACCTAAAGAATACCCCGCCGCCTGAGGAGAACATTCCACCACCACCACCACCGAACCTAGCAGAAGTGATGGCACAACAGACCCAGCTTCTTGCAGCTCTTGTTGAAGGAGCAAACCGTTGCTAGGGAGGTCAGCAGAATGACTTCCAAAGGAAGCTAGAAGGATTCCTAAAGCTAAGGCCATCGACCTATGATGGCACCAACCCTGACCCGCTTGTAGCCGATGACTGGCTCAAGGAGATGGAGAAGAAGCTTGACCTCACTACTTTCACCAACGATGAGTGTATTGGAGCAGCCGCACACCAGCTCATAGGTGCAGCACATGCCTGGTGGGACAGTTTTAGTGATTCCCATGAGGACCCTGCCAATATCTCATGGGATGAGTTCACCGAAGCATTCACTGAGTATCACATTCCCAAGGGTGTCATGGAGGCCAAAGCTAAGGAGTTTTGCAACATCAAGATGGGAAAGGACAGGGTGACTGAGTACACTACTCGTTTCACCAACCTCCTACGCTATGCACCTTCCTATGTTGTGAACTCTGAGAAGGAGAAGCTGTACTATTACCGCAAGGGACTTAACCCACACATCAAGCTAAAGTTTGGCGGTATTGAGAGTAACACGTTGCGTGCTCTGGTGGATCGCTGCATCTAGATTGAGAAGGACCATGCTGAAGCTAGAGAAGAGTACAGGGAGAGGAAGCATAAGCCTGAGGAGTCTCTCCATGGTCATGATCGCAAGAGGTTCCACAGAGATGCACCATCTAGGGAACGCTCTCGCCACAACAGGGATGACAACCCTAGATCGAGTAGGGGTAGTGGAGGCTACACCACCTAATACTCCCGCCCTGCTTAGGATCATTACACCCAGGACCGTTATGCTCAGGACTACAACACTTAGGACCATTTCAACCATTCCCGCTCTATGAATGAATGCCTAGCACAGAACCGCTCCGCACCAAGCACTAGAAACTAGAAGGCACCCATGCCAACCCCTACAGGCAGTATGCCTTTCATCTACTTTGCTTGTGGCCAACTAGGTCACAAAGTCGCTGAGTGCCCACATAACTTAGCTGCTCAGAAGTCTCAGTTCAAGGGATCTGCTACCCGTGGACGTCTCAACCATCTAGATGCCGAGGAAGCACAGGCTGCCCCTAATGTTGTGTACGATATGTTTTTAGTTAATGGCAATACTGCATTAGTTCTATTTGACTCAGGAGCAACTTGTTCTTACATATCATCCAAGTTTGCATGAGAACATGACCTACCTGTAACCCCACGTGAAAAGCCTATCATCACTAGCTCACCTTTAGGAGACCTAAAGTGCACCCACATCTATAAGGGAGTGAGTCTTACCATTGAGGGTCTTATCTTTAAAGCCGACCTAACCCTGTTACCTTCCACAAACCTAGATGTCATCTTAGGTATGGATTGGTTAACCATTCACTGAGGTATCATATCATGCTCACCTAGATATGTCCAAGTGACCCACCCATCAGGCCAAGTCATTAGATGTGAACCCCAGTCCGGAAAGTCCACCTCTATCTTGTGTGCCCTTAAAGCCAGTTCAAAATCACAAAAAGAGGAGAAGACAGTTCATGATATGTCGATGGTTAGAGACTATCCTGATGTATTCCCTAAAGAATTACCGGGTATGCCACCAGACCGTGATGTAGAGTTCATCATTGATCTCTTGCCGGGAACAGGACCCATTGCCAAGAGACCCTATCTCATGTTAGTTGACGAACTATCCGAGCTTATGAAATAGCTTGATGAGCTCATCTCGAAAGGATATATCGGACCCAGTGCTTCACCCTGGGGATCCCCTGTTCTGTTTGTTAAGAAGAAGGATGGCTCAATGAGAATGTGCATTGATTACTGAAACTTGAACGTAGTCACCATCAAGAACAAGTACCCTCTATCGAGAATCGATGATCTACTTGATTAGCTTCAAGGTGCCAAGTATTTCTCTAAGATTGATCTTAGATCTAGCTATCATCAGATGAAGATTTGAGAGAGTGACATTCCGAAGACAGCTTTCATGACTAGGTATGGGCAGTTTGAGTTCACTATGGTATCCTTTGGACTCACGAATGCTCCCGCATACTTCATGAACATGATGAATAAGGTTTTCATGGATGAACTAGATAAGTTCATGGTAGTATTCATTGATGACATCCTTGTCTATTCATCCACCACTGAAGAACACGAACATCATCTAAGAATGGTGCTGGAGAAATTAGCCCAACATCAGCTCTACACAAAGTTCAGCAAATGTGAGTTTTGGCTACAGGAAGTTGCCTTCTTGGGCCATGTACTATCAGCTGAAGGTGTCGCAGTTGATCTAGCCAAGATTGAAGCTATAAAAGAATGGGATCAACCTCGTAACATGACTAAAGTTAGAAGTTTCTTGGGATTGGCTGGATATTATCACCGATTCATCGAGAACTTTTCCAAGATAGCCCGACCAAAGACCAACCACCAAGAAGATGAATAAGGAACCATCTGGTTCAAGAATAGAATCTGTGTTCCATCTAACCCAGTACTACAAGAGGAAATTCTATTAGAAGCTCATGATTCCAAGTACTGTATTCACCCTGGAGGTTCAAAGATGTACCAAGACTTGAAGAAACACTTCTGGTGGAAGGGCATGAAGACAGACATTGCAGGACATGTGGCACGATGTGACACCTGTAATAGAGTCAAGGCTGAACATCAAAGGCCTACAGGATTGCTAAAGCCTCTTGACGTTCCCGAGTGGAAATGGGAGAGCATATCCATGGATTTCATAGTTGGATTGCCCCAATCATAGAAAGGCAATAATTCCATCTGAGTGATTATTGACCGTTTGACCAAGATTGCTCACTTTGTACCAGTTAAGACCAAGACCAATGTAGAAAAATTAGCAGATTTATATGTTGAGCATATTCTCAAACTGCATGGAGCCCCCTCTAGTATTGTATCTGATCGTGGCCCTCAGTTTGTGTCCTAATTCTAGGAAGCTCTGCATAAGTCCATTGGAACCAGACTTGATTTCAGTACCGCTTACCACCCATAGACAGATGGACAGACAGAACGAGTAAATTAGATCATAGAAGACATGCTTCGTGCTAGTGTACTGAATTATGGCTCTGATTGGGAGAAATGCCTACCCTATGCAGAGTTCTCTTACAACAACAGCTACCAAGCCAGTATCAAGATGTCGCCATTTGAAGCTCTATATGGCAGACCTTGTAAGACACCTTTGATGTGGTCCCAACTGGGAGAAAAGTCGTTCTTTGACTCCGCTAAAATTCAAGATGCCGAAGAAGGAGTTGCTCAAGTGAAGAAGAATTTGAGGATTGCTCAAAGTCGATACAAGAGCTATGCTGACAAAAGAAGAAGAGAACTGGAGTTCAATGTGGGAGATTTTGTCTATCTTAAGGTATCCCCGCTACATGGAACTGTCAGATTCCATGTGAAAGGAAAGCTTGCCCCTAGATTTTTTGGCCCATACAAGATTTGCAAGAGGATTGGAAAGCTTACCTACAAACTTGAGCTACCCGAGGAATTAATGGGTGTACATCCCGTATTCCATGTCTCACAGCTACACAAGTGCTTGAGAGTGCCCGATGAAGTAGTTCCAACTGATACACTTGACATTCAAGATACACTTAAGTATAAAGAATATCCTATCAGAATTCTGGGCAGAGACACCAAAGAGACCCAAAGCAAGACTATACCTATGTGCAAGATCCAATGGAGCAACCACACCAAGAGAGAAGCAACATGGGAGAAAGAGTCTGACCTCTAACTACGATACCCTTACCTCTTCGAAGAGTACGTTATGCTTTAATCTCAGGGACGAGATTCTGTTAAGGGGGTAGGACTGTAACAACCTAAAAATCCATACACCCAAAAATACCAACTACAAAATTTTTCTTAAAACTCCCATGTGATGATGAGTGTCATGTATAGAAAACCAACCTAAGAGATGCATTGGGTCTAACCCCAACCCAAGTTAACACATAAGCATGGCATGTCATTAGTTAATCGTGTTTATTTAAATTCTAACAAATAAAGTATTGCATACATTGATTATTCAAAATGTGATTTGGATTTCTATTTGAGTTATGATATGCTTAACAACTCCAATAAAATAATAAACCATAAAAGAATTAAAACTCAAACCAAGGAATAAAGGTTTAAAAGAGAAAAAAACTAATTCTATTTTTGTATAACAAAAACCACACCTATTTTTGTTATACAAAATAGCTAAATAAATTCCTAGTATTTATATAAGTATGTTGTGGGCCTCATATAAAAAACTCCATTGAATATGGTGCACCAATTTGGAAACCAAATTTAAAAATCAAAATTGAATTCAAATAAAGAAGAAGGAAAATAAATCAGAAAAAGAAAATGGGAAGAAGAAGGCCTCGCAGGCTCGGCCTGCTCAGCCCGCCAGCGCACAGCAGCTGGCCAGCCCTGCCAGCACGTAGCAGCAGGCCGGCCCATGAGCTCGCGTAGGCCCAACAGCCAGGCCGCGCGCGACGCTCATGCCCACACACCTCCCCGCTTTCCCCTGCTGCCGCTGCCATGCGGGCCCCGCATGTCAGCCACCCCGTCCACAGTATCATCTTCTCCACGCCCATGCCGCAACAGCCCGTGTGATCGGGAGCCAACAATGTTGGCAGGGGCGGGCTAAGGGATCACGCCCGGGGCATGGGCTTGCTCCCCCATGCGCCGCGGTCATGCAAACCCGCACCACCGTCAGATGCGCCCCACGTCGCTCCACCGCACAATACCAGACGCCATTGGGGGCATGGTGCTCGGCTATAAAGCTAGCCCGCACGCCGCTCACGCCCAGCGCCTTAGCCTCTCCCTCAGCCACCGCCGCTGCTTGGTGGCCCAGCAGCCGCACCGCATCGAGAGTAGAGGGTCGGGAAGGAGATCGTGAGAGGAGGATCGGAGCCCCCACGTGCTGCCAAAGTCGCCGGAGCCGTGGGCGACGCCGTCGTCGTCATCACGGTCGTGGGTCGACACTGCATGACTTCCAGAGCTACATGGCCGCAACTCGTCACTGCATCGCCATCCCCTCTTCCACAACACCTACGGTGAGCCCCCGATTCTTCCCCTACTCGCCATCGGACCCTGCTACTCTAGCCATGGCGCTCCATACCATGAGCGCGTAGGCCAAGGCCATCTCTGGTCTCTAGGCACACAAGCACAGCACACTCGCGCGCACGTCATGACCACCTCTGAGCACCAGACCACTGGTCCGAGCACTAGACCACTGGCCCGAGCACCAGACCACCGGCCCGAGCACTAGACCACAGTGGCCAGTATCGCTAAGAACACCTGGCGCCTCCCTGACTCACCCACCCTATTTACTGGAGCCACGGGAAACTCATGAGCCCCGCCAAACGTGCTCTTGGCCACCACCACAGCCTGACCATGCCACACCGACGAGCGCCACCACACCAAGCCGCCAACCACTATGGCTGATGCTTTGGAAAGCCCTGGCCACCACTTAGATCCCACCACCATGTACATCGAGGCTCGGTGGAGCTTTCCCTCCTCAATTGGGCACCAGCGCCTACGGCAAGGCTCGCCGATGAGGCACGCCGCCGATGGGGGCCATGGAGGAAACAGAGGAGAAGGGGTGAGTTGAGCAGCGTAGCCCTACACTCGGTGCATGTGAGCCGAGCCAAGGGAAAAGAAGGTGGACTCGGTCCACCATGGACCCTACCTTAGGTCTATGGACAGTGAACATGGGTCCACCGTGAGCCATGCTCACGCCCACAGCCTGGAAACAAAGCCTAGTAAAGGCCCAAGGCCATGACGTGGCAGCGCCACAGCATGCCACGTGGCGGGCCAAGCCCGACCCAGATCCAGCCCTATCCAGGCCCAGTTTGAACCTAGCCCGTATTGACCGTAGATCAGTCAACGTTGACCATTGACCTGGCCCCACATGTCAGTGGCATAGACACTCTGGACCCACATGTCAGATGCTGACGTCATGCTAACATCACGCGGGACCCACACGTCATAAGCCAACAAGCCAGGGTGATGTCATGATGACGTCACGATGACATCAGCTGCTGACGTCAACAGCCCAGGCCCCACATGTCACTGACTCTGACCGTTGACTCATCGTTGACTGACGTTGACCTTGACCGGACCCACATGTTAGTGACCCAAGAGCCCCTAGACCCACCTGTCAGAACTGATGACGTTGCTGACGTCAGCTGGACCCCACCTGTCAGTACCAGAACTGAGACAATGATGTCATGCTAACATCATGCTGACATCAGCACACCACGTGGACTAGTCACAGCGTGACACGTGTCAGCCCAGGATTAATTCAGCCTTTTCCATTTTCAGAAATAGATTTAATCTTTGGGAATTCATAACTAATTCATATGACCTTAGAAAAATACAAAACCAGGATCAAAATTCATCTAAAATCGAGCTCTATGCAAAGAACCCATGCTTGAGTGCATTTGGCTCTTTTGAATTTTCATTGCCTCTTTATGCTATTCTATAGACGTCGCTAACGCGACTATAATGCGATCGTTTGTAGACTCGGAGGAGAACTAGACAGACAAGGATCGTGAGTACCGTGAGGAGTATGAAGACGACTACACTGAAGGTGCCACATCCCACCCAATCTTGTAGCACCTATTACGCATGGCTAATATAGAACTGCTATTGCTTTACTTTATTGACATTATGATAGGACTTGCATGGTAGTATGCTTACTTGATGTCCTCTACCTTGACGCAACCTTACCCCTGCATACCCTGCTATTAGGATAGACACACGCTTACTGCTATATTTCTTTGCTTGTACTTCTACTATGCTTATACAACATTAATGCATGGTGTTATCTAGACTATGGGGATAGTGCTGCGTGTGTGACTTGGGTGTGTGGAGGGTGAGGGTTGTGTCGACCAAGTTGGAGTATACGATGAGCCTGGGTCAAGTCTTGCCATGTGGTGCTACCTGGGCACCCCTGGAATGGATACCTGTGGTGGGTAAATGGTATATGAGGTGGTCCTAGGTGTGAACCTGTGATGGGAGGAGCCCAGGATGGAGGTGCTGTGGTGGCACGGTAAATGGAAACCCTGATGAAGACATTCTATCTTGGTCACCCCTAAGGACTTACTAGTACTCAGATTCACTGGGAAGCCTTATGTACCACTTGCCCTATATGGTGCGGGACGGCCGGACTACTTGGTAGGATATTGCCACTACTCCTAGGTTGATAGCGGACAGTGTAAGGAGGTACGGGGCGCGGAGGATTTCCCCCACACCCTTCTGAGACTTCATGGAGACCTTGTGGACTCAGCTCATGACTCACAGTTTCAGCCACCCCAGACTAGACTTGGGGTGTACAAGGGCTGAATGGTAGTGTGGCATTATCCTAGGCTAGCAAGTGGCCGGAATCAGCCCAGTTGACGATGGTCAGTGAGGAAGGCGGATCTTGTGGTTATGTAAAACCTCTACAGAGTGTATGGTTGATCGATCGATACATGTGTCAACTTGTCGGCTATGGACCTTTCCTGGGTTTCGCTTAAACTAGATAGTGAGATGAGTCCTTCTCTTCTTCCCTTGTGAGAGAGTGTCGGTCGTAGCAAGGGGCTATGGGCCTTGAGACAGTGCCGAGAAGGAGTTGGCCTATCGACTGAGCGATGGTGTGGTAATGGTATGGAGATGGTGGTGTATCAATCCCAGGATCGAAACCTGGCTCAGGAAAGGGAATGGGGTGGAATGTTTGTGGGAATGGTGTTAAAACTTGACCAACTATTATTATATACTTGATATGCTACTTCATAGGAAACCCCAGCCTTATAGGTTCCTTTGATTATATTCAACCTGCATCCAATTTCCACAAAGCAATGCTCATAGGGTTGGGAGTGGCCAGTACAAATCGTACTGATAAAAATTTGGCACATAGGTTCTGCTGAGGAGTATAGCTCTGAGGAGTTTGATGGTTGAGGGGTTCGTGCCTATGCTCGAGTTTGGTGATCTTATCTTCAAGCTGTTCTGAATGAATACTACTTTTGATTCCGCCAATGCGGTGATGTAATAATTTATGTAATTCTACACTATTTGTACTCTGATATTATCGTTGTATGGATGTGATATTCGACTAGAATTTGGGTAATATGACCTACAACGGTCTTATTACACTTCAATGCTGTGGATTTCCCTTCGTAGAAATCGAGGTCGCTTCACCTATGCTAACAATTATTACTCTAGTCACGATCTATAACTAGAGCACTCGATGTGAGCGGAGATCCTATGCTAAGGTGAGATACAACTATACTAACCACACTTAGCTAAACAACTAAGGCATGAACTAGATAAACATGAAAGGCATACAAGTAAATAGAGAAGATAAATATATTAAAGCATGAATCTTACAAAGGAAAGATACAAGAGCATACTGGACCTCTGTAGACTCTTGTGGAACCCGAGCATAACTCTCCCTAGCTCCAAACTCACTATTCTACTTCTACATGTTGAGAAAGTAGAGAGAGCTTCTCTTGTGGTGTGTGTTACAAGTGAGGGGTGAGGGTCCTATTTATAGCCTAAGGTGGAGTAGGGGCTAGTCCAATGCCACATCATCAATCCAGGTGACACCTTCTCCTTGCCTTGGATCAAACCAACCTTGAACCAGCATAAATCAACACATATGATTGCTCCCAAGTGTGTTTCCTTGCACGTATCCAAAGGAGAGGCGGTGCAGTGACTAAGGGGTGCCGGGCGTCGTAGGTACGGCACCGGCCGGCCCCCACTATTGAGTGGCCCCTCCTTCTTTGGTGTGGGGCCCCTTGGGATGTAGTAGAGTGTGGGTATGAACACCATTTGTCCATTTGATCAGCCAACATACCGGATGGTAAGTCAGCAATCCATGTGATGCCTATTTTTGTCCCTTGATCATGCACCGACTTGGAATTAACGGTGGTGGAAGCTTGGGACTATGTTTCTTGGTCATTTCCCATGAATTGGTGAGGTGGCACTAGTGGGGCCACATCGGCCGGTGCCGTGGTGGGGCCAGGTGGCGCTACCAAGTGGCCCATGGTGGCCCACCTTGCTCCAATTGCTTCTAGTTGCTTGATTTTTGACATTTTTGTATAGTTTTCCTACATGAGCAAAGATCTCCAAGTACAAGTGGAAATAGGTGAATTATAAACATAAACCATTACTTAAGTTGTTGTTTTCTCCCATGTTTTGTGCAATGTTGATGGTCAAAATAGGCATTTAGTGACCATCAACAAGCTCCCCCACACTAAACCTTTGCTCGTCTCGATCAAAGCGGGAAAATAGAGATCTAGGTGCAACTTAATATGAAACAAGACTTTAAAAGATATGATAATAACATAAAAGATACACCAAGTCATACCTCATACCTTTTGGATTTTGAAGTGTCTACCATGTCGCCTTGAGTAGTTGAAAAGTGGAACAACTTTGACACCAAGTCATAACTATCCCCTATGAAGCATACTTGGAGTTTTTATAACTTTTGCAATTGAAAACTTAGCTCATACTTCTTCCCAAATGGAACTCTCAAGTCACTAAATAGTGGAAATATCCTCACAAAGGCATTGGTGGTCTACCTTACTTCCTACTTCTAATAGGCTTATGTGGAGTTTAGGTAGGATAAGAGTAAAGCATACTTGCATTGCATAAATTGCTAAGTCAAATAATGGATCCACGGAGAAAAATGTCATACCCCTAGATCAATATGTGCATGTGTGTGGAAATATGATGATCATGATTACTCCATTGCACGATATGATTCTTTCTCCACCCTTTTATTTGATAGCATGGCTATGTTTCTCTCTTTTTTTTCTTCTTTTTCCTATGGACCTTCTTGTGTCCACATTTCTTTTTCTCTCTCTTTTTTCTTTTTCAATACCCCTTTTTTCATAGCCCATGCTCATTTGTAAGGATTGTGGAGAAAGATCATGCTAACAAACATGGATTATTTATTTGGTAGAAATGGAAAAGCATGTTTTGGCTAACTTCCAGTGTAGAAGTATAGCATATATTTGGTGGACTGTACGTGACCTTGATCTTAAGAGCATGATAGAATTCTCAACATAGGTCAACAAAGTTTGTCAAAGCTCAAAGCAAAAACAAGTAGCATATGTGAAAGGTTTTCAACATATTGCATGCTATTTGGCTTTGGTAGGAAATCTCACCATTAAGGAGAAGCGAGGCTATTAATTTTGATGTTTTATGAAAATAGAAATCTCCAAGAGCCTACATAGAAAGATAGGATTTCTTTAGTCTCTACCATATCTCACATCACAACAACTTAGTTGACATGTTTTTCTAATGTAGATATGTCCACATGTAACAAGTATATGAACCAGGAATAAAGTTTATGTTGGCCAATCTTTATAAAGTCATGTTCATAGTTTGGCATGATTCATATTTTAAGTTTTGATTTTAGCATATCGCATTTTTCAATCATATCAAACTCAGAATAACAAAGCAAGAGTGGGCAGAGGGAGTGCAAGCCAGCTTGCCAAAGTGGCAGAGGCCTGAGAGGTGGAAGAGAAGAATCAGGTAGCCTCCCCCACACTCGGACTTTTATGTCACTTGACATTAAAAGCCTAGTGTAGATGTTGGGACATCCCTTAGAGTGTACTCCAATGTTGAATGACATTTTGCTCAAGTTGTTGCCACCTTGTTGTTTTGACCCTTCATCCTTTTATGTTCAACCTGAAAGGTTTAGCGACAAATACCCGAAGGATGCAAGTTCTATAAGATGCTTTTGTTCTCACTTTACAAAGTTACTTCTTTTTTTTCGGGTGAGAACATAGAGAAGAGACTGTTGACACCAAAATTTGGGAAGAAGAATTGTAGGAACTCGAAAGCTCCCAAGATCGTGTCATCAAGAAATCGATTGCATAAAGGTCGGTATTAGCTGATTCGAATGCAGTATTAGAATCGACTCTCTTCAGATAGCGCCGGTAGATAACAATAAAAGCTATTGTTGGTGTCAGGAAAAAACATGTTGGACTCTACAAAAAGGGAAAGATTAGGGTCCAAGTTATCTTAAATTAGGAATGTTTTCTCTTATGCCAAAGATTGTAATGAGTCATGCTTAAGTAGGATTCTTATGGGGTTCTGGGTATAAATATTGGACCCCGACTATTGTAAAGGACACACAATCAATCAAATATAAGTTACTTACTTTTTTTTGTCTCTGGCCACCCCTTAGGAGTAGGAGTAGAGTAGATCTCGGCGAGTTCTTCAGCAAGTAGGCTACATCGGTCCGGCCAACCTTCGGTTTGTCTATAAGTACCATCATGGTTTATACTTTGGTTTGTACGGCTGCATCGATCCGGTCGACCTCCACTGTGAACCTTAGTATAAGCTAGTTATCGACTCTTATCTAGTTCAAGTACGGCTGCATCAATCCGGTCGACCTCCACTACTCGAACTAGATTAAGGTCAAGTTATCGGCTCTACCTAAGTGTGGCAATCTTTGGTAGATTCATTAAGTTATAGATCTTGCTGATGTTCTTATTGTCATTAGTTTGCAGCAACATCAACCTGTCCAGTCGAGATCAATTTAGATTGGCCTCATATCCTTTTGGTCCATCATTTGGTTTGTCACAACACGATACTTCTTACAATGAACAATGGGTTATGTCTTATCGGCTGTTCTATTTTGATCTTGGTCGCGCATAGTACACGCTTAAGGCATGCATGATCTTGGAGAGGTTTGCTGGTTAGTTAAATCTGGTCTACGGTTCACTATTATGGCTATAACGATCCGGTCAATCCCCACTGATAGCACTGTAGATTGGAGGATGCTAGTTAGTAGATCTATTGTTGATTATGCATGACCTTAACTATTTGCTATGCCTGCATCAGCTAAATAGCCGATTGCCTATGCGTGAACGCCTACATCATGTTTACATGATTCTGTTGAACGTGAATATATCTATTTACTTTAAAGGTTTGCTTTGTTGTCTTTATCATGGCTGCATCGATCTGGTCGAACCCCACTATTAGAGATAGCAAGTTAGGTCTAATGAGTCCATAGGTCTGTCCATGTGAAATAGTTGATTGTTCACATGATGTAGTTCTCTTCACTTGAATCGGCTATTTCATCTGAGCCTTCACGTATATCATGTCTTTCAGAAAGCCTATCGAAGTGCACATGGTTTTATCGATTCTTTGGTTTTAGTTTGTTATTATCATCATAGCTGCCATTGATCTGGTCGAACCTCACTATTAATGGTAACATATTAGATTCAGAGCATTTGTACATCCATTTGTATTAGATAGTCGATTTGTTCACGTGTTATATCCTTTCTCGTTAGATTCATCGGCTCAATGATTCATACTGGTAATATCCACCTAGCTGATGACCTCATTTACATATACATGTACTGTACCTGTCAACATAAGATCAATCGCTACCCATGAGCTTTACATTCCATAACAACCGATTTCTGTGCATATCGGCTATTCAGTCGCTTTTCACGTCTAGCTGCTCCTGAAGCGATACACTTGGAACTATATAGGCACAGACTGGCATGTTCCACCTTAAATTACTGATAAACTTTCTCTCCTCGTCAATTATAGGGTCAAATTGACTGGCATGTCTCGGGAGGAATATGCAGGATCGATTATCCCTGCATTGAAGCCAGGCGGATCTCCACCTCCATCGAGCAGACCCTTCTGGCTTGCTATGTGTTGACACATTTTCATGCCAACATAGACTAAACATGATGTTTTTAGAGAGCAAGGCAAGGGGAAACATCTCTAGCTCAAAATAGAATTTAACAATGATGGATCAGGACAAGATGTGCTCCCCCACACTTGGACTTTTGTGCAATAAAAATCCAAGTGTAAGTGTTGGAGTATATCTTGAAGTATCTTTCATTGCCAAAAGGTATCTAGATGTTAGAGTTGATGCAAGAATCATGTTCTTGGACATAGTACTCCCCTTGTTCTTTTTAATCTTAAAACCATTAGTGAACAAAGATACGCAAAGGGAACTTGTCCTAGAAGCATGTTCTTCCCTCATTGTTTTTTTATTAGGAGACACTTTATTAGAGGAGTGGTTGCAAGATTTGTAAAGACACAATGCTAGTAAATCTTTATTTTATTATTTTTGAAAACATAAGATAGATTGTTCTAATTTATTATGCATAAAAGAAAAGAGACTAGATTTAAAGCTAAACAAGCAATAGTTTAAAATGCAAAAATTAGATACGGGATACATACCAATTTACCTGTCGGTGAGGGCTCATTATTTCAAGTCAATTGAGCATGACTTCTCCATTGAATTCATCTTGAATTTGCATCTTCCAATCCTAGAGATGAGGATATGGATTCTCGGCCTAGCAGGACTATTTTGGACTTGGAGGTGTATGCTTTACCTCCTTCTCGATCAAGTTTCATTTCTCATCCCTGCAAAGGTTAGTGGACAACACATACCCGATGGATTTCTTAAAGAAACATGGGTGATTGCTGTCATTGGGGCCAAAGGTTTTCTACTATGCTAACAACACGTTGGCGCTCCTATTTAATTAGCAAGGATCCCTTTCTCAAGTTTTAAACTTTTGTTTCAAAGTTCGCCAAGTTCTTGCAAAGCTTGGGCCAAGCGTAAAAGAGATATTCCATATATACAACCAATGTCAATACAAGCAGTTTTAGTTCAATAATCATCTAATTTGACTAAGGTAGGATTTTTAACCTAAGCACCACGGTTAATTTAAAAAGCCTATGGAAGTAAGATCAGCACATCCAAATTTCAAACTAAGCACCATGCTTAATTTAAAAGATATACAATCAAGACATCCAAACCAAAACATGCTAGCATAGAAGAGGAAGCATGATAACATACTTAAAGTTTATTTAAATGGAGGTAAGAACATAGAATGGCTAACCAGACGACCATTTTTTAACCCACAATTGCTAGTGGTAAACTATATTAGTAGACATCAAGGTTAATATCAAAATCTTTACTCCAATTGCTTCCCCGGCAATGGCACCAGAAAGCTTGTTGGTATTTATTAACGCACATAGAGAAATCCGCAAGCACATGGATATCAATGTAGCTTTCACCCAGTAGTATTCCATGGTATTGTATTTATCCATAGGGAAGCAATGGTTAAATAAGTTGATAGCTAACAATCATGTATATACTAACTTAGTATACCGACTAAACTAAAATGGGGTAAGTGACATACGATAAAATAGGGTGACACACAAGAAGTTCTACTCAAGAAAGGATAAAGTGAAAGCATAGCTAAATGGGAAGGACAACGAGTGAGGGGGTTTCCAATGTTCTTCTCTATATTATAGAGCAGACTAGATGGGATAACTAGGAATGGGTTAGACAGCGATCACACACAATAACACTTTCTAGCAACAATACCTTTCCGACCCTCGAAGGAAGTGAGAAATAGTGGTCGAGGGAAGGCTGCCAAAAAGCTCTACGAAAACACCAATCTGAACATGGTGGATTACAAAGGCCTTACAAAGCTATCACCTCTAGGGCTACCACAACTATCTATGGGATTGGGCGCAAACACAGGTAAACACTAGCCTAGACACCATGTCTACGCTAATGATCACTACTCTAGTCATGATCTATAACTAGAGCACTCGATGCGAGCGGAGATCCTATGCTAAGGTGAGATACAACTATACTAACCACAATTAGCTAAACAACTAAGGCATGAACTAGATAAACATGAAAGGCATACAAGTAAATAGAGAAGATGAATATATTAAAGCAAGAATCTTACAAAGGACAGATACAAGAGCATACCAGACCACCGTAGACTCCTCCAAAACCCGAGCATAACTCTCCCTAGCTCCAAACTCACTATTCTACTTCTACATCTTGAGAAAGTAGAGAGATCTTCTCTTGTGGTGTGTGTTGCAAGTGTGGGGTGAGGGTCCTATTTATAGCCTAAGGTGGAGTAGGGGCAACTCTAATGCCACGTCATCGATCTAGGTGACACCTTCTCCTTGCCCTTGGATCAAACCGACATTGAACCGCCATAAATCAACACATAGGATTGCTCCCAAGTGTGTTTCCTTGCATGTATCCAAAGGAGAGGCGGTGGAGTGACTAAGGGGTGTCAGGCATCGTAGGTAGGGCCCCGGCTGGCTCCCCACTATTGAGTGGCCCCTCCTCCTTCGGTGTGGGCCCCCTTGGGATGTAGTAGAGTGTGGATATGAACATCATTTGTCCATTTGAGCACCCAACATACAGGATGGTGAGTCAGAATCCATGTGATGCCTCTATTGTTGGGAGTATGCCCTAGAGATAATCATAGAGATGATTATATTGCCTTGTATCCATGATATATTATGAGTTCATTGAATTTCCATTAAAGACAACCTGTATCGATTAGCAATTATGTGAATTGTTTGTGAAACTCTTTTACTTGTATGGTTATTCTAATGTTGTCCCTGGTTAGAGTTAATGTGAGGACACACATGAATAATGGATCAGCACATTATTAGTTGATGACTATGTTTCACAAGTCATAGACATGGAGATGTCAAACTAATAATGTGGGCACATGTATGACATGGGGCTGGATTGACCCAACATGAGATGTTGTTTTTGTAACACCCTAGGTGTTTGTCACCAGTTAAGCAATGGGTTTAAACTCAACCATGGCAGGTTAAGTGGTGATGGAGATGTTAGGTCAAACATATGAAAATGAGCCACAACTTAAACTTGAACCATGCACCATTGCTTACATGCTTCCCTTTCTAAAAAGTATGCTTGGGTAATGTTGGATGTACTTGTTTCATGTGTCTTGCATCAATATCCATCTATATTGATCCATGGAAAAGTTTCATGAAGCTTGGAATCAAGAAGTTACATGAAATGATAACTTACATCCTTATTGGAATGGCTTTACTAAGTGCTTGAATTGCACTATTAAGTGAATGGAAATGTAGGTCATCAACCAAACCTTACAACCTTGCCCAAATGACTCTAGATGAACTCTACAACAAAAGTCATGAAAGGTTCATGTTGGGCAAATGCCAAGAAAATGCTCTAATGGATCAAAAAGGATAATCTAAGCTTTATCGTGATCCTACCTTGGTCAAAGTAGAACTGTAGGTTCTATATAAGCTTTGATGTTGGACCTTAAATAAAAGTTGTAGTTCATATTATGTAGAAGAAACTTTGTTTTTGTACTAAGACCTAGATAGCTTGGAAATAAGTCAAACAGAGGTCACAAGATTGAATCTACTACAATTTTCAGCGCTTGGAAATATTCTAAGTCTGGAATTTCATTGACATCAGCATTGGCGTCTTGCGTTCTCTGAAATTTGTTAAGCAACTTGAGTTGGTCCAAAAATAAAAGTTGAAGGTTATATTATGGAGAAGAGCATGCAAAAAGTTGCACTGAGTTTGACTGAGTTTTGACCTCCGAAAGCAAATTTCCGTGACCGTTATCAATGTGTTGACACTATCATCTGGGAAGATAATTAACCACTGATCTGTTGCTCAAATGACTTGGCACCCTTAATAAGAAATGTAGAGCAGACCGAGGTGAGCAAACTTTGTTTTGGACCCATTGCTAAATTCAGCCCAGAAGTAGCCCAAATTGGCTCCCCACGTTGGCCATACCGTCGCCTGCCACATGCTCGGTAAAAGGCCTAAAAGGACGCCGCGTGTCCGTGGACGTGGCCACCATTACCAAGCTTTCCTGCTGTGTTCCTGCCTCCTCTGCCACGCGCCCTACCTCCACTGCGCAGTACAGAAGTGGACGCCGAGCTCCCCACTCCCCAGCGCTCTCCCTCTCTCGCCTCTCCCTCGCCCCTGCTCGCGCGCACGCGCCACGTGTGGATGCCGCAGCCATGGCCGCCGCCCTGCTCCATAGCCGCCACTGCTACGCTAGGTTGTGGGCCGAGCCGACCTCGCCACGAGCTGCTCTGCCCTCTCCCCGTCCTCGTGCGCTCCTCCGCTGGGCTGCTACCAGCGGGCAGCCGCTACTGCGCCGCCACCGCCCGACGTGCGTGCGTGGCCGTGCCACCACGAGCTACCTTGTGCCTAGACGAGCTGTCCCATGGATGCGCGTGAGGCCCCTGGTGCTCCGCCGCCACTCCATCGCCGCCGACGAGCCTCCTCTGGCCAGAAACGGCGAGCTCTAGAACATCCTCTGCTGCAAATCCACATCAAGGACTTCACGCAAGAATTTGAAGAAAGGGAGGGACCTAACTGCATAGTATGTGACTCATATTGCCTTTTGGACCTATTTGTTTTAAATCGGCTAGAACTTTGAAAATTTATAGTAATTCATATGAAATTCGTAAAATAGCAAATGAGGACTTTTTGGAATCCTTGTGAAATTGTCGATGCAGTAGATCTATAACATGGCATGTTTTAGTTTAAAGTTTTAGCTGCAAAAAATAGATTTATGCAGTAAGGTTGTAATGCTAGTTGAATTTGTTATTTTCCATAACTGTAGATCTAGGGCTCCAAATGATGTGAAATTTTTGTGGCATGCTACTCATGTGATAGTTGATGTGTGGTAAAAATTTCATGAGTATTGGATGAAGTATGAATATGTTATTGGTTTATCTCACTGTCACATGATTTCTTGCAATAGCAAATTGTCTTTTTCATAGAGACAGCTATACTTATGCAAATGGTATGACATTTGTACAGTAGACTATTGATAAGATATGTGAGCTATTGTAATTTTTGTAGAATTTATTGTGCATTTGTGGTATATGTTCATAAATACACCTTGATGTCTAAATAAATTAAGAAATGCTTTAAGAAAATTTATTTAGAGGTGAGCACCATGCTTTCTGGTGTTCTTTAGTCATGTGTGAAATGTTGGTAAAGTTGGTTTTGACCAATTATGTGTTTGCAATATAAGTTAATAATTATTTTCTTGCCGATGTGGTTTATGGACAGATCTGGGAACTTAGCAAAGTTCTTCATGATAATGTGCTTTGTTGTGAAACTTGTTTATACAAAAGTTGTAGATAATTCATGTATCTAGCTTCTGTTAAAGTTTGGTGTCATTTGGCCAAGTAGTTTAAGAGTTACAGCTGTTTAAAGTTGGGTTACAGAATTGATTGCTCTCTGTCTTGTTCAGACCAGTTTCTGTAAATATATAATTTCAACCCACTTAACTTATGAATCATGCTGTGATGGTTATAGATGAAATGTATAGAATTTCATAAGCTTTCCTGAATGTCTTGTTGCATGGATATTGGATTTGTATAACTCTAGTTATGATCCAAACATGAAGCTGTTGTTTGCAGTCCAGAAATAGACATATGCTAGTTGTGGTTGTTTACTCCATGTGTTGCTAAGTGTGGCTTATGCCCTTGTTGATGGTCAAGTTAGGATACTTGTGACCTTGTTAAACTTGTGTCATGCTTGATGTGCTTTCTCTCTATAGTTAGTTGTGTGATGTTAGTTAAATAGCTATTGGTGTCTATGTCTTGCATAATCATGTGTTGTCTTGAAGGCTTATGTGATGCATCTTGTGTTACCATTTATCACATTCATACACATGCATCTTGCATCTCATTTAGGTACGCTAGATGAACCATGTGAGGGATGTGATGTGGAGCCGAACTCGAAGATTTGGTTTGGTGGATCTATCCCGAAGATGGAAGGACTAAGCAAGTGCTAGGATCAGAGATGTCACCATGATGGTGTAAGCTAACTGAACTGATTTGTGTCAGATCCCAGGCAAGCCCCGGAGCATTCTAAGTCTCCCATGTTTTTACAAATATCTTGAGTATCTTTTATTGTTGATGATGCATTAAGTATAGGAATTGGTTGGAACCAATTGTTGCATTATATATCTATCCTTGTCCAGGTATCGCACTTGAATCCTATTTAAGTTCATGAACGGGTTAAATGCTTAGCCATGCTTAGTGCGGTAGAAGTCGGGTGATTTCCTGTCACCTATGGGCTTTAGGATGAGGTGGATCGTGGTTGGCTATATTTGCTATCGTGGAAAAGAACCATGTGTTAATAATAAAAAGAGACCGGACGGGATGACGCTAGTGCAGCAACAAGGCATGGAGGTCTTGGGTGTGAATCTATCCCCGTCTGTGTCATTTTAGGACCGATACGCTGTACATCCACATGTTATGTTGAACGCAGCCTAACACTTAGCTGGCCGGATAACTCGTTCTGACCGCGAAGCCTAGTAGCCCGACTTAGGCTGGGAACGCGAGCAGTGGCGCACATTCTAGAGGTAGTAAGGATGTGCGAAGAGCCATTGGCATAAGCCCAAGGCGGGTTAGAGTCCTGATCAACCTTGGCAGAGTGGTTCTCTAAGAATGCCGATTTATTCGGACTCGTGACTCTAGAGTTGTGCCAAAGGTGACTTGATTGCGACCCTGATGGGGGAAGCAGGGTTTGTGTTTAGGAATACCCCTCCAGCTGGATAGGAATTGATTTGAATCGCCATCTCTCCTGGATAGTGAGAACTTGACTGAGCAGCGGCAATGTAGATTCAATTAATTTAATGATATGGTTAAATGGATGATGATGATGATAATGTTGCCACGATCTATACCTGCTATGGTTAATAATGTTTGCATCTTAATCAAGTGATTTCTTAGTACAAGTGCTAATATAGATGACAGGTTAATGGCTTAAAGTCACTGCTAGCTCAGGTTAAAAGTTAATCATTATTATCTATGCTTTTCCACCAAAAAGAAAGGACAGATACAAGAGCATACCAGACCACCGTAGACTCCTCCAAAACCCGAGCATAACTCTCCCTAGCTCCAAACTCACTATTCTACTTCTACATCTTGAGAAAGTAGAGAGATCTTCTCTTGTGGTGTGTGTTGCAAGTGTGGGGTGAGGGTCCTATTTATAGCCTAAGGTGGAGTAGGGGCAACTCTAATGCCACGTCATCGATCTAGGTGACACCTTCTCCTTGCCCTTGGATCAAACCGACATTGAACCGCCATAAATCAACACATAGGATTGCTCCCAAGTGTGTTTCCTTGCATGTATCCAAAGGAGAGGCGGTGGAGTGACTAAGGGGTGTCAGGCATCGTAGGTAGGGCCCCGGCTGGCTCCCCACTATTGAGTGGCCCCTCCTCCTTCGGTGTGGGCCCCCTTGGGATGTAGTAGAGTGTGGATATGAACATCATTTGTCCATTTGAGCACCCAACATACAGGATGGTGAGTCAGAATCCATGTGATGCCTCTATTGTTGGGAGTATGCCCTAGAGATAATCATAGAGATGATTATATTGCCTTGTATCCATGATATATTATGAGTTCATTGAATTTCCATTAAAGACAACCTGTATCGATTAGCAATTATGTGAATTGTTTGTGAAACTCTTTTACTTGTATGGTTATTCTAATGTTGTCCCTGGTTAGAGTTAATGTGAGGACACACATGAATAATGGATCAGCACATTATTAGTTGATGACTATGTTTCACAAGTCATAGACATGGAGATGTCAAACTAATAATGTGGGCACATGTATGACATGGGGCTGGATTGACCCAACATGAGATGTTGTTTTTGTAACACCCTAGGTGTTTGTCACCAGTTAAGCAATGGGTTTAAACTCAACCATGGCAGGTTAAGTGGTGATGGAGATGTTAGGTCAAACATATGAAAATGAGCCACAACTTAAACTTGAACCATGCACCATTGCTTACATGCTTCCCTTTCTAAAAAGTATGCTTGGGTAATGTTGGATGTACTTGTTTCATGTGTCTTGCATCAATATCCATCTATATTGATCCATGGAAAAGTTTCATGAAGCTTGGAATCAAGAAGTTACATGAAATGATAACTTACATCCTTATTGGAATGGCTTTACTAAGTGCTTGAATTGCACTATTAAGTGAATGGAAATGTAGGTCATCAACCAAACCTTACAACCTTGCCCAAATGACTCTAGATGAACTCTACAACAAAAGTCATGAAAGGTTCATGTTGGGCAAATGCCAAGAAAATGCTCTAATGGATCAAAAAGGATAATCTAAGCTTTATCGTGATCCTACCTTGGTCAAAGTAGAACTGTAGGTTCTATATAAGCTTTGATGTTGGACCTTAAATAAAAGTTGTAGTTCATATTATGTAGAAGAAACTTTGTTTTTGTACTAAGACCTAGATAGCTTGGAAATAAGTCAAACAGAGGTCACAAGATTGAATCTACTACAATTTTCAGCGCTTGGAAATATTCTAAGTCTGGAATTTCATTGACATCAGCATTGGCGTCTTGCGTTCTCTGAAATTTGTTAAGCAACTTGAGTTGGTCCAAAAATAAAAGTTGAAGGTTATATTATGGAGAAGAGCATGCAAAAAGTTGCACTGAGTTTGACTGAGTTTTGACCTCCGAAAGCAAATTTCCGTGACCGTTATCAATGTGTTGACACTATCATCTGGGAAGATAATTAACCACTGATCTGTTGCTCAAATGACTTGGCACCCTTAATAAGAAATGTAGAGCAGACCGAGGTGAGCAAACTTTGTTTTGGACCCATTGCTAAATTCAGCCCAGAAGTAGCCCAAATTGGCTCCCCACGTTGGCCATACCGTCGCCTGCCACATGCTCGGTAAAAGGCCTAAAAGGACGCCGCGTGTCCGTGGACGTGGCCACCATTACCAAGCTTTCCTGCTGTGTTCCTGCCTCCTCTGCCACGCGCCCTACCTCCACTGCGCAGTACAGAAGTGGACGCCGAGCTCCCCACTCCCCAGCGCTCTCCCTCTCTCGCCTCTCCCTCGCCCCTGCTCGCGCGCACGCGCCACGTGTGGATGCCGCAGCCATGGCCGCCGCCCTGCTCCATAGCCGCCACTGCTACGCTAGGTTGTGGGCCGAGCCGACCTCGCCACGAGCTGCTCTGCCCTCTCCCCGTCCTCGTGCGCTCCTCCGCTGGGCTGCTACCAGCGGGCAGCCGCTACTGCGCCGCCACCGCCCGACGTGCGTGCGTGGCCGTGCCACCACGAGCTACCTTGTGCCTAGACGAGCTGTCCCATGGATGCGCGTGAGGCCCCTGGTGCTCCGCCGCCACTCCATCGCCGCCGACGAGCCTCCTCTGGCCAGAAACGGCGAGCTCTAGAACATCCTCTGCTGCAAATCCACATCAAGGACTTCACGCAAGAATTTGAAGAAAGGGAGGGACCTAACTGCATAGTATGTGACTCATATTGCCTTTTGGACCTATTTGTTTTAAATCGGCTAGAACTTTGAAAATTTATAGTAATTCATATGAAATTCGTAAAATAGCAAATGAGGACTTTTTGGAATCCTTGTGAAATTGTCGATGCAGTAGATCTATAACATGGCATGTTTTAGTTTAAAGTTTTAGCTGCAAAAAATAGATTTATGCAGTAAGGTTGTAATGCTAGTTGAATTTGTTATTTTCCATAACTGTAGATCTAGGGCTCCAAATGATGTGAAATTTTTGTGGCATGCTACTCATGTGATAGTTGATGTGTGGTAAAAATTTCATGAGTATTGGATGAAGTATGAATATGTTATTGGTTTATCTCACTGTCACATGATTTCTTGCAATAGCAAATTGTCTTTTTCATAGAGACAGCTATACTTATGCAAATGGTATGACATTTGTACAGTAGACTATTGATAAGATATGTGAGCTATTGTAATTTTTGTAGAATTTATTGTGCATTTGTGGTATATGTTCATAAATACACCTTGATGTCTAAATAAATTAAGAAATGCTTTAAGAAAATTTATTTAGAGGTGAGCACCATGCTTTCTGGTGTTCTTTAGTCATGTGTGAAATGTTGGTAAAGTTGGTTTTGACCAATTATGTGTTTGCAATATAAGTTAATAATTATTTTCTTGCCGATGTGGTTTATGGACAGATCTGGGAACTTAGCAAAGTTCTTCATGATAATGTGCTTTGTTGTGAAACTTGTTTATACAAAAGTTGTAGATAATTCATGTATCTAGCTTCTGTTAAAGTTTGGTGTCATTTGGCCAAGTAGTTTAAGAGTTACAGCTGTTTAAAGTTGGGTTACAGAATTGATTGCTCTCTGTCTTGTTCAGACCAGTTTCTGTAAATATATAATTTCAACCCACTTAACTTATGAATCATGCTGTGATGGTTATAGATGAAATGTATAGAATTTCATAAGCTTTCCTGAATGTCTTGTTGCATGGATATTGGATTTGTATAACTCTAGTTATGATCCAAACATGAAGCTGTTGTTTGCAGTCCAGAAATAGACATATGCTAGTTGTGGTTGTTTACTCCATGTGTTGCTAAGTGTGGCTTATGCCCTTGTTGATGGTCAAGTTAGGATACTTGTGACCTTGTTAAACTTGTGTCATGCTTGATGTGCTTTCTCTCTATAGTTAGTTGTGTGATGTTAGTTAAATAGCTATTGGTGTCTATGTCTTGCATAATCATGTGTTGTCTTGAAGGCTTATGTGATGCATCTTGTGTTACCATTTATCACATTCATACACATGCATCTTGCATCTCATTTAGGTACGCTAGATGAACCATGTGAGGGATGTGATGTGGAGCCGAACTCGAAGATTTGGTTTGGTGGATCTATCCCGAAGATGGAAGGACTAAGCAAGTGCTAGGATCAGAGATGTCACCATGATGGTGTAAGCTAACTGAACTGATTTGTGTCAGATCCCAGGCAAGCCCCGGAGCATTCTAAGTCTCCCATGTTTTTACAAATATCTTGAGTATCTTTTATTGTTGATGATGCATTAAGTATAGGAATTGGTTGGAACCAATTGTTGCATTATATATCTATCCTTGTCCAGGTATCGCACTTGAATCCTATTTAAGTTCATGAACGGGTTAAATGCTTAGCCATGCTTAGTGCGGTAGAAGTCGGGTGATTTCCTGTCACCTATGGGCTTTAGGATGAGGTGGATCGTGGTTGGCTATATTTGCTATCGTGGAAAAGAACCATGTGTTAATAATAAAAAGAGACCGGACGGGATGACGCTAGTGCAGCAACAAGGCATGGAGGTCTTGGGTGTGAATCTATCCCCGTCTGTGTCATTTTAGGACCGATACGCTGTACATCCACATGTTATGTTGAACGCAGCCTAACACTTAGCTGGCCGGATAACTCGTTCTGACCGCGAAGCCTAGTAGCCCGACTTAGGCTGGGAACGCGAGCAGTGGCGCACATTCTAGAGGTAGTAAGGATGTGCGAAGAGCCATTGGCATAAGCCCAAGGCGGGTTAGAGTCCTGATCAACCTTGGCAGAGTGGTTCTCTAAGAATGCCGATTTATTCGGACTCGTGACTCTAGAGTTGTGCCAAAGGTGACTTGATTGCGACCCTGATGGGGGAAGCAGGGTTTGTGTTTAGGAATACCCCTCCAGCTGGATAGGAATTGATTTGAATCGCCATCTCTCCTGGATAGTGAGAACTTGACTGAGCAGCGGCAATGTAGATTCAATTAATTTAATGATATGGTTAAATGGATGATGATGATGATAATGTTGCCACGATCTATACCTGCTATGGTTAATAATGTTTGCATCTTAATCAAGTGATTTCTTAGTACAAGTGCTAATATAGATGACAGGTTAATGGCTTAAAGTCACTGCTAGCTCAGGTTAAAAGTTAATCATTATTATCTATGCTTTTCCACCAAAAAGGAAGTGTCAGCCAGATCCACTAAATTAAGCTATGCATGATCCTTGGTGTCATTTGTTTTGGTTTTTGACGGGTAAGTCTGGCTAAGTACATTCGAGTACTCGGGGTTTATCCCACCTTGTTGCAGGTGAAGTTCTCGGCCTGTTGAGGATGGTGGCTAACCGTCGGTGGGCTCGGTGATTCTATATTTACTTCCCATCTATATGCTTTTGTCTAAGGATGTCACTTATGCTAGCAATGTATTTGGAACATATATTAATGTAATCTTTTGAAAGCTATGTTGTTTTCACTAAGCGGTTTTGAAACCCAAACTTGTACTATTATTTGTGAACCCATTTATAATATTATTTCCACTACAACCCTGCTTAGGTGATGTGTATTTGCTTAATCACGTGATCTTGGTTGTGATGTTGATTTACCGAGGTCTTTTGGGACACTCGGCGGACTACCGGGTTTATATAAGTGAAAGTATACGCGTGTCAACGTGTTAGCGGGGACAACCGTACTTGATCTTGTATAAATTGGGCAGTTCTGTTGAAGTTATTATCTCTATTCACATCATGTACATTATGTCCTTATACCTGAGATTGTTGTATGTATTCAAGATGTGAAACGACCTACTCAGGGACTATCAAATGCTACTCTGTAACAAGATAGTTATAAAGGTGGTTTTTCGGGTTTGTCGGGAAACATGCTATGAGACATAGACAATCAAGAAGGAATTTGCCCCTCTCTATATGAGAGAGATATCACTGGATCACTCTAATGATTAGATCAAGAAATGCATGGCCATGCTTGGGTTAAGTGTTAACCTATGAGTTGGACTGAATATCATGAGGCAAGGGAATAACAAGTATGTGGTTTTGTGGTGGTTTGTCTGATATGATCTTTGTGTATGCATAGGAGTTGACATGCCTTACTAGAGGCCACTATCAACTAATGGCCGAGTAGGAGTACTCGGGCCATGTTTATGTGTGCGTGAACCCATAGGGTCGCACGCTTAAGGGGCTAGAAGCCTAATTCGGATTGGATCCGAGTTAGACAAGGCTTAGGGTTACTAATGGGCCTCCAACTCGGGAGCTCATTAGGGACGACTATAAATAAGTGGGGTGGGCAACGGGGCTAGGCATCCATGCCTTTTTGGCAGTCGCCGCCACCCATCCGATGCCCGCGCCTACTGCTCCTCATGGACCTAGCAGTCCAGAGGCGCGACGCTTCCTCCCTGTACGTGTGGATACCTCAGAGGTGCTGCATCTGGAGCACAAGGACAAACCACATGAAGGGGATGGATGTACGGATGACCTTGCAACTGCATGGCACTGCTACAATGCGTTCGACTACATCGAGTCGCTTCTACTGCACCTGCGCGTCTAGTGGTAATCCCATGATCTATAACTAGCAGTAGATCCTAGTTTATGAGGTCGAATTTTTGTTTTCTGGCTAGCGTAGCATCCTCATAACCCTACAGTGGTATTGGAGCTGTTACTACGTTGTTATAGGTTTGGATGAGTGCGTATGGAGATATACGCAGTTGTAGATGAGTCTCTGATCATGGTTCATGATTTTACCGTGTTGGTCTTGTAACGATCTACTCGTACCAGTCGGAATTCCGTCATCCGAGTTAAGTGATACATGTAAATCTAGTCATAGCAAGATGGAGATCAATCAGATTGATTGAATCGAACCTAGGTCAAGTGCCGAGTGCATGTGATGCGTAGCGGTGATAGATTGGATCTACTGCCGGGCGTCGGGGTGCAAGAAAAAGTGCTATTTGGTAAAACAGCCATAACTTTTGCATACGACCTTGGATTGAGACAAACTCTAAATGAAAATTGTAGAGAAAAAATTTTTACATCCAATTCTCACCACTTTGGGTGGTTTTGCTAAAATTAGATTTGCGAAAAACGGCCGATAAGATGGTGTTTTCGGTGTTTTAAGATTAGACGTCGGAATCGGTTAACTCTGTTTTGCAGGAATTTATGACTGGTATAGCCCTTATGTGTATGTGATGCATGTATGTAATTAATTCATGGCTTGCATGTCATGAGTATGACAATATGGCTAGAGCCACAAAGATATTGTCAATTTGATGTAATGGCCTGCATGCCAAACTGTGATGATCCTATCCGCGACTATGTAATTTTCTTCACTGCCTTGCATTAGTGATAGCTAGTATTGGTGGACTCATCACTGAAGGATGGCATACATGGATCATGGAGATGGAGATCATCATGAGGAACAGTTTGATGGAGACGGAGATCCTCAAAGGAACAATGGGCTATACCATGTCATATCTGTGTTAATGCCGTTCTTACTATGTTCTACTTTCTCGTGCGATAATGTTTTTGTCTACATGCGATGGTGAGGTAGAATGATCCCTCAGCAATGTTTAAGTTAAAATGCTTCCCCAAACCTTGCACTGTCATGTGTCTTGTACAATCGGTGGTGGGTCTATGAAATTAGGGTGCCACTAGTTTTCCTTGACTAGACAGGTTCGTATCGGATACTTACAACAGAAGGGTTGGTTACTTGGACAAGGTCATCCTAACGGTTAGGGACCTTAGAGCATGAGTAGTTGGGCACCAAAGCATAGAGATGCTACCCAACAACAAGAGTCATATGTGATATGATTAGCAAAGAGTTGCTTACCAATCTACCATATCTTCTAGCGGTGATGCTAAAGCTCACTAGTAGACTTGTTAGTTGTGGGTCTTGAATCACTAAGTTTCAAGAGAGGGATATTGATCTTAGTGGGAGTAGATTCTATTAAAGGTTTAATATTGTTTACTCTATCATGGATACATTGTCTTAGTATTTTGCATTACTTTTGTTGTAGATAAATGGCGCCTAGCAATCAACCATTTACTTTGCATTCAATTCTTGAGAAAGATAAGTTGAATGGAACAAATTATGCGGATTGGATCCGCAACCTGAGAATTGTTCTCAGGGCTGAGAAAAAGGAAGAAATTCTAGACACCCCATTACTAGAAGAGCATGCTGATAATGCACCTACTGCAGAGAAAAACACTTACAAGAAAGCATGTGATGCTGATCTTGAAGTGAGTTGCCTTATGCTTGCTTGTATGGAACCAGATCTACAGTTGCAGTTTGATAATAACCATGCAGCACACGATATGATCGTGGCGCTCAATGATATGTTCCAGACTCAAGCCAAGACTGAAAGGTTCAATGTCTCCAAGGCTTTTGCTAAAACCAAGCTAGCAGAGGGCGCAACAGTTGGGCCACATGTGATCAAAATGGTTGGTTACACTCAGAGGTTGGAGAAGCTGGGCTTCCTAATTGGCCCTGAATTAGCTACTGATTTTATTCTTGTGTCTCTTCTGCCCAGCTATGGAAATTTCGTCATGAACTACCATATGCATGGGGTGGAGAAGGGCTTGAATGAATTATGTGGCATGCTTAAAATAGCAGAGGCTGATATCAAGAAAGATGCTGGAAGTAGCCATGTGATGGCGGTCCAAAACAAGCCTAAGTTTAAGAAGAAGGGCAATTCTTGGAAGAAGAAAAAGGGCAAGGCTAAAGATGAGATCTCTAAGCCAAACCCACCTGCGCCCAAGGCTAGACCACCTGCTGATGCTGAGTGCTTTCATTGTCATGGGAAAGGTCACTGGAAGAGGAACTACAAGCTGTACCTAGAATCCTTAAAGGATCACGGCAGTAAAGGTACTCCCACAACTTGTACACTTGTTGTTTATGTTACGAACATTTTCCTTGCTAATTCTTATATTAATTCTTGGGTATTTGATACCGGATTGGTTGCTCATATTTGCAATATGATGCAGGGAATGATAAGAAGTAGAAGCGTGGAAAAGGGAGAAGTTGATTTCCGCGTGGGCAATAATGCAAGAGTTGCTGCGTTGAATGTCGGGACGATGCAACTCCGCCTCCCGTTAGGATTTATTATGGAGTTGAATAATTGTTATTTTGTTCCTAGTTTAAGTCAAAACATTGTGTCACCTTGATGTTTGATGAAGGATGGTTATTCATTTGCGAGTAAAGACAATGGTTGTGTGATCTCTAAAAATGGCATGTTTGTGGCTTCTGCATCCATTGTGAATGGGTTATTTATTTTAAATCTTGAAGATGCTCCTGTCTATAATATAAGTGCTAAAAAGCCTTGGCTTAATGAGTTAAGTCCTACCTATATATGGCATTGTTGTTTAGGTCATATAAGTGAGAATCGCATGAAGAGGCTCCATTCTGATGGGCTTTTAACTTCGTTTGATTTTGAATCATACGAGACATGTGAGGCTTTCTTACTGGGCAAGATGACCAAGACGCCCTTCACAGGTTTTCTTGAGAGGGCGGTAGACTTGCTGGAACTCATACATACTAATGTGTGCGGACCAATGAGTACGACAGCAAGAGGTGGATTCCAATACTTCATAACCTTCACTGATGACTTTAGTAGATTGGCTATGTCTACTTAATGAGACATAAGTTTGAGACATTTGAAAAGTTCAAGGAGTTTTAGAGTGAAGTAGAGAATCAACGTGGCAAGAAAATTAAGGCTTTGCGATCTGATCGTGGAGGCAAATATTTGAGTCACGAGTTTAGCAATCATCTAAAGAGTTGTGGAATTGTTCCACAACTTACGCCACCTAGAACACCTAAGAGAAATGGCATGTCCCATAATTAGACTTTGTTGGACATGGTTTAGTCTATGATGAGCCAGTTAGACCTACCATTATCATTTTGGGGATACGCTCTAGAAATAGCTGCTTTCACATTGAATAGGGTACCGTCTAAGTCCGTAGTTAAGACACCACATGAGATATGGACTGGTAAGAGTCCCAGTTTGTCTTTTCTGAAAATTTGGGGTTGTGAAGTTTATGTCAAACGACTTATGATAGATAAACTAACACCCAAATCAGACAAATGCTTTTTCATGGGATATTTGAAGGAAACTTTAGGGTATTACTTCTACAACCGATCAAAGGGCAAAGTGTTTGTTGCTTGGAATGGTGTTTTCTTAGAGAAAGAGTTTCTCAAAAGAGAGAAAAGTGGACAGAAGGTGTATCTTGAAGAAGTTCAAGATGAGCCAGTTGGGAAGGACTCTACGAGTGATGCTAATGTAGCAGAACAAGTTGAGATACCTGTGGCAATAGAAACACCACCACAACCATGAAGGTTAGCAAGAATCCATGAGTTGCATGGGGATTTGTTATTGTTAGACGATGACGAACCTATGACTTATGCGGAAGCAATGATGGACCTAGATTCCAAGAAATGGCAAAGTGCCATGAGATCTGAGATAGATTCCATGAGAAACAATCAAGTTTGGAACTTGGTTGACCCGCTTGATGGGGTTAGACCCATAGAGTGCAAATGGATCTATAAAAAGAAAAGGACATGGATGGAAATGTTCACATCTATAAAGCTCGACTTGTTGTAAAGGGTTTTCGGCAAGTTCAAGGAATTGACTACGATGAGACTTTCTCGCTGGTAGCGATGCTTAAATCTATCCGGATCATTCTAGCAATAGCTGCTTATTTTGATTATGAGATATGGTAGATGGATGTTAAAACAACCTTTCTAAATGGAATTTTGGATGAGGATGTGTATATGATACAGCCCGAAGGTTTTGTTGATCCAAACAATGCTGGAAAAATTTGCAAGCTTTAGAAATCCATTTATGGGTTAAAGCAAGCATCTCGGAGTTGGAACATTCATTTTGATGAAGTGGTCAAAGGGTTTGGCTTCCGTCAGAATGAAGAAGAACCTTGTGTTTACAAGACGGAAAGTGGGAGCGCTGTTGTATTTCTGATCTTGCATGTGGATGACATATTATTAATTGGGAATGACATTCCTATGTTGCAATCCGTAAAGACTTCACTGAATAATAATTTTTCTATGAAGGATTGAGGAGAAGGAGCATACATTTTGGGCATCAAGATCTATAGAGATAGATCGAAGAGGCTTATAGGATTAAGCCAAGATATGTACATTGACAAGGTGTTGAAACGATTCAACATGGAATAGTCCAAGAAAGGGTTCTTGCCTATGTCACATGGTATGCGCTTTAGTGATAAACATTGTCCTTCGATAGCTGATGAGTGGAAGCGCATGAGTAAGGTTCCATACACCTCGGCAGTTGGTTCCATCATGTATGCCATGATATGTACTCGCCCAGATGTCTCATATGCTCTAAGTGTTGTAGGCAGGTACCAAGCTGATCTAGGAGAGAATCACTGGACACTTGTTAAAAACATTCTTAAATACTTAAGAAGGACTAAAGATGTGTTCCTAATCTAAGGAGGTGAGGAGGAGCTCATTGTAAATGGTTACACTGATGCTAGCTTCCAAACTAACATGGATGATTCACATTCTCAATCAGGTTTTGTGTTCACAATAAATGGTGGTGCTATAAGTTGGAAAAGTTCCAAGTAGGAGATGGTGACCGATTCTATAGCAGAGGCCGAGTACATTGAAGCTTCTAGAGCTACGAAGGAAGGTGTTTGGATGAGGAGGTTCCTCATTGAACTTGGTGTGTTTCCGAATGCGTCCAGCCCATTGAATTTACATTGTGACAACAATGGGGCAATTGCGCAGGCTAAGGAGCCAAGGAATCACCAAAAGAACAAACATGTACTGCAGAAATTTCACCTCATTCGAGAGTTCATTAGATGAGATGAGATCAAGATGTGCAAGATACACACGGATTTGAATGTTGCAGATCCTTTGACAAAGGCTCTTCCACAACCTAAGCATGAGGCACACATGAGAGCTATGGGTATTAGATATCTTCGAGATTAACTCTAGCGCAAGTGGGAGATTGTTGGGAGTATGCCCTAGAGATAATCATAGAGATGATTATATTGCCTTGTATCCATGATGTATTATGAGTTCATTGAATTTCCATTAAAGACAACCTGTATCGATTAGCAATTATGTGAATTGTTTGTGAAACTCTTTTACTTGTATGGTTATTCTAATGTTGTCCCTGGTCAGAGTTCATGTGAGGACACACATAAATAATGGATCAGCACATTATTAGTTGATGACTATGTTTCACAAGTCATAGACATGGAGATGTCAAACTAATAATGTGGGCACATGTATGACATGGGGCTGGACTGACCCAACGTGAGATGTTATTATCTCTATTCACATCATGTACGTTATGTCCTTAGACCTGAGATTGTTGTATGTATTCAAGATGTGAAACAACCTACTCAGGGACTATCAAACGCTACTCCGTAATAGGGTAGTTATAAAGGTGGTTTTTTGGGTTTGTCAGGAAACATGCTATGAGACATAGACAATCAAGAAGGAATTTGCCCCTCTCTATATGAAAGAGATATCACTAGATCTCTCTAATGATTAGATCAAGAAATGCATGGCCATGCTTGGGTTATGTGTTAACCTATGAGTTGGACCAAATATCGTGAGGCAAGGGAATAACAAGTATGTGGTTTTGTGGTGGTTCGTCTGATATGATCTTTGCATATGCATAGGAGTTGACATGCCTTGCTAGAGGCCGCTATCAACTAATGGCCGAGTAGGAGTACTCGGGTCATGTCTATGTGTGCGTGAACCCATAGGGTCGCATGCTTAAGGGGCTGGAAGCCTAATTCGGATTGCATCCGAGTTAGACAAGGCTTAGGGTTACTAATGGGCCTCCAACTCAAGAGCTTATTAGGGACGCCTATAAATAAGTGGGGTGGGCAATGGGGCTAGGTATCCATTCATTTTTTGTAGCTGCTACTGCCCATCCTATGCCCGTGCTGCTGCTCCTTGTGGACCTAGCAGTTCGAAGGCGCGACGCTTCCTCCCTATACGTGTGGATACCTCGGAGGTGCTGCATCTGGAGCACAAGGATGAACCGCATGAAGGGGACAGACATACGGATGACCTTGCAACTGCACGACACTGCTATGATGCATTCGACTACATTGAGTCACTTCCGCTGCACCTGCACATCTAGCAGTAATCCCGTGATCTATAACTGGCAGTAGATCCTAGTTCATGAGGTCAAATTTTTGTTTTCTGGCTAGCGTAGCATCCTCATAACCCTACATCTTTCTGGCCCTTGATCATGCACCGACTTGGAATCAATGGTGGAGGAAGCTTGGGAGTGTGTTCTATGCCCATTTCCTATGGATTGGTGAGGTGGCATTGGTGGGGCCACACCGGCCGCCGCCATGGTAGGGCTGGGCGGTGTCACCAAGTGGCCCACCTTGCTCCAATTGCTTCTAGTTGCTTGATTTTTGACATTTTTGTATAGTTTTCCTGCATGAGCAAAGGTCTCCATGTACAAGTGGAAATAGGTGAATTATAAACATAAACCATTACTTAAGTTGTTTTTTCTCCCATGTTTGGTGCAATGTTGATGGTCCAAATAGGCATTTAGTGACCATCAACATACCCCTAGCACTAGAGGTGCTTGTTCTATCTTGTCATGTTGGGATGGGAGGGGGGATGGTTAGGTAGCAGTGCAATTCAATTATTTGCTGTGTGGATAGCAATGCAATTTTTTCATGCTTGTTGTTTAAGTTTCTTTCTCCAATTTTAGGTTATGGGTTGAACAAGCCGTAGAGAAGTCCCTACTAGTAGGACAAAAGGCAGCACTAATATGGGTCCTAGGATATGGCAATCTAAGAGAGTGAAGCCAACTAGTCCAGCAGAGTTGCAGCATCTTATAGTTCCAACTATGTCCAAAAGTTAGCACGCACAAGGCAAACAAAGCCCTATGAGGGACTGGTCACGTGAAGATGACCGTAGCCATGCTAAAGAGGAGACTCCACCTCCCCACCCATAGAATGACCAAACTTGTGAAGGTTGATACTACCTTAGACATGTCTATAAATCAAGTCACACTATTTGATATCCATGTTACTTTTCTAACAATATGAATGTATGAAAACTATGTAGTATCATTGTAGAGAAGAGCGAGGAAGTCGAGGCAAGCAACTAAGGGGGTTGGGCTTTGCAAAACCACCCAATCAATGGGAACAAGGATACCCATCTCGGTTGTCAAGGGGAACAGAAGGCCACATGATCCATTACAAGCAGCCAAGTTTGCCTTAGAGGCAGGTGTAGTAGTAAGGTCTCAAGTACCAATTTTCCTACATTGGAAACATTACAAGCAACAGATCAAACATCTCAATGGATTTGTGGCCAAGCTATCTATAAGTATGTATATCCTTTGTTGACATTCAACTCTGCCTTGAGCAACTTAGTAATGGATTTAATTTACATTCACACTTCTGCAGTTGAGGCTGGCCATTGATGATAATGATGAAGCAACAAAAGAAGCATGCACGAGCGTATTCCAGTCTATTATACGACAGACATGGTATAGGTTCAAGTGATCCTACTTCAATGGCATCCCCATTGATCAAATTAGAAAGACCTCTCCTATGTCTTGCATGAATGATGCACAGTGGCATGCACTTGTCCACAAGTGGCTAAGTTCCAAGAACAAGGTGTGTGCATGAACTCTTTTATTTCTTGCCTAGTCTTTATGTGGTCTACTTGTGTTGCAGTCTAACACAATTGTGGTTATAGGCAGTCTTAGAGCAGAACAAGTGAAACCGTGCAAAAGTCAAGTACCACTAGGTTACAAGATCTCACTCCTATGTTGCCCACTTGCAAGCATATGTAAGTGATGGTTGTGTTACTCTTTTTATATCAAATACGCAATGCCTTTTGTATCAATAGAAAGGCATGTGCCATTTTAATAGAAGGACAAAAATAGGAAGGATGCAGGACACAATCAAGAAGTGCTCGTTGAAGAACATGATCGACCTCATGAAGGTGTTGATGCAGTGGGAATCTTTAACATCTTCCATACCAGTAGCAACATGGGACTAAGCGATGCTATAAGAGAAGTAGTGGTAAGTACCTTCATTTTCTTTCCTTGAAATATGCTGAAGCCATTGGCATAAAAGAAGGAAAAGTAGGAGGAGCCTAAAGTGGCACCATCATTTTGAAGTTGTAATATTACAACAGTTAATATGTTACCTATGCATTGTGCTTAAGAATCTCCATCGATAGTAGGCTGAGGAAGACCTATGCATTACTTGTAATGAAATAATCTCTTAGTTCTGCAATTTAAGTCCTCTTCCTAATGTTTACTCAGTTTTCATAGGAAGCTATGGAAACTACACGAGCAGAACCTGTTGCTGATGTTGTTTTCAAGGTCCTCTCCTAGGCTAGCTGCAACACCTTTTCTTTGAAGAATGCTGGTATTAGGACAAGCTGCTCTAGACTTTTGGTAATGGCTTGCTGCTCAATAAGAAAGTTTAGCTGGCCTTGCTGAACAAGTGGATCAACTAAAGAGGAAGGCATAAAACACTAATAGGGAGTTTGAGGAGTTCAAGAAATAACAACAGGAGGAGTACAATAAGCTCTATGAGCATATATGCTCATAAGCACTGGTAACTCTTAGTCTTGTTGATGCAGTGAACATGTGGTTTGTTTGTTGTTTTGATGTGAATTTTTGGTGGCTTGATATGTGAACTCTGTTAGTGGTTTACTGCTGAGCTAAACTACTATTATTTGATTCAGGTTCAATATAATTATGCATGTAGTCATGTTGTGCAACAGTGTAGATCTGAAATCATTTTTCTGATGTAATGATTGGTATGCACGTGGTAGATCGGACACATGGACAAACCAGTGAGTGACACATGTAAGAGTAAGGACAGGACACGTGGGACAATACAAACCAAATACGTGGTACAAATCCATCCTACCACATTGTCGAATCAGAAAAAGACACATGGGTAGCTTAGGGCATGACACGTGGCCCAATAAAATACTAACACATAGACGCACAACATTGAGACACATGGTCGAGTAAAAGAAAGACACGTGGGGTATTATAGTCATGTCATGAAAGTTGATATTCCTAGTAGTGATTTGGTTAGCTTTTGTACCTAGAGATATGTACTGTAGCTATAGTTGTTTTGTCTTGTGAGCTTTATCTTTGTATCATGTATGAGATGAGATTGTATGAGATGAGATTTGTGCGTCATGGATGTATCTTTTGAGACTCATGTGACATGATCCTTATCTTCTAATATAATCTATCTCAGTGGCTTGTGGATCTTAGTGGTTTGTGGACTTGAGAAAATTTGTAATGTGTGCTGTGTGTGATATATGTGATGCATTTATTTTCATAAGGTCCATGCATGTTTTAGAGTGAAAATGTATGATGTGATGCTTTTATATTTATTCTTGTGTGATATATCCTGTCATATGCATCATGGATTAATTTTGTCATACACACTTGCACCCCACGGATGGAACAATTTAGGGGGAGTCTCCTATGTGCTTTAATATGTGGAATTGACATCTAAGGTCATTTTGTGAATTCTATTCATAAGCACATATCAAGGGGGAGCCTCTCATAAATCATTGAACCCAAAAGCTTAATTGTCTAATATATTTTTGTAAACTTTAATCAAGTGGGGGATTGAAAGTGCATCAAGTCCTTTAGTGGGTTTTTGATGATTGAATGACAATATGATTAAAGGCCTAACCTATTTGCTAAGTGTTGGATAGGAAATGAGTTATCTCATAGGTACTTGATGAAAGCTAAAATGATGTGTTGTTGTATATACAATCTAGCTCAAACACAAGACAACAATGCAAATATAATTCATGCAAGGCTTATTCGGTGTGTGATTTCTATGGTTCATGTGAAAGCAAGCATGTTGAAGAATCCATTAATGAGACATAAGGAATTGCAATGGAATGATCTCACATTCTAAAGCTTGCTACATTGAAAGACATTTATACAAATGATCTTAATGGATGATTCAACACAAGGTGTAACTTGATGGCTTGAGATGGTGAAGATAGCAAGGAAAGGATTCAAGGTACTAAGCAAGGGTGAAGGACAAGCGATGGCTTGTCAACTGAGGAACCTAGCTAGGGTGAAGAAGAAAGTACTTGCATTTAGTTGAGGTACCAATCAAACCATGATGGTCACATTGAAGTGGAGAATCAAATTTTGGATGAATTATTGAAGTGACTTGATACATTTGAAGTCAACTCACATTTGTTGTTTAGAATCAAGTCACATGATTGACACCCTCACTTGTTAAGGAGAAAATCAAAGTTAACATGATTGACACCCTCACTTGTCAAAGATCGGAAGCTATGGCATTTGGTTTGAAAGAAATCAACTCAAGCGGTTCAAATTCCATTTTCATTTGAACTTGAGTAAATAGGTATGATGTACTATTAAGAGGGATGCATCATGTTGATAGATGATTATTCATAAGTGCTCAAGCCAACCCATGTGAGGTTCGAGTAAGAGAAGAGAACCAAGAGCTAACTTGACCTTGCTATGGCTAGAAATATCCGGTATGATACCATACGTGTTCAGCGTTGTCCTGGCCACAGTAACCATCTCCTTATTCTTGGTTAGGCTCGTCGGTAGTTTTAACAACCTCTAGGAGTTCTGGGAGCCAGAAGTCTAGACAATCATTGGGAGTTTCGACGCCTCACAGCGCCACTGACTTAGTGACCATTAGGGCTATCCGGGCTGTCCGGTATTCCCAATGACTCTATAACGACTAGTTTTTCAAAGAGGCCATAAATACCCCTTGGCCTCCACCTTTGGAGGCTGCTAATTCTGCTAGCATTCTTACACATTTTTGAGCCTTGAGAACACCCTCCAACCCTCTCTTAGTGAGTGATTGATCCAATTTGTAAAATCCATCTTGTGGGTTGAGTGAGATTCAAAATTGAGAGCAAGCCACCCTTGAGCACTTGTGCATATTTGTTGATCTAGTGATTTGCATTTGTTACTCTTGGACTCTTTGGTCCTAGATGGCTAGGCATCGCCGGAGAGCACCCAAGAGATTGTGGTGTGTCTTAGAAAGTTGTAATAGTTTGATTCCACCGCCGCAAGGGAAGGATCAACTAGTGGAAGGAGGAAAAGGAGATGGAAAAGACTCTAGCTAGAGTGGCCTTCATGGTCCTCTAGAGTTGACCTTTGTTAGGTCGCTCACAGCCCCCTCAACAGAGAGTAGGACTCAACAGAGTCCGAACTTCGGTAAAACAAATACCGTGTCTTGATCTCCCTTTATATTTGGTATCTGTGATCTATTTGTATTGCTTGAGTCTGTATGCAGGTTACTAGTAGCTACCATCAACTTGGTGTGAAAGTGAAAACAAAAGGAGCAAAGTTGGCAGCTGACTGCTCTAGCCCATGGATACCGGACATGTCCAGTATTTGTACCAGACACATCTAGTATTTGGGGCCAGAGTCTATCTCATTTATTCTTTGCTCTAATCTTTGTGTTGCAGGGTTGTAGCTCCAAGATTTATTCTATATACCTTGTATTCTCTATTGGCTAACTCATGAGGGGTTTATTTCTCTTTTTTGGAGTTTCCAAGTAATTGGAAACTCCAACACTAATCGTTTCTACATTTTAAAGGGGTGAATTTTTAGAAACACCTATTAACCCCCCTCTAGGCAGCATCCTTAGTCCTTTCACTTTGTGTCTCCCAGGAGGTGGGATCAAAACCTCTCTCAATCAACTCGAATTGAGCCACCAAACAATTACCAACAAGGTGCTTGTTATCCTCACTGCTCCAAGCCATCTAGGTGGTGGCAACCACTAAGAAACAAGAAATCCATAGCGCAAAAATGAACTGGTGCCACTAGATGCAAACTCACTAAACAAATGCACTTGATCTCTCCCCAATCTCACTTTGGATCAATCAACAAGCAAGAGAGTGAGTGGGAGGTATTCTCAAGAGCTCAAGAAAGTGTTGGTTTAGTTAGAATGCCAAGAGAGTGCCCAAGGGTCGACCACATCCCCTATTTATAAGCCCCATGGAAACTAGCCATTGGGTTGGCTGTAGGTCATAGAAAATCTCAAGTGCCCACTAGATATGCCCAAACAGATAAAAGATCATGAAGATCCAACAATTATAATTTGATCTAGAACCTACTATCTAGGTGCTTTCTTTGGTGTGGCCTCTGGTGTAACCACTAGAGTTTTTTGGTGGCTACCTAGAGCCTCGGTCCTAAATAGCTAGAGGGGGGTGAATAGCCTAACAAAAATTATATTAATCACTAGAGTAAACTTGGTTAGGTAATAAGATGGCGACAAGGCAATTTTGCTCTAGCTCTATTTCACCAACTAGCAAGCCACCTACCACATACTAGTAGTGTTGACAAAAGATGCTCGGTAGTCCGTCAAGGGGTATCCCATGAAGTTAGATTGATCAGTGGAGGTGCACGTGATAGGAACCAAATGGTGACACAAGGCGTAGAGACAGCGATTTAGATAGGTTCGGGCCGTTGGATTGATGTAATACCCTACGTCCTATGTCTTTGGTGTATTGTATTGGATATGAGATCTGATAGAGATGCCGACTAGGGGACCCCTACCTCTCCTTATATACTCTGGAGGGGTAGGGTTACAAGGATAGTATCCTATTTGGTACTATACAATATCTTATGGTACACATCGACCAGTGCCATGCATGCCTTGATCTTGTGGGCTGGGCTACCTCTGAGGGTGTGGCCCATGCCCAAGATTAGCACCCTTGTCCAAATAGCATGGAGCAACTTGATAGCACACTAATGAGGTGTAGAAAGATCCAACCATCAACGGAGTCCTCAGCGTAGCTGGCGACGTTCAAGCATCGAGGAGTCCCCAGCGTAGCTGGCAATGTCTGAGCACCGTGGAGTCCTTGGCATAGCTTGCGATGTCTGAGCACCGAGGAGTCCCCAACGTAGTTGGCGATGTCTGAGCACTGAGTTGTCCCTGGCATAGCTGGTGATGTCCGAGCACCGTCGAGGAGTCTCTGGCATAGCTAGTGATGTCCGAGCATCGAGGAGTCCCCAGTGTAGCTGGTGATGTCCGAGCATCGAGGAGTCCCCGGCATAGTTGGTGATGTTCGAGCACCGCTGAGGAGTCTTCGGCATAGCTGGCAATATCCAAGCACTAAGGAGTCCCCGGCATAGCTAGCAATGTTCGAGCACCAAGGAGTCGCCGGTGTAGCTGGCGATGTTCAAGCACTAAGGAGTCACCGGTGTAGTCTGAGCACCAAGGAGTCCCCGGCGTAGCTAGCGATGTCCACAAGGTGAAGTGGGGTGAAGTGTGCCCGCTTAGTCCCCAAGCATGAATAATCTATGCGTCGAGGAGTAACTGACGTAGCTGGTGACGTATCCACAAGACAAGACATGGGCTGCACCATCAGAGGGGGCTTAGCCCACAAGATCAAGGCATGCATGCACTAGTCAATGTGCACTGCAAGTTATTGTATAGTACCAAAAAGGATACTTTCCTTGTAATCCTACCCCTCTAGAGTATATAAGGAGAGGCAAGGGTCCCCTAGTGGATAGCTAGATCGATCTACATACATCTATATGGTCATCCAGATCAATACAATGCACCAAAGACACATGATGTAGGGTATTACGTCGATCAGACGGCCCAAACCTGTCTAAATCGCTATGTCTACGCCTTGTGTCACCATCTGGTTCCTGATTACGCGCACCCCCACCGACAAATCTACCATCGTGGAATACCCCTCGGTGGACTACCGAGCATCTTTTGTCAACAAGTAACTATGATCTCTTAGATGATTTCACACAATCAAACAAGTTATGTCACAACTACAACAATTAGAGAGCTAGTTGTAAGGAAAATGGACCTCAACCCATTTAAGTTTGGATTTTGGTGTTTGATGAACAACAAGACCAAATTGGACTAATGAATTTGAGAGTGTTTGTTTTTTAGTCAAATAGGGTGCAAACATAACTTGGACGAAGGCAACGAGGTGATTTGATGATCAACACCTCAAGCAAGGCATTAGAAGCTGAGTAGAAGACCCAAAAGATCAAGCAAAGTTCAAGCACGAAGGATGAAACCAAGACGAACACAAAGGTCATGAAGAAACAAAGTCAACGGAGCAAAATAGGAGCATTGAACCTTGATTATTAGGGTTCCAAACCAAGGATCCAGAGTTCGATTAATACCCAAGCCTTAGGGTGCTCTGAACCAGGTGAACATCAATGGTCCGGACCATCGGTGGTCATAGTCCGCACATGTCTAGAGAGGTTCTAGAGAGCACATGAGCGTCTGGACTCAGTCTGGACAAAAGCTCTGGACCATCAAAGGCCTGATCTGAAGGTAGGCCCACATGTCAGCCTCAGTGCACGCAGAATAGCTAGATTCAAATAGTCGCCTATCAGATCCTAGTGACATGGTCTAGACCCTCGAGAGTCCGATCTAGAGGTGGCAGAAAAAGCCCACCAAAGGGACCAACAACTCTATTTGGTTGGAGGCTTATAAATACCCCTAGTTGGCGTTTCTTAGCTTCACCACTAAGAATGAGGTTAGAATCCATCCTCGGTAATGGCGCCAGAAAAACTGATTAGCAAATGCAAGCATCGTTACTAGGTTTGTATCCCTAGCAACGATGTTAGGAGTGCCTTGTTGGTATTACTTAGCAACATCACTAGTGATCAGTAATATCACTAAGTAATAGCCTTGATAGTTCCTTAATAATTTTAGATATTTATCCACAAGCGCACGGAGCTATCATTGTAGCATTTCACCTAAAAGTATACATGGTATCATTATTTATATTTTCCTAAAGAAAGGCATTTGATTAAGAGTCTAGTATGGATATGAACTTGAATAATAATGCTTGCAAGTACACCAATGTTTATAGAAGGGGTAAAAACAATGATTTCTAGATAGTGGACACACACTTGGCATTCCTCAAAGGATAAAATAAAGAGAAAGAATAAAAGAATAATCCTAAGTCGAGCAGGCATTGGTCTAGTATAGTCATACAAAGATTAGTTAATGATCATACAAATTACATAATTAGTTTTAGGGCTAAGTGTGAAGCAGGTCGGGAGGCCACCGAGTACTAGTCTACCAGCAACATCATGTGACAATTTAGATTCCTACACCCCAAACGAACATGTGGGATTACAAGGGATAGATAGGGCTATCACCACCTGTCGCCTACCACCTCAACCATGGAGAGGGACAATATGCATTCACCTATCTCTCCATACCTAAGCACCACGCTTGCGTACACAAAAACTACCCAAATCCCTTGGGTCCCCGGCCCTACAGATCGACAGGTAAAGGACTTGGGCACACTCAAAAGCACGATGAACCGCCACCTCAACTTAGCTCTAATCCTAATTATATAAGTTATATGAGTAGTTAAGCATAAAGTTATGTATGCTACTCTCATGACACACAAACTATGAACTAGTTCATATATCAAGATTATAACATAACAACTATACTCTAGTTCATAAGTATGACTATAATTGTAAGATAATAGCATGACTTTGGAAGAACTTATATTTTTATTCATACCCAAAGGTCTCTTCTTCTAAGGAGCCAAGCTCTCCATGGTAGCTTTGCCTTGCTCTAAAGCTACTAAAAGTAAAAGCTACAAGAGTGAGTGAGGTGTTGCTCAATGTGTTGTGTGGTGTAAAGGGGATACCCCTCTATTTATACAAGGAGCTAGGCGGTGCTGGGGGTTATTCTTGGTGCGAGGACTGAGCTACACTACCTCAGCATGTCCTCATGCCACCGCCTATCGAAGGGGTGGATGAGAGGAGCCGACAGGGGGTCGGGCGCCCCTAGGGGTCGACCGCCTCCTGACTGAGCCACCTCGCCACTGCCTTCACGTGGTGGGCTATGGGCTAGACATGGATCACTCCTTGGTGGTGCTTTGCCCTAGTTGAGTCGAGTTGATGGGCGTCTCCATTGTTCCTTTGCGCAAATCAGTGTCAGAAAGCGCCTTTCAGTGAATTATTCCATGTATTTGTGTTTATGTCCTGCAAAACCATATTCTCCAAATACATGTGGAACTTGGTTAATAGTAAATGCATATGTGTTTAAGATTGCCAATTTCTCCTGTTTTTTGTACCTTAGTTAGTAGTCGGATTTGATCATTAATGACCGCCAACAGGATCCCCCAAGCTTAACCTTTGCTCATCCCAAGCAAATAGCTAAGTTATTGGTTGTTGATCAGGAGTTGCTACTATGTCAAACATAATTCACAAGTGCCATGCCTATAAAAAGTATTCTTCTTCAATTTAAATATGTTTGGCATTCTATCCACCCTTTTAACTTAATCCCTGTGGGGCTTATTGCTTTTCCAAGTCTTAGGTGGTTGCAAGATAGAATAGTTTTAACAAAATTACCAATCATTCATTCTTTGATCAACCTTATATCCGGAGGTTTTATGAGTCTTGCAAAATAAAATGTAAGTTCCTCAAATAATTTACTCGATCGCTCAATGTATATGATCCTTACCAAGGCATTTGATTGTTTTGCCTTATTTTCATCCTATCTCTAAAGGCATACTTACATCTCAATGTGGAGTTTTAGGTAGGTATGAATGAGAGGCATACTTTTCATCCTATCGCTCAATGTGGAGTTTTAGGTAGGTATGAATGAGAGGCATACTTATATCACATATATAGCTAAGTCAAAAACTGGATCCAAGGGGATGCAAGTCATACACTTTGATCAAGATGTGCAAGTGTGTGGAATATTTTCCTAATCCTAATATTTTTTTGTACTCCTTTTAATCATGACTTTCTCTCTTTTTAATAATTGCCTTGGAAGTATGAGCTATCTCTCTTTTTTCAATACTTTGGAACCTTCATGTGTTCCATTCTTTTTCATTTTTTTCTTTTGTTATTTTGAGAGCTTCATATGTCTCTATTTTTTTAGCATAGCCCCATACTTCTTTTTGGCATATGAAAACTTTGGAGAGAAAGACTCATGATAAATAAATGGAGTATTTATTTGGTGGACGAAAAAAGCATGCTTTTGCGTAACTCTCAGTGTAAGAGTTAGCATTTTATTTGTGGGTGTACGTGAATCTTGATCATGGGTGCATGACTAGAATCTCAACAAGGGTCACAACAATTTGACAAAACTCAATGTGAATATAAGTAGCATATGACTAAGGTTTGCATTTAAATCATGTCATTTGGCCGTGGTAGGAGTTCATAATCATTGAGGAACTTTTGATTTTAGCATTTTTAAATGAAAACTCCAGATATCAAGTTTCTCTTAGAATAAAGTCATAGCATATTCTATTTACCATATTGTGGCAGAACCACCCAAAATAACATGCTTATGGAGGTGCTTGCCTTCCACTAGACACTAAGCACCCCGAAAGCAAGCTACAACGGGCGATATCCGTTGGGCACAGCCCAAGGGAGAACCCAAAAGATCCACATTTTTCCCAAGGATCCAATAATGAGAATGAGTTACAATATAGGTCCATCTCATACATCCAAGTTTCTTAAAAATTACATTATTACATTACCAAATGTCAGAGTGTAGAATGATAGACAACGGAATTTAAAATAAACATCTAGCGATAAGAATGAGGATCCGTCTGAGCCCACCAGAGGAATCATCCACACAAAGGTACTTCTCATGCATCACCTACAACAGGGGTAAATAAACCCTGAGTACACAATGTACTCGCAAGACTTATCTGACTAGTGGGAATAATTTCCTGAATCCAAGGAATATGATAAGCTTCATGGTTTGCTGGTTTTCTTTTAGCAAAAAGTGATACTAATAGTGAGTCCTTATTTATGTTATGATTATCAGCCATATTAAGTTATTATCTATCTAGTCTATATAAGCACCTGTTCTACTTTCAAACAAGAGTTGAGCAATTAGTTCCATTTCTTCTTCTTTCAACTTTTAGTTCTTACTATGATGCTAGAGGTAAGACAAGTTGTACTGACTCGGCGGTGATTCATGAACCAATGTGCCTAGCTGGGTGCCCCGAAAACACACGCCCCGCTTGTACCCCAGATAGAAGGAGGACTAACCCATCACCCTCCTATCCTAGGTGTCTAGGTCCCCATCCAAACTTGGACTCCATGCCCTCACTCCTGAGTTCCGGACTCAGTGCGGTGCAAGGACCTCCACCATCTTCGCCTCCAATTAGTCGGTCTAGAAAGAGCCAGATCCACGACAAGAGAGCAACGAGTCTTTCCTGCACCCATACCCAAGTATGCGCTCAGGACAATAGATCTGTGACTTGCCTCGCATCCATTGCAACGATCGGTGCTTAATTGACATAGACATGGAAAAAGTGTAACCGAACTATGCCCTATTGGCCGCAAGACACAACCCTTTACACCCACTAGAACCCAACCATATCCCTGCCCGGTCACCATTTTCCTTTCCACCATTTTATCAGGAGTGATCATATTTATCATCTATTTGTGAGTAACGATAGGTTACCCATGCTACCGACATCCTGAGCATAGCAGCTACTCGACCTATACTAGTAGGACTCATGGGTGGATATATTTATGCACGTAGTTTCCATAAAATGCCTACAACTTAAATGCACATCATATATATATTTAGTGATAAAAAATAGGGGTTATGCACCGAGGCTTGCCTTAGGCAGGCGGGGTGTCAGCAAAGTTAGCAACTGATGGCTCCGGGACTCCCTCTTGCACAAGAACCTCCTCCTAGTACTCCTCGTACTCCTGCTTGCCCCGTAGTCACGAACTCTACCAACTCGTTATCTACATGCATGAAATGATGATGCAACGCCTAGTAATACGACAACAACTCTTAAAATAAGAATACATCTACCAAGCTACTAAGCTAACTCTAATGACTAATATGCAAAGTTACCTATTATTCTCACTAAACAGGTATGAAACATTTCATGTATTATCTTAGCAACTAAAGGCATCCTTATTGTTAATATCAATTTACTATATATATGATAAAACAAGGTGCACTAGCTACCATATTTATCAACCTATTCTAAGGCTACAAAAATTATAGTGAGCACATAATAATACAATGAACCTACTATAAAAAAATTTTAGGGCTAGAACTTCTACCAATGCATCACAAAAATTCATTCTCTAAATAACCATAATAATAATATGTACTTTGAAATAATAAAGTAACTGTGAAGGTATCACTAAACTATATGAACTAATTACACTAACAGATAGATCATGAATTTAGGAATCTAACAAAATTTATTTCACAATAAATAAATAAATTCAAATGAGCTCTAGAGGTGAAGAAATGATATTATTGGAGGAGGCTAATCATGCTATTGGACTTGTTGACCAGCACATGACTGTGAGTCTTGAAATAATGGATGAGACCATGAGTCAAGGAAATAACGGAGAAGAAGAAGGAGGGGATTTTTGCAGGTTGGCGACCTCGGCCAATTGTAGCTCGGGGAGGGAGGTCGATGGGGCGCAACTTTCTCGAGCAAGATAGAGAAACTTGATTTGGGGAGGAAGAAGGTGAGCGGCGAAGCAGGATGGCTCGGCGTGTCCTTTTATAGGTAGGAGAAGCAAAGGTGTGACAACGACATGTCATAAGGTTAGTGGCTAACTAGCTTGCTTAAAGGTAATAAAGCGTTGCTTGGGCACGATTGCTGCCTGGATGAACAATGTTTTCTTTGTGCTACAGTGATTCTATGTTGCTGTAGTGCTGATGCATGGAAAGGTATCTGAGCTGCATTTGCAAAGCAACTGAGTAGCGAGCAAGTGGCATGCACAGTGGGTAGAGCTTGTGATTGAGATTAATGTGTAGCGTGTGCGATGCTGGTGCCGATCGATCATGTGCTGCCAGCTTGACTTGCTTGACACGACAAAGTAAAAGCACTGCGTCTTGCCAAAGAATGTACTAAAGCGTGCTTCGTGGGCTTGCGAGTGCTGAGTGCGTGCATGGGAAATTAAGGAGGAGAAGAATAATAAGAGCTGGAGTTGGATCAGGATGAATGAAAGTGATTTGGGATGCGGGAGAATACTTGTACAAGGAATAAATTAGGGCTCAATTTGGGAATTAGTGCAATAAAATTTAATTTCTCATTTTACCACATGCAATAATACATAAACATGATGCTCATGACATGGTTTTAGCAAAAACTGTACAATGTAATACCGAGGGTGTTACAAATCTACCCCCCTAAAACAAAATCTCGACCCGAGATTTCATGTGCCTGGTGTGAGAAAGAGATACAAATTATATTTCGATGTAGCAACTAGCTATCAGAACCAGAAAGGAGGTGGGGGTAATGCTTTAATAGGTAACTCTCTTATTCCCATGTGGCCTCATCCTCTGAGTGGTTTTGCCATTGCACTTTATAGACCTTTACCACACTATTCCTCGTCACTCTTTCTTTCTCATCTAGGATTTTTATAGGGTGCTCAATGTAAGTCAAATTTGGTTGGAGGGGAAGCCCTTTAACTTCTATAGCTTCATCCGGTACCTGCAAACATCTCTTCAATTGCGACACATGAAACACCTTGTGTACCACAGATAAAATCTCAAGAAGCTAGAGACGATAAGCAAGGGGGCCACATTGCCTCAAAATTTTATAAGGACCCATGTATCGAGGAGCTAGCTTGCCATGGATACCAAACCCATGTACTCCTCTCATAGGAGATATCTTGAGGTACACATAATCCCCAACTTTAAACTCCAAAGGCCTTCTTCGCTTGTCTGCATAGGCTTTCTATCGGCTCTGAGCTACCTTCAAATGACGCTGGATAAGGACAACTTGCTCTCGAGCCTCCTTGATGAATTTTGGCCCAAAGTATCCACGATCTCCCACTTCAACCCAATTAAGTGGCATCCGATATTTCTTCACATATAGAGCTTCAAATGGTGCCATGCGAATGCTCTCTTGGTAGCTATTATTGTAAGAAAATTCAGCTAACTTTAGGCATCCATCCCACTTCTCAGGAAAAGAAATGGCATAAGCTCTCAACATGTCTTCGAGCACTTGGTTCACCCTTTCGGTTTGGCCATCAGTCTAGAGGTGATAGGCTGAACTATGGAGGAGACTAGTTCCAAGACACTCCTAGAGTTGCCCCTAAAAGTGAGAGACAAAAATTAATCCCCTATCAGAGATGATAGTGAGGAGAACTCCGTGTAGAGTCACAATCCGGTCCAAGTACAACTTGGCATACTATCTGGCAGAATATTAAAATTCACTGGGAGGAAATGAGCTGACTCGGTGAGGCGATCCACAATGACCCAAATAGAGTCATAGCCCTTGTATGTGTGGGGTAAACCCACCACAAAGTCCATGGAAATATCTTACCATTTCCAAACAGGAATGGGCAAGGGCTGCAAATATCCTAGAGTACGCATATGATCTACCTTAACTCTACCACAAGTGTCGCACTTCACAACATGCCGGGTGATGTCCTGCTTCATGTTGGACCACCAGTACAAGTGGCGTAGATCATGATACATCTTGTTACTGCTAGGATGAATAGACAACTTTGAATGATGGGCTTCATTCAAAATCTTCCTTTTCAGCTCCTCATTGGATGGGACCACCAGTCTATCCTTGTATCTCAGTACTCCATGCTCATCAACACTAAAGTGAGGGCCACGCCCCTCGGCCATCAATTTTCTAATGTGGGGAATTTCTTCAGGGTCTTGCTTTTGCTCTAGAATAATCTGCTCAAGCAACTCTGAGGTCAAGGCAATGTGAGCTAGCACTTCTGCATGGTTGAGAGACAAGGTTATTTCCTCAACTTGGTGTGACTCTCAGCTCAAAGCATCCGCCACTACATTGGCCTTTCCTGGGTGATAATGGACTTCCAAGTTGTAATCCTTTATCAATTCTAACCATCTCCTTTGCCTCATATTCAGCTTAGACTAAGTAAAAATATACTTGATGCTCTTATGATCTATAAAAATATGTACTTTGTTGCCCAACAGATAGTGCCTCCAACTCTTCAGAGCGTGGACCACAACAGCCAGCTCTAAGTCATGGGTGGGGTAATTCACCTCGTGCTTTTTTAGTTGGCACGAAGCATAAGCTATCACATGCCCATCTTGCATAAGCACACACCCCAGCCCCATCTTTGAGGCATCACAATATACATCAAAGGGTCAGTCAATATCCGGTTAGGCCAACACAGGGGCAGTGGTCAGAAATGTCTTTAGAGCTTGGAAGGCTTCTTCACAGAATGGGCTCCAATCAAACTTAGCTTCTTTTTGGAGCAGCTGGGTCATTGGCTAGGCTATCTTGGAGAAATCTGGAATGAAACACCGATAGTACCCCGTGAGACCAAGGAACTGACGAATCTAGTGCACAGATCTAGGAGACTTCCAATCCAACACATCTTGCACCTTGCTGGGATCTACTAAAATGCCGTCAGGTGTCAACTCATGCCCCAAAAACTACACTCGATCTAACCAAAATTCACACTTGCTGAATTTAGCATAAACCTTGTGTTCCCTTAGTCGAGACAATACTATCCGAAGGTGTTGGGCATGCTCTTTATCATTCTTGGAATAAATCAGTATATCATCAATGAATACTACCACAAACTTGTCTAGCTCTGGCATAAAGAATAAATTCATTAGGTACATGAAGAAGGTAGGAGCATTGGTGTCGGTGTTTCGAACAAACACTGACTAGTAAATTTATAATTGTTGCATGTTAGGCTCGGATGGTGCACTAAAGGACACAAGATTTATACTGGTTCGGGCTGAATGTCCCTATGTCTAGTCTGTAGCTACTCGTGTTATTAGTACCGAAAAAGGTTTGTAGTAGGAGGTACAAACGGTCGATAGAGGGAGAGGTTCCAAGTCTCTGATGGAATGGATGAAAAGGATGCCAAGAGCTCGGTCGCTGCTCGGCTGTATGCGTGATGTGTTGTGTATGTTGAACTGATCCATCAAAAGTCAGTCCCTTTAACAAGGGGGGCCCTGCCCTCCCTTTTATAGACCAAGGGGGGAGTAGGGGTTACTAATGGGAGAAAGAGCAAAATGCCGAAGGTATCGAAGGTCCTTTGAGGGAGCTGGGTCCTCCTTTTTCCCTGTGCCTGCCCTGCTTAACATGGCAGGCCATGTCAGAGGTGTCGTGTTCGCTGATCTTCATAGGCCATGCCCTAGCCTCATTTAGCAAGTGGGTGCATCCCATCCTACACCGGCGGATGATGCGGCGTGCCGAGGAGCCGAGCTGTGACCTCTCAGGGGGTAATAGGGGAAGTGACCATACACCCGTCACTGTAGATGATGTGATTTCTATCATGGACCATAGTGGCTATTGTATGCCTGTGTTAGTATCCACGCTCGAGGACTGAAGGTGGCGCCTACTACACTGTGGGACAAAAGTCTGCGCCTGCAACACTATTGGGGCACTATTACGTCGGAAAGGTCTTAAAGCGCCCGTCCCATCATATCCTAATGGTACCTTCCTATAGGCATGCAGGGCATGGTCCTCGGTACTATGTTTGACTCGAATGTCCTATCATACCCTATGCTTGTCATCATGAAGGAGCAGGGTGCGATCATCGGGTGAGGCGGAGCCCACCCTCGGATGTTGAGCGAGGTGGAGCCCACCCTCAGACATTGGGCGAGGCGGAGCCAGCCCTCGGGGGTCGAGCGAGGTAGAGCCTGCCCTCAGACATTGAGCGAGGCAGAGCCGACCCTTAGCCATCGGGCGAGGCGTGACAAATCTTTCATCATTCGGGCAAGAAGCGTAGTAGTGTTCTTGTCTGACTGGAAGTGTCAACGTTTCATGGTTATTAGTCCCACCTCATTAGGTACCCTGGTATTAGGTCCCTGTCAGTAGCCCCCAAGCCCTCGGGTGATTCAGATAGAATCGCTCGGGGGGTATTTCGATTTGCCTGAGGGTGCGCATGAGCGCACCTGACGGGTGTAGCCCTTGATCCCCCGGGTGATTCGGATAGAACCGCCCGAGGGGTAATTTCAGATCCTTTGCGGGTAAGGCTGTGGGATTTAGTTTTTGTCAGCTGGATAGTTTTAAGGGAACCCTGGTATCCTATTCATGGGTATTTCATCCAGGGTCAGCCTGGCTTGGACTCGATTATGGATCAAGACCCCCTGCTGCTGGTGTACCTAAGGCCTAGTTGCTTGTAGGCCCAACCCTCGTTGGGACGGCCATCGAGACTATTAGGCCAGCCCTTGGACCCGTATTCCCTCGGTGGGAAAAAGAGTCCTGGTCTTCCTGGGGAAGGAGAACCATTCGGCGTGATTTTGGTGGGAAAGGATAGGGATCGCGTGCGTGTATCCCGCGACGTGACACGACAGTGTGTCATGGCAGACTCAGAGATCAAGGCAGATGGTTGCCCTTCTCGCATCCATCGCCCCTATAAAACCACAGGGTTCACCCCCAGGGTTTCGTACTTCACCTTTTCGCCTTCGCATTGTCAACCTCTGCCACCAATCACCAGGGCCTCCCACACTCGCATCGCAGCCACCATCAAGCTCGCATCTGCCATCGAACTCGCATCCACCCCCTCCCAGTCATTTCAATGGAGCCATGGAGCAGATCATGTATCACCCCTCATCGCCTAGAGGGCCTCATTCGCCATGGCCTCCTCTACCACTGACCGCCACCGAGGAGTGGTGGCTGCCCAGTAATGAGGACGCGCCGTCGTCGCCCGAAGGGTATATCATATCCTTCGCTCACTTCCATGAGCGGGGATTCGCCATACCCGCTCACAAGTTCCTTTGAGGGCTATTGGATTACTACTAGGTGGAGCTATAGCACCTTACCCCTAATGGGATCTAGCACATGGCGGCGTTTGTTGCCCTATGCGAGGGGTTCATGGGGATTGATCCTCACTTCGACCTATGGCGGCATCTCTTCGCCGTCAATCTTCTAAAGAAGCGGGTTGGCAAGCAAGAGCTACACGCATCGATGGGATGCGCTGGCATTCACCTCCGCAACAACCGAGCGAAAGCATACCCATTAATGCGTCTGTTGACCTCCAACAAGGGGTGGCATTCGCTATGGTTCTATGTCAAGGATGATGCCACCACCCCCTGCTAGTTTTCTCTGAGTGCATCATCGAGGAGACCCTAGGGTCGTGGAAGTCAGGCATCCTAGTCAAGGAAAAGAAGAACCTCACCAACCTTCTCGCTACCCTCCAAACTTTGAAGGATAGGGGTGTGAAGGGATCAGGGATCATTGGTGCTTACCACATGAGGAGGGTGGCGCCGCTGATGGCGCGCGTGCTTCCCCTGCACTAGATGTTGCCTAGGGTGTCGTTTGAAGGGACAACACTTGTTGGTGAAGTGCTCCCTCCCTCCAAAGTAGCGTAGCACATCAAGGAGGCGATGGAGCCTTCAAAGGACACCACTGGTGTTGTCCTTGATTTTGTTTTTCCGGTGCTGGGGCATCCCCCAATGTAGCCAGAACTGGGGTTTATTGACTTTGTAAGTATTCTTTCTTCATACTCCTTTTTTACTTAAATTTTTGGCCCTTTGAAGCTGACCTTAGGATGGTGGGACCAGCCGAGGGTACTATTCTTCAAGGAAAGCCTGGCTTTGTTGCCAAAGGATCGAACAATGGTGAAAGCGAATTGTATTGCGGCCGAGTGGGACAAAAGGACGAGGGAGCTCAGGAAGAAGGAGCTGCTACAGAAGCAGCAAGCATATGATCGAGGAGAGGAGATAGATAGTGATGACGACGATGATGATGATGATGAGGTAGCTGCTGACGTGGATTGGGATGTCCTAGAGGATGAGGACATGCTAACAGATGCCCACCGATCCATGCAGGGACCCTTCCCATTCCACACGGAGGGAAGTGAGTCCGTGAGGTCGGCGGAGCCGGGCTCATCCTTGGTTCCGGTGGGATTCGGTGGATCCGCCGCCACACCCAGGGTGATGGCAGAGGATCAGTGGATGGGAGGGGGCAGATCCACTGCTATCCCCAAGGTGCTGATGGAGGGGGATGGCTCCGTCGCTGCACCCTCGGAGACAAGGGAGACGAGCCCCCCTGTCCGAGAGCAGGGGGTAGGCTTGAAATGGTCCTGCCTAGACAAGTTGGGGCAGGGGTCCTAGGGTTCATCCCCAAAACATTCCTGCCATCCAAAGGCGTTAGAGTAGGTCATTGATTCCCCTGTTTTCCCCCCTTTTTATTCTTCTATTTTGACCCCATGCCTTTTAACTCTTGTAGGTTCTTGCGATGGGGCCGCTCTCTAGGGCTGGCATCCAAGAAGAACCTTGCCCTTTAGGTGGGACAAACATCGTTGCCCGATGTTGCTCCTATTTTAGGCAGGAGCGGCACTAATGCTGTGGCCTTGTTGGCCGGTATAGCGCTTGCGCCCTCGATGGTTGTTGAGCAAGCGACGGCGGAGTGACTCCGCCATCTGCGTTGGAGCGAATGGAGCTACCGTCCATGCCGGTGGTGTCCTCCATGGTAGGTGTGGCACCGCAAGCTAAGGGGCCAACATTGCCAGTGGAGGTGGCCGTGACTATGCCAAGGCAGGAGCAGCCAGACGTAGCCATAGTGGTGTCTGATGGGGCAGCATAATCCATGCCACCGGAGGCCTAGGTGGAGGTGACTGTGACCGCGACAAGCCTGGTGCCGCTAGATGTAGCCATGATGGCATCTAAGGGGGTGGCGCAATCCGCACCACTGGTGGCCCAGGCTACGATGCCTGAGGCAGGCTGGACGGCAGAGGATGTGGCTAGAGGATCTCTGGATGTTGTGGCGGTGGTGGAGAGGCCTAGTGGGGGGTCGCCCTTGGCCCTAGTTTCAGAGGGCAGCTGCTCACCCACGCGGGGTGAGTCGCCGCTCCACTAGATGGATCCCCAAGACCCAATGTCGTCTCTCTTCTCGCTCGACGATGCTACCGAGAGCATAGAGCAGGGGAGTCTTGACGAAGGGATCTCGGTGATGATGGGCATCCTGGATTAGGCCTGGGTCATCCTACGTGACATCATCATTCCCAATGGCTAGGTATCTGTTTGATCTTTCATCTCATTTTCTTCTTGTCTTCATGTTTTTGTATTTTTGACACTGAGTCTTCTTTTCAGTCCCTCATTACTCGTAGTCGGGAGAAATCCCGGTTCCTCCATGAGCAGAAGGTGGAATGGTACTGCCTCACCGAGGAGGCATGGCTATGCGAAGATTTGAGTGCCTAGCTCGCCGCCACCCAGCAGCAGGAGACCGAAGCACGTCGGGATGTAGAGGAGATCCATGGGATGTTCGAGGACCTATCAGCGAGGGTGAAGCTAGACAAGGAGGTGACCGCTAGGGTTCGAAAGGAGCGGGACAAGCTGCTCTAGAAGGACACCGATGCCCACCAGTGGGCCATCAAGCTCCTAGAGGAGCTAGAGATGGAGCGGGATCTCAAGCTAAAAGCCAAGGATAGGTCCGCGGCGCTACAACAGAGAGCAAACCAGGATGCCGAGGCAATCACCTGGCTGCGCAGGGAGCAGGATGACCTGCTTCGGAACAAATAAAGACTTCGCTCAGAGCACAACATGGCCCGCGAGGAGTGTGGCCAGGCCATCCGAGAGTGCGATGAGGCATGTCGGGAGGCCAGGGCCCTTCGGGCGGATCTTAGAGACACGGTGGCTCGAAGGCTAGAGGCTGAGGAAATTTCTATCAGGCTAGGCGTGGAACTCTCCGAGGTGCGGGGGACCCTTCAGGTTGAAAGCGATCAGCACGTTCTTCTATGCTCTGCCGTCATGGTGGTCTACGATGACCTACAGGTGGCTCAAGAGGAGGGGGCCAGCTCCCTTGTGACTTGTGCTGCTGGTATCACGGCGCGGGTGGGCCAGCTTGAGGAGGATGCCTTTCACATCGGGATCACCCAAGCCTTCACTGTTGCCCATTCTCATTATGATCAGGCGATCAACTTGGAGGTAATGAGCCAAGGCTTCGCGCCTGGCTATGAAGACTCCCATTGCGCAGAACCTGGCGGACATGCTAAAAGACATGGTTCTCCCTTCGAGGAAGTAGTTAGTTAAATAAGTTTGTTAAATATTTGTCTATAATATGTGGACAAGTGTCGGTACTTTTGTATTCAAAAACAGATTTGTGACTTTTTTTCACAATTTTGTTTCATTTGTTTGATCTTACCTTCTTCCCTTTTTGCAATGAAAAAATTTATGTGATCCGACCCTTCTGCTCATTAAGACTGTAGGGCCCAAGGTGTTTAGAGGAAATTTTGATTGTGCTGGTGAGCAAAATTGCCGTAGCTATCTGGGCGTAGGCTTTTTGCAGTCTTACCTATCTGTTCCTCTAAACCTTGCCGCCAGTCCCGACATGAGAAAAAGGTCTGATGTAGTGACTATTTCGAAAAAGGGAAGGAGGTACTTGTACCTTTGTCAACCCCCGAGTGAGATCTAACCCCTTGCGGTCGCTGGGGGTCGGATGTTACTAGAGACCAGAGTGAGGGTAGCAAACTTAGTCTTGCACGTACCCCTTACTTATGATTTTGGTGATCGCTACGTGACCATGCATTTGGTCTTATTGTTGGCCCGGCCTTCCCCGAGCCCTCGTGCGTGGTGGGGATTCGATCAAGGGCTAGCTTGTTTTGTGACTGTCGCCCCATCCACGGTTTTCATAACTAGAGGGGTTAAGGCGATGTCACTTGCCTTGACGACTCAAGTGATGCGCTTTATGAGCTCGCTAACTGGGATGTTCGGATGGAATCCGATCTTGTTTGCTTTGTGATAGGGTCGGCAAAGCCCTCGGGTGGCATTCCGTTGTTCCTTGACCCGCCTTCCAATAGATTCCCCCTCAATGGGGATTCTATGGGCTTGGCTAGAGGCTAAATTGAACTAGAAGGTTGAGATGACCCTTCCCGCCTTAATGCAGGTTGGTCAAAGGCCGCTAAGGCTCATTTGTGTTTTTCTCCCTTGGCTCTTGTTGGATGCGAGGTGGCCTTACACCTTTGATGGGTCAGCCTTTGAACCTCGGTCTCTCGATCATGGATCAAGCGGCTCGAGCCTCCGAGTCCCTTAGGGTCTGTTAGGGGTCGGTCATGTTTCGCGCATTACCCCATCCTTGGTTTCCTCAACCATAGGGGCTGAGTTGATGACACTTGCCTCGATGGCTCGAGTGTCATGCTTAGTGAGCTCGCTAATAGGTATGTTCGTGTGAAATCTGGGTCCATCATTCACTGACAGGGCCGATAGAGCCCTCATGTGGCATTTCACTACTTCTTAACCCACCTCTCGGCGATGCCCGAGCAGTTTGATAGGCTCAGGTGGCCTGTTGGCCTCTCCTCGATGGAGATTATGTGGGTTTGGCTCGGGGTTAGAATCAAATAAGAAAGGTCAAGATGTTCCTGTCCACTTCTGAATGGGGTCAAGCAAGGCCGCTGGGGCTCATCTTGATTTTTCTCCCCTAGCTCTATTTGACACGAGGCGGCCTCAAGCCCTTTATGGGCTAGCCTTTGAACCTCGATCAGTCGCTGCTCATATTGAATGAGGTGGCTGCCGCTTTGTGATGCAACACGAAGCATTGGGATGCAGCAATTTGCATATGCAACATTTGGATGTATGGATTCAATGTATAATTTAATTGAAATGAAAGTGGGGGTCAGTAACATTGCCATGGTGGCATGAGCGACATGAAGCTCTTACCAAATATGTCAGTGTGGGGTTCAGGTCTGATGTTTGTGACAAGGTCGGTGTAACCTGCATAAGCATTGCCATTTTTTGTTTGTCTCTCGATGGCGATCCGAGCCGTTTGATTGATTTAGGCGACCTAATAGCTTCTCCTCAAAGGAGATTCTGTAGAAGGACCCCCCAAACCCTTCTTGGGAAGGCAGGAGCTAAAGCTCATGGTGCGGGGAACTGTGAATTCGATTATGCTAGTGAACAAAAACACCGTAGCCATCGGGGCATAGGGTCTGGCGGTTTGTCCAGTTGTATTCAAAGTTTTATACCCACACGCTGTGCTTTTGGTTTTAAATGTAAGGAGGGGTCGGGCGAGGAGGATGTCTAAATAGGTTGACACTCTCGGCAGCCCCCAAGTGATGTCCGTGCCCCTACTGTTACTGGGGTCGGAAACTCGGTAATGAAATTAACCCACAAAGTAAGAAAACAGAGGTGCTTATCTTTCTATGGCCGTTCATTTGTCATTTCGCTTGGGCCATCCGATCGACCCAGGAGGCCCGACAGGACCCCCCGTCGGGTCATTCCATGGTCCTACCTGGGGAAGCGGAGAATCGTCTGCGTGCGGGTGTGCCCTGGTTCTCATGCCCGACGTGCATTAGTGGTGGGCCACTCCCAAGCAATGTCTTGTTTGACTAGGTGATGTCTTATCGACCAGAGCATGTCCCATTGGTCCAGGCGCGTCCCCTCAGATTCCCGTCAGCATTAATTTCCCACCTACATTAAATAGGGGGAAGGCAAAGAGTTTTTCATCCCAACCTTTTGCCTTTCCTCAGTTGCTACGCCTCTTCCTTAAATAGGGAGGGGGAGGGGAGTTCTCATCCCATTCTCTCGCCTACTCTTGGGCCGCTACCTCTTCTCCTTATTTTCCATCGAATGCATTCCTGCGTCGCAGTGGGTCCTAAGTGAGAGAGGGTAATGCCAGGGAGAGAAAAACTCATAGATCCGCTCATGAATCTGGAGTGTGATGTCGAGCTAGAGGTCATCCAACATAGATGAGGTGGTGCAGGCCACCTTTGCTGAGAAGGGACCACTGTTGCCAAAGGAGGAGGGGCACTGGAGGGTGCCGAGCGTCATCAGCCTTACCATCATTCGTTGCGGCCTTTCCTCAGTGGGAGATGCCCCCCACCCAAGTGTCATTGTTAGGGTTGCAGCTAATGATGATGGCATAGTCCTTGGACACTCCGGTGGAGGTGCTGTTGTTAGGGTTGTGGCTGATGATGATGGCGTAGTCCCTGGACGCCCTGGCGGAGGTGCCGTTGTTAGGGTTGCGGCAGATGACGATGGCATAGTCCCTAGATGCCCCGACAGAGGGCACCACAGTCACTGACGTGGTGTTCAACATTGCAGATGATGGTGCCTCGAGGATCCCATGGAGGGGTAGGGCGTCACCGATGGAGAGCATGGCATGGCGACCATAGTAGTGCTCGTAGTAGGGCTGGTCAGAAACTATAATCAAATAAGTTTGTGGGGACCCCTGAGTGAATAGTCTTTTGTATTTATGAATACACTAATCCTTTTCATGATGGGATCACTTTGTAAGCGGTGAATTTATGAAAAAATGAACAAATTTTCATCTTTTGTTACGGCAAACAATTTTTCAGATTCCTCTTTTTTCTGTAGAAGAGGTTTCGGTGCCTTCCGACCCTTCCCATGGCTTAGGTCGCAAAAACTAGGAGTGCAGGTGAATCAATTCTGATCATGCTGGTGAGCAAGGAGGTCATAGCCACTGGGGCGTGGGTTTCCCGCAGTCCTACCAGTTGTACTCAGAATTTGTTCCTAAAATCTTAGCCCTGTTTTGAGAAGAATGGAAAACTTAGAGAACATTTGCAAAGGTAACACATGAAGTGTTTGTAAGATAAACATACTTATATCGCTTATATCAGCCCCCGAGTGAGGTCCGATCCCTCATAGTTTGCAGGGGTCGGATGTCACTAAAGATCGGGGATTTCTGAAGACAAAAACTGATAAGGGAAAGTATGCATTTATTAAGGGAAAAACGACGTAGCTGCTCAATGTTCTAGGCATTGGTGAAGACCTCGCCGTCGATGGTTTTTAACTTGTTGGTGCTTGGCTGGAGTACTTCTGTGATGACATATGGCCCCTCCTAGGGTGGGGAGAGCTTGTGGCGGTCCTTGTTGCTCTACACGAAGCAGAGAACCAGGTCCCTGACGTTGAAGGCTTGGTCCCACACCCGTCGGCTATGGTACCAGTGCAGTGCCTGGTGGTATTTGGCTGAACAAAGGAGGGCGATGTTGCAGGCTTCATCTAGTTGGTCCATGGCATCTTCATGGGATGCCTTGGCTCCCTGTTCGTCATATGCTCTGATTCTTGGTGCTCCGGAGTCGAGGTCCATCAGGAGGATGACCTCAGAACCATAGACCATGAAGAAAGGTGTGTAGCCGGTGGCCCAGCTAGGAGTTTTCCTCAGGCTCTAGAACACTACAGGGAGCTTGGGGACCTAGCGTGTGCCAAACTTATTCAACTGGTTGAAGATCCTGGGTTTGAGGCCCTATAGGAGCATGTCGTTTGCGCGCTCGACCTGCCTATTCGTTCGGGGGTGCACGACGGTAGCCCAATCGACTTGGATTTGTTGTTCATCGTAGAATCAAATGAATTACTTGCCAGTCAACTACATGCCATTATCTATGATGATGGAGTTCGGTACTCTAAAGCGATGGATGATGTCGAGGAAGAATAGCATAGCTTGCTCGGACTTGATTGTGGAGATCGGCTGAGCTTCGATCCATTTTGTGAACTTGTCTATGGTGAAAAGCAAGTGGGTGTAGCCCTCAGGCACCTTTTTGAGAGGCCCAACCAGATCGAGCCCCTAGACTATGAAGGGTGACTTGATGGCGATCATCTGGAGTGCCTAGGCTAGGAGGAGAGTTTGTCGAGCATAGTACTGGCACCCTTCGCAGGTGCGTATGATTTGCTCGGTGTCAGCTACTATAGTGGGCCAGTAGAAGCCCTATTAGAATGCGTTCCCAACCAAGGTTCTAGGCATGACATGGTGACCACAGACCCCACCATGGATATCACTTAGCAGAAGCTTCCCCTGTTCGATGGGAATACAGAGCTGTAGGATCCCAGTGTGGCTCCTTTTGTAGAGTTCACCCTCTACAAGAACGAAGGATTTGGCACAATGTGTGAGCTGTTGAGCTTCTGTCTTGTCCGTTGGCAGCATGTCATGGAGGAGGTAGTCAAGGTAGAGTGTTCTCCAATTGCCCAGAGGGTTGAGCTCTATCGCTGGATCCTCTTCAAGCTCCATGACACCGGGGCCAGGCAGAGCGGTCGGTTGGTCAGCCCTCGGGGCTAAATTAGATGGGCCATCTCGGTCTATTCTGACCCTTCGTAGCACACCAAGGGTTTGTGTTGGTCATTGGTGAAGATGCCCGTCGGCACCAGCTCTTGACCAGATGCCGCCTTCGCAAGTGCGTCAGCCGCCTCATTAAGGCACCTTGGGATGTGATTGAGTTTGAGGCCATCGAACTTGTCCTCTAGCCATCGGACTTCTCGGCAGTACGCAGCCATCTTGGCATCATGGCAGCTTGACTTTTTCATGACTTGGTTAATGACCAGCTAAGAGTCACCCCGAATGTCAAGGCGTCAGATGCCCAACTCGACGGCGATGCGTAGGCCATTGATGAGTGCTTCGTATTTGGCCACATTATTTGATGAGGGGAAATGGAGCCAAACCATATACCTCATGCGAACCCCGAGGGGTGATACAAAGACCAGCCCCATACTAACACCCTTTTTCATCAGTGATCCATTGAAGTACATCATCCAGTACTCTTGATCGATGACCGCTGGTGGTGTTTGGACCTCGGTCCATTCAGTGATGAAGTTGGCCAATACCTAGGATTTGATCGCCGTTCGGGAGGCATATGTGATGCCTTGATCCATCAGCTTGAGTGCCCACTTTGCAGTTCTTCCCGTGGCGTCCTGGCTATGGACGACCTCACCGAGGAGGAATGATGTCACAACTGTCACGAGATGTGACTCGAAGTAGTGGCACAACTTCCTCTTGGTGATGAGGATGGTGTAAAGGAGCTTCTGAATTTGGGAGTAGTGTGTTTTGGAGTTGGATAGTACCTCACTAATGAAGTACATAGGGCGTTGGACCTTGAGGGCGTGCCCTTCTTCCTCCCGCTCTACTACCAGGGTGGCGCTGACCACCTACATGGTGGCCGCTATGTATAGCAGGAGGGATTCTCCGTCGCTTGGAGGAACTAGGATCAGGGGCCTTGTCCGAAGTAGTTTGACCATGTCAAGCACCTCCTAGGCCTCGGATGTCCACTCGAAGCGGTCAACTTTCTTTAGGGGCTGATAAAGGGGGAGTCCTCATTCGCCGAGGCATGAGATGAATCGGCTGAGGGTGGCGAGGCACCCTATGATTCGTTGAACCCCCTTTATGTTCTGAATCGGGCCCATCCTTGTGATGGCTAAGATTTTCTATGGGTTGGCTTCAATGCCATGCTCAGAGATGATGAAGCCGAGCAGCATACCCCTCGAGACCTAGAAAACACATTTCTTGGGATTGAGTTTGATGCCATTCGCCCAAAGTTTTGCAAAGGTTAACAAGGTGGTTAGCCCGTTTGGACTTAACTACAATGTCGTCAACGTAGGCCTCAACAGTCTGCCCAATGAGGTCCCCGAAGCATCTAAGCATACATCGCTGGTATGTTGCCCCAACTTTCTTTAGACCAAATGGCATCGAAATGTAGCAAAATGATCCAAAGGGGGTGATGAAAGACATCACGAGTTGGTCGAACTTTTTCATCATGATTTGATGGTAGCCGGAGTACGCATCAAGGAAGTAGAGGGTTTCACACCCTGAGGTAGAGTCGACTATTTGGTCTATGCATAGCAAAGGAAACAGATCCTTTGGGCATGCCTTGTTGAGGCCCATATAGTCAACACACATCCTCCATTTCCCGCTCTTCTTTCATATAAGGATGGGATTGGCTAACCACTCTGGGTGGTGTACTTCCCTGATGAATCCGGTGGTCGATAGTTTTGCTATCTCCTCACTAATGGCCTTGCACTTTTCCTCATCGAAGCAGCGTAGGCGTTGCCTCACCGGCTTAGAGCCTAGATGGATTTTTAGGGTATGCTCGGCGACCTCCCTCAGAATGCCTAGCATATCCGAGGGTTTCCACACAAAGATGTCTTTGTTGCCACGGAGGAAGTTGACTAGCATGCTTTCCTATTCGGAGGAGAGTGTGGTACCAATGTGTACCATTTTACCCTTGAAGCTGCTAGGATCTATGAGGACCTCCTTAGAGCCCTTGACCGATTCAAATGACCCAATCGACTTCTTTGCGTCAAGCGCTCCTTCGGTGACCTCCTCCTTGAGGGCGATGAGCTCCCCGGAGACGACAATTGCTGTGGTGTGGCCACAGCACTCGACCTTGCACTCTTAGGTGCGCTGGAAGGAGGTGTCGATGGTGATGACCCTATGGGGGACTGGCATCTTCAGCTTGAGGTATGTGTAGTTGGGGATGGCCATGAACTTTGCGTAGCATGGATGTCCTAGGATGGCGTGGAAGGTTCTGGGGAACCCAACCACCTTGAAGGTGAGGGTCTTAGTCCTATAATTGAACTGATCCCCAAAGGTAACGGGCAGATCGATCTATCCGAGTGGCATGGCCTCCTTCGTGGGCATGACACCATGGAAAGGCGCTCGGATTGGGTGGATGTCGCACCCAATTTTGTAAAGCAAAACCATGTACTCATATATGTGCGCCTAGGATGTCCAAACACACACATATATCACAAATTGCAATAGTATCAAAGTAAAGTACTTATTACATTGCATATCTCATCATAAAGTTAACACAAAGTTTGCCCGAAGGCATTATTATTACAATCACAGCGGAATAACTAGCCCAACTGCCACAGGGACTCCAACTGGTGAACGTCTCCCTAGTAGTCCTGGACATCCTTTGGAAACTCTTCATATCCATTATCTGTTACCCATCTAGGATTTTTCATTGGATGTAAAGCAAGTGTAAGCTCACCATGCTTAGCAAGTATATCAAAGGGATCTATGAGGCTCAAAAAGGCTTGACACTGTTTGACTGTGGCTCGCAATTTTAGTTGATCAAATTTTAGCATCCTGAATTACTACTTTAATGAATAGCCCAATTCCCAAGTGGTATTAAAGTATCATCAAGTTTTATCTCAATTCCCAACCATCCATCATCCATAGTAACCACTAATCTTGAAGGATCTAGACCGCTCGTATCTGTGAGCACAACTGTTATAATAGGTTAATTATTTCTATAGAAATTGTACATCTTTACCCAACGAGCCGTGATTCCTAATGCCGGGGTTCGCGAGACCCACTACACCTCTTCCTAGGAAGTGTGGCAGAGTTTCACCATGAAACCCTTAGCTAGTTGCACTAACAGGTTGTAGCTACAAAGGAATGGCACGCGTGGGCATCGCAGCATGGTGCACACCCTAACAGAAAAAGGAAAGATACCCTCTTACCCCCTACTGGAGCTATAGACGAGCTAGTACAATCTACATAATAGGTTAAAGTCAGAGCCATGTGACACTCAGGGTTGTATGGTCCCTCCTGGGTTGCTGCTTCAGGATTAAGTCCTTATGAAGAGGCACTAGAGTACTCAACCCCGTACTCTAGCCCCCTATCTGTAGCTAAAAAGTTCCATTTTATCAAATTGCATTTAGCCTTTAATCATGTTTAACAATTACTTCATGTTAAGCGCTGCAGCATCTATCCAAAATGCCTACCCAATAACCCCAGGTATCAAGGATATGTGGTACAAGAATCATCTAGGTAAAGTCCTTAAAGGCAATTCAAATTAAACACATGCATGAATGTAAGTGGTAGTAGTTCATAGGTAACAAAGGGCCTTTGGTACACTTTCCTTCCTCAAAGTCGTCCTGGGAGTACTGCTGATCCTGCTGGGGGTCCTCAGTCACCTCAAATGGCTCACCCTCTAATCGTGATCCAATCATCAATCAAGCATCATTCCAATCATTACATGCATACAAGATAGACTTCCATTAGAGCAGTACACCAAACAGTGAAAACATAAGTTGAAAAGCTTACAAAACTATTCTACATATTGCTATGAACACGTGAGCGAAAGAATCACTCAAATCGGACTTAAAACGTGAAAGTTATGCATGAAATAAGGTTCAATGGCATTTCTGTAAATAATTGAACTCAAATTTGAATTAAAACAATTAAAATCTGAATTTAAATGAATTTTGGACTGGGCATACTATTTCTAGAAACAACAGGGACTTGGACGAATAAAAACAGGGCTGATTTGTATTTATTTTGAACTAAATCGGACTACGGGTTGATTCTACAAAAACAGGAGGGCTTAACTACAAAATAGGCGCTGCTTGACTCGGCTACTGACCAGGCTGACGCGTGGTGGCCGGGGATTGGTGTGGTGCACCACGTGGCTTGGTGGACTGGCTGACGCAGCACTGTGGACCATGTCCACGGGTCCACGATGGACCGGAATCTAAATCCAACCGGTATTCTAATCTTGGTCGTTCATTGTGAAACTAACGACGCAGGGTGCATGGGAGTATCTACGGCGGCTGCGTAGTCCCACCGGTGAGGACACCATGGCTGGCGGCATTGGGCGCTTGCGGATACAGAGTTCTAGCATGCTTTTTGAGGAATGGAGAACACCGGGAGGTCGAGTAGCTCACCGTGATTCGTCCAAAGGTGGTTGCGGCGTCCGGGGAGGCTCGGTAGGAGCGATCGATGGCGGCGGCGATCTAGAGAGAGAGAGGGAGGGCACGGTGAGGTTGAATCTGAGGAAAATAAGACCACAACGTGAATTAGATGATACCTACTGCTTCGGGGGGGACACGGCGGAGGTCCTGGACACGTCGGCGTCGAGTTTTGCGCTCGGGAGGAGTTAGCCGGTGGCAGTGAGATGTTGGACGCGGGCAGATGAATGGGGAGAAAATGGGGGCTCGGCTGGAGCTTTATAGGTAGGCAAGGCACGGTGGATGGAAGGCGAGCGGGGCACGGGATTCTGGTCGCTTTCCTTGTGTGGGCGCTGGTGGCCTTCCATCGGGCGTGCGCCATCGACAGAAGCAAGAAAGGAAAGGGAGCATGGGGAAGGAAGGAAGGAAGACGACGGCATGCGGGCGGCTGACAGGTGGGCCAGCATTGTAGTGGGGTGAAGGAAGAGAACAGTGGGCGCTGAAGGCTGAAGCGCTGAGCTAGGCCGCGCGGAGCAGCAGCTGGTGGGCCGCGTTGGTGGGCTGCCGAGCAGACTAGGCCAAGCAGAGCAGGCGCTTGTGCGAGACAGGCCGAAGTGGGGGGAAAAAGGAGAGAAGGGAGGGGGGAGTTTGGCTGTGCCACCAGCAATGGGCCGACACCGAGCAAGTCAAGCTAGGAAGGGGGAGGAAGAAGGCCGGGCTAGTTCTGGAGTTGGGCCAGAATGGAAGTAGGTGAATTCTTTCCAAAATCAAATCTTTTTCCAAATCTTTTTCCTCCATTTCCATTTTTAAGCCAAATTCAAATCATCTAGCCCTACACTCAATCAAAAACCATATGATTCGGCATGAATGCAACAAACAATTTTCTAAACTTATAGTTTATTTTATTTATACAATATTTATTATTCGGACTAAGTTAGAAATACCTAGAAAATATATTAAAAGGGCAAGAATTTAATTGTTAATTTGTAGTAGAGTTTTGGGTGTTACAAACCTACCCCCCTTAAGATGAATCTCGTCCTCAAGATTCGAATGGTTCAAAGAGATTGGGATAGTCAGTTCTTAGATCTTCCTCTCTTTCCCAAGTTGCCTCATCCACTGAGTGTCTGTTCCACTGAACCTTGCACATTCTTATTATTTTGCTCCTTGTGATTCTCTCTACTGTTTCTAGGATTCTTACTGGATATTCTTTGTATGATAGATCCCCTCGGATATCCAGTTCTTCCAAAGGTAGTTGTTCCTTAGGTACTCTCAAACATTTCTTAAGTTGTGACATATGGAAAACATCATGAACACCTGAGAGATGCTCCGGTAACTCTAGCTGGTAAGCAACTTCTCCTCTCATGTTGATGATCTTGAATGGTCCCACATACCTAGGTGACAACTTTCCCTTCATATGAAATCTCTTTACTCCTTTCATAGGTGAAACTTTGAGATAGACAAAGTCACCGATTTCAAATGCCAAATCTCTTCTTCTCGTGTCCGCATAGCTTTTCTGTCGTGACTGTGCAACCTTTAGGTTTTGCCTTATTGGTTGCACTTGTTTTTCTGCCAGTTGCAAAACATCTGGTCCAAAAACTTGACTTTCCCCCGTTTGATTCCAAAACAATGGTGTTCTGCACTTCCTGCCATACAATGCCTCAAACGGTGCCATCTTAAGACTCTTTTGGTAGCTATTATTATAGGAGAATTCGGCATAAGGTAAACTCTTATCCCAACTTGTCCCATACTACAGAGCACAAGCTCTTAGCATATCCTCTAAGATCTGATTTGTTCTCTCGGTCTGTCCATCTGTTTGAGGATGGTAAGCTGAGCTAAAGTTCAACTTCGTATCCATTGACTCATGCAATTTCTACCAAAAATGTGATGTGAACTGTGTACCCCTATCCAAAACAATCTTCTTTGGTACACCATGTAAACATACAATCCTTTCCATATATAACTCTACTAACTCTACACTCGAATAAGTTACCTTGATCGGAATGAAATGTGCCACTTTTGTCAGACGGTCAACAATCACCCAGATAGAGTCAAATCCTCTCTGTGTATGGGGTAATCCAACTATAAAGTCCATTCCAACTTCTTCCCATTTCCACTCGGGCATCTTCATAGGCTGTAGCAAACCTACTGGCCTCTGATATTCTGCTTTTAGTCTTTGGCACGTATCACATATAGCCACATGTTTAGCTACATCTCTCTTTAGTCCATACCACTAGTATCTCTCTTTAAGATCAAGATACATTTTAGTACTTCCTGGGTGTATGGAATAGGCTGAGTCATGAGCTTCCCTCAAGATAGACTCCATAATAGATTTTACTTTTGGCACACAAATCCTTTTACCAAACCATATCATCCCTTGATCATCCATATGGAAACCTAGGGCTTTACCAATCACTATACGCTCAGCAATGTCCTTGATCCTTTCATCATTCAATTGTCCCATATGAATTTCTTGTTCCAGAGTGGATTCTACCTCTAACCCCATGGTGTTGGCCACAATACCCAAATTCAAGTATTTGAACTCCTCACACAACTCTTTAGGTAGTTGAGTTGTATAGGCCATGTTCACATAACTCCTTCTACTCAAGGCATCTGCTACAACATTAGCCTTTCCCGGGTGATAGTCGATATCCAAATCATAATCCTTGATTAACTCGAGCCATCTATGCTCCCTCAGATTCAGATCTGACTGCGTGAATATATACTTCAAACTCTTGTGGTCCATATAAATCTCACACTTATGACCAATCAAGTAGTGCCTCCAAATCTTAAGAGCATGCACCACAGCTGTCAATTCTAGATCATGAGTCGGATAATTTAACTCATGTTTTCTCAGCTGTCTAGATGCGTAGGCAACAACTCTGCCTTCTTGCATAAGAACACCTAGACCTTGCCGTGAGGCATCATAGTAGATAGAGAAGCTTTTGGTGAGATCAGGTAAGATAAGCACTAGGGCAAAAGTCAATCTCTTCTTCAACTCTTCAAAACTATCCTAACATTGCTTAGTCCATACAAATTTGGCATTCTTCTCTAACAACGTAGTCATGGGCTCGACTAACTTAGAGAATCCCTTGATGAATCTCCTATAATACCCAGCCATACCCAGAAAATTCCAAATCTCACTAACATCTTTAGGTGGCTTCCAACTCAACACATCTCTAACCTTCTTGGAATCTACTGCTACTCCTCCATTAGAGATTATGTGACCAAGGAAAGATACTTCTTTTAGCCAGAACTCACATTTGCTAAACTTGGCATAAAGTTGATGTTCTCTAAGCTTCTGCAACACCAATCTCAAATGTCCTTCATGTTCTTCTTCATTCTTAGAATACACTAGTATGTCATCAATGAACATGACGACAAACTTATCAAGGTACTCCATGAACACTTTGTTCATCAGATACATGAAGTAAGCAGGTGCATTTGTCAGACCAAAAGACATGACTGTGAACTCATACAGTCCATATCGAGTCACAAAGGCGGTCTTGAGGATGTCAGTACGCCTTATCCTCAATTGATGGTATCTAGATCGAAGGTCGATCTTGGAAAACACACAAGCCCCTTTCAATTGGTCAAATAGATCATCAATTCTAGGTAGTGGGTACTTGTTCTTAATTGTGACCTCATTAAGTGACCTGTAGTCTATGCACATCCTTTGTGTACCATCCTTCTTTTCTACAAACAGTACTGGTGCACCTCAAGGTGATGAACTAGGTTGGACATAAACCTTGTCTAACAATTCCCTTAATTGTTTCTTAAGTTCTGCTAATTCATTCACTCCCATTCTATAGGGTCTCTTAGCTATGGGTGCAGTTCCAGGTAAATGTTCAATTATAAACTCAATGTCTTGGTCAGGTGGCATACCTGGCAATTCCTCAGGGAAGACATCCAGGTACTCATTTACTATCCTTATATCTTCTAAGGTTGTGCCCTCCAACTGATTAACCCAGCAGATTTCTGCAGCTGACTGAGTTGCCACATACACCACTTCTTCTCTAGATAAAGTGATAAGATTCACAGAACTATTACCACAATTAATAACTGCTTTCTGCAACCTTAGCCAATCCATACCCAAGATGACATTGATACCGGTGGAATTTATGACTACAAGATTTGCTTGAAATTCTACCCCCCTTATGATGAGACTAGCAGCTAAGCATATCCACTCTACTTTCATTACCCCACCCAGTGAGCTTACTAACATGTGTTTCTTCATAACACTTACTGGAATACCATACTTCTTTATGAATGTATATGTTATGAAGGAATGCGAAGCACCAGAACCAAAAAGTACTGTAGCTGAGTCTGAGTTGACCGGAAACGTACCGATCACCACATCCGATGCCTCCTGAGCTGTTTCAGCAGTAACATGATTCACCTTTCCCTGAACATAGTTCTGCTGTGAGTTAGCCATCTCCTTGGGACATCTATTGGAGTAATGTCCTGGCTCTCCACAATTGAAGCATTTGTTGTCATTAACTGCATTTGGTGCTTTTGGTGTGCCATTCCTCTACAGAGCATTAGGGCATTATTCCTCACTAGTACATTGTTGGGCTGCTGCTAGTGCTGAGCTGGTGCCATATACTGCTGCTGGTTGTGGTTGGGACCTGTCTAACCTTGATAGCGTTGCTGAGGTTGAGCTTGTTGAGGGTTGGTATGGAAGCGAGAGTTGCTCCTGGATTGCTGTCCTTGAAATTTCCTCTTTTTGTCCTCCATCTGGCGGCGCTTGTTCTCAATCACTAAAGCTTTGTCCACCAACTGCTGGAAGTTAGCAAAGGTATGAGACAACAGCTAGTACTGGAGACCATCATTCAAGCCCTCCATAAATAGCTCCTGCCTCTTTCCATCCTCGTCTACCTCAGTAGGTGCATACCATGACAATTGTATAAACTTATCACGATATTCAGCAACAGTCATGCTCCCCTGCTTGAGAGCCAAGAACTCCTTCTTCAGCTTCATCAGTCCTGTAGGTACGTGGTGAGTACGAAAGGCACTGTGGAACTTAGCCCAAGTGATGGGATTAGCTTTGGTACGGCCGAAGCGGAATGAGTCCCACCAATCCTGTGCAGCTCCCTGCAACTGTCCAGAAGCATACAAAACCTTCTCCCTATCATCACATTGGGCAATCTTCAGTTGCCTCTCAATGGCACGTAGCCAATCATCAGCTTGGAGTGGGTCGGCAAAGTGCTTGAATACAGGTGGGTGTCCTTTCAGGAACTCTCCCCTCTTATCTCTGACATGAGGGGGTGCATTCCCATTCCCTTGCCCCATGTTCTGCATGTTCTGGGCCATCTGTTGAAGCAACTGGGTCTGCATCATTATCAGCTGCTCCATGGTGACTGGGGGTGGTGGCGGCGGTTCCTCGCCTCCCTGGTTGTTCCTCCTGGTGTTCACCATCTATAGGTGCATCATATAAGTCTCACATGTCCAAGCATATAACTCTTACAAGATACTGGTGTAACAAGAGTAGGTGTAGACAAGAGATATATGTAGGGTATGCAAGAAGATATTTGTTCTGAACTTTTCCAGCGAGTTGGATAACAGCTGTGCTGTAAAATGAGCATATCTCACTCTCTCTTTATCATATGATTGCGTATTTTATCTTTCTGGAAAGCTTATGAAATTATCTACAACTTTTGTTTAGAACACTTTTTCAGATTCTTACGTTTACTTAGTCAAATACAAATGATAAGCTGTACTGTTCCAGAATTCTGACAGCACAGAAACCTCAACTTACAACAGCTGTATCTCACAATTTATAATAGCTATTGAGGTGATTCTAGAGACAAAGAAAGATGTTGAAGCCTACTTATCTCCATAAAAATTTCATGATCTTTGAACATCTAGATTACGAGATACGGACTGATAAAAACACACTGCTCCGAATGATACAGAATGGACAGCATGATAAAACGAAACCCAACTATTTATTCATAATATCCTTAAACCTTAACCTTAACTAAATGACCGTGGACATGCCCACAAGTCATCACAATCATATCAAAGATCCAAATCAAACATTATTAATAATGATAAACATCCAACCATGCAACTAACACTTGTCCAACCATTAAAAGAAAGAAACTAAATACTCTCTCGCGTAGCTACACGTGCTTATTACATATTTTTAAGATTCTCCTATGGGTACGGGTCGATGTTGCTGCTGGTACTAGGGTCTCCAGACTCTCCTCTGGTCCTCGGAGGTGACTGAGCGGGTACTCCTAAATCTTCCACGTCTAGACCTCCTAGCTGCTGCTTCAGTGTAGCATGCTCACAAGCCAGCTGCATGTAGGCCCTCCCCATGACATCGAGCTCATCCGGGGCCTGATCCAAGTCAGTGTGGGTCTCAGCCAAGCACAATAGGGTAGGCATTAGCCTCAGGTTTGCCTCTCCAAGTGGTGCAGTGATGTTGCACGTAGACTGTCCGCTCCGACGGCGGGGAAGATAGCGATCATCCTCCCAGGCAATGTCGTGGAAGTGATGGTTGCGGTTGACCATCAATGCCTATCGAGCTGCATCCCTGATGACGGCCGCTCGTGTGAGCCGTGCAGTGGTGGCACGGTGGATGTAGCGCACCCGAGTCCCCTCTCGGATGTACACTTCTGTCTCCCAGAAGTCGGTGTAGTCAGGGTGGGTCCAATGCTCCGTCCTGTACTGAATAGTGCCTCCGGTGTGGTAGCGATGCACAAGTGCAAAAAGCCTAGGGTGGTAGTAGCCATCACCCTCCAAGTCGTAGTGGATCTCTGCAGTCCATCCCTAAGCCAACAGTGCATTATGATCATCATCATTGTCATCACCCCCATCGTCTCCACTGTCTCCATCGTCTCCACCATCTCCACCGTCTCCACCATCTCCACCATCATCACCTCCATCAGCATCAGAATCATCAGAACCATCTCCATCATCGGGGTCACTAGCTCCCTCCTGGCCACCTTGTTCCTGCACTACCTTGGGATCTTCCTCAGACTCCTCTATCTTAATGGGTCCCTCGAACATGGGTCCCTCTTTTGTTTCTTCATCCATTGGATCCTCCAACAAGTCCTCTAGAGGTTCCCCCATGGGCACCTCCACAGGTGGTTCCTCCTGTTGGTTCCTTAGAGCCTCCACAAGATGTGCCAGGACATGCTTGCCCAAAGTGAACCTGGTCCTCCTAGTGGGCATTAGGATGGTCCTCTTGCATGGGGTCTGCTTGGTACGGGCCATCTACAAGAATGAAAAGGTTGAGTATTAGAACAAAATAATTTTTGGCAATAGATAAAGAATAGAATATAAGCAAAAATTTTATAGCAAAGTAAAAGTAGTAAAATAAAGACAATGAAATCCTAGAAACGTCCATTTCTATCTAGGTTGTTTGTCCTACAGTCAGTTATAGCTTTGATACCAATTTGTCGCACCTAATTTTGCAAAGCAAAACCAAGTACTCATATATGTGCGCCCAGGATGTCCAAACACACACATATATCACAAATTGCAATAGTATCAAAGTAAAGTACTTATTACATCGCATATCTCATCATAAAGTTAATACAAAGTTTGCCTGAAGGCGATATTATTACAATCACAGCGGAATAACTAGCCCAAATGCCATAGGGACTCCAACTGGTGAACGTCTCCCTAATAGTCCTGGACATCCTCCGAAAACTCTTCATATCCATTATCTGTTACCCATCCGGGATTTTCATTGGATGTAAAGCAAGTGTAAGCTCACCATGCTTAGCAAGTATATCAAAGGGATCTATGAGGCTCAAAAAGGCTTGACACTGTTTGACTGCGGTTTGTAATTTTAGTTGATCAAATTTTAGCATCATGAATTACTACTTTAATGAATAGTCCCAATTCCCAAGTGGTATTAAAGTATCATCAAGTTTTATCTCAATTCCCAACCATCCATCATCCACAGTAACCACTAATCTCGAAGGATCCAGACCGCTCGTATCTATGAGCACGGCTATTATAATAGGTTAATTATTTCTGTAGAAATTGTACATCTTTACCCACCGAGCCATAATTCCCAATGTCGGGGTTCGCAAGACCCACTACACCTCTTCCTAGGAAGTGTGGCAGAGTTTCACAATGAAACCCTTAGCTAGTTGCACTAACAGGTCGTAGCTACAAAGGAATGGCACGCGTGGGCATCGCAGCACGATGCACACCCTAACAGAAAAAGGAAAGATACCCTCTTACCCCCTACTGGAGCTACATATGAGCTAGTACAATCTAGATAATAGGTTAAAGTCAGAGCCATGTGACACTCGGGGTTGTACGGTCCCTCCTAGGTTGCCGCTTCAGGATTAAGTCCTTATGGAGAACCATAGAGTACTCAACCCCGTACTCTAGCCCCCTAACTGTAGCTAAAAAGTTCCATTTTATCACATTGCATTTAGCCTTTAATCATGTTTAACAATTACTTCATGTTAAGCACTGCAGCATCTATCCAAAATGCCTACCCAATAACCCCAGGTATCAAGGATATGTGGTACAAGAATCATCTAGGTAAAGTCCATAAAGGCAATTCAAATTAAACACATGCATGAATGTATGTGGTAGTAGTTCATAGGTAACAAAGGGCGTTTGGTACACTTGCCTTCCTCAAAGTCGTCCTGGGAGTACTGCTGATCCTGCTGGGGGTCCTCAGTCACCTCAAATGGCTCACCCTCTAATCGTGATCCAATCATCAATCAAGCATCATTCTAATCATTACATGCATACAAGATAGACTTCCATTAGAGCAGTACACCAAATAGTGAAAACATAAGTTGAAAAGTTTACAAAACTATTCTATGCATTGCTATGAACACATGAGCGAAAGAATCACTCAAATCGGACTTAAAACGTGAAAGTTATGCATGAAATAAGGTTCAGTGGCATTTCTATAAATAATTGAACTCAAATTTGAATTAAAACAATTAAAATCTTAATTTAAATGAATTTGAGACTGGGCATACTATTTCTAGAAACAACAGGGACTTGAACGAATAAAAATAGGGCTGATTTGTATTTATTTTGAACTAAATTGGACTGCGGGTTGATTCTACAAAAATAGGAGGGCTTAACTGCAAAATAGGCGCTGCTGGACTGTGGGTTGACTCGGCTACTGACCAGGCTGACGTGTGGTGGCCGAGGATTGGTGCGGTGCACCACGCGGCTTGGTGGACTGGCTGACGCAGCGTCTGTGGACCATATCCACGGGTCCACGGTGGACAGGAATCTAAATCCAACCGCTATTCTAATCTGGGCCGTTCATCGTGAAACTAACGACGTAGGGCGCACGGGAGTATCTACGGCGGCTGCTCAGTCCTGCCGGTGAGGATGCCATGGCTGGCGGCATCGGGTGCTTGTAGATACGGAGTTCTAGCGTGCTTTTTGAGGAACAGAGAACACCGGGAGGTCGAGTAGCTCACAGTGATTCGTCTAGAGGTGGTTGCGGCATCCGGGGAGGCTCGGTAGGAGCGGTCGATGGCGGTAGCGATCTGGAGAGAGAGTGGGAGGGTGCGGTGAGGTTGAATCCAAGGAAAACAAGACCACAACATGAATTAGATGATACCTACTGCTTCAGGGGGGGACACGGTAGAGGTCCTAGACACGTCGGCATCGAGTTTTGTGCTCGGGAGGAGTTAGCTGGCGACAGTGAGATGTTGGACACAGGCAGACGAATGGGGAGAAAATGGGGGCTCGGCTAGAGCTTTATAGGCGAGCAAGGCGCGGTGGATGGAAGGCGAGCGGGGCACGGGATTCTAGTCGCTTTCCTTGTGTGGGCGCTGATGGCCTTCCATCGGGTGTGCGCCATCGATAGAAGCAAGAAAGGAAAGGGAGCGCGGGGAAGGAAGGAAGGAAGACGACGGTGTGTGGGTGGCTGACAGGCGGGCTAGCATTGCAGCAGGGTGAAGGAAGAGAACAGCAGGCGCTGAAGGCCGAAGTGCTGAGTTGGGCCGCGTGAAGCAGCAGCTGGCGGGCCACGTTGGTGGGCTACCGAGCAGATCAGGCCGAGCAGAGCGGGCGCTTGCGCAAGACACGCCGAAGCAGGGGGGAAAAAGGAGAGAAGGGAGGGGGAGTTTAGCTGGACCGCCAGCAATGGGCCGATGCTGAGCAAGTCAAGCTAGGAAGGGGGAGGAAGAAGGCCGGGCCGGTTCTAGAGTTGGGCCAGAATGGAAGTAGGTGAATTCTTTCCAAAATCAAATCTTTTTCCAAATCTATTTCCTCCATTTCCATTTTTAAGCCAAATTCAAATAAGATTTGAATCCAATTTCAAATCATCTAGCCCTACACTCAATCAAAAACCATATGATTCAGCATGAATGCAACAAACAAGTTTCTAAACTTATAGTTTATTTTATTTATACAATATTTATTATTCGGCCTAAGTTAGAAATACCTATAAAATGTATTAAAAGGGCAAGAATTTAATTGCTAATTTGTAGTAGAATTTTGGGTGTTATAGCAGAGGTGCGTTCGATCGACGCCCATTACGTCGAGCGTCTTTGCGTACATGATGTTGAGGCCGCTGCCTCCATCCATCAAAACTTTGGTGAGGCGCTTTGGGCCGATGATCGGGTCGACCACAAGCAGATACCTTCCCAAGTTTGGGAAGGCGTTTGGATGGTCGGTCTGATCAAAGGTTATGGTGGACTCCAACCATCGGAGAAAGGGAGGTGTGGCCGGTTGGGCCATGTAGACTTGGCGGCGTGTGGCCTTCTGATGACATTTGGAGTCATAGGCCATTAATCCCCCGAAGATCATGAGGCAGCCATTTGGCATTGGAAAGCTATCGTCCTTCTCCTCGACGTCATCCATAGCGGGGGTAGTTTCCTTCCCCTGCTCCCCTTTGTTGGAGCCTCCAGACAAACTTCCGCATGAGGCTGCAGTCCTTGAGCGGATGCTTTATGGGGAAGGCATGGTTCGGGCATGACCCTTGAGCATTTTCTCGAAGTGGTTTAGAGCGCCCTTCATAGGCTTTTGACCACCCTTGTGGTCAGCAGCAGCCATGAGTGGGTCCTCGCACCATTGCTTCTTATTTTTTCTTTTGGCAGAATGATTGGAGGTGCCTTCACCGGCACCCTCGTCCCACCTTGCCTTACCCTCGAGGTGATCAAAGATTGCTTCAACCGCCTCTTCTCCTAAGGCATGGCTGGTGGCGATGTCCAAGAGCTCCTTGGTGGTCCACAGGCCCTTGTGTCCTAGCTTATGAACCAAGGACTCGTAGGTCATCCCAGACAGGAAGGCTCCTATCATGTCAGCGTCGGCGACATTGGGGAGCTCATTGCACTGCCAGGAGAAGCATTGGATGTACCCATGAAGGGTCTCACCAGCCTTCTAGCTATAGTTCTTGAGGTCCCATGGGTTCCTAGGGTGTTTGTACGTGCCCTAGAAGTGTCCCACAAAGATCTCCTTCAGATCCGCCCAACTCTAGATTGCATTGGACGACAAGTGTTCCAACCATGCCCGAGCCGAATCGGCCAAGAATAGTGGAAGGTTGCAGATAATGAAGTCATCATCATATGCACCACTGGCTTGATAGGCAAGCCAATAGCCTTCAAGCCAAAGCTTGGGGTTTGTCTCCCCGGAGTACTTAGGGATATTAGTAGGTGGTCGATACCTTGGTGGGAATGTAGTGTTGAGGATGTGCCAGCTGAAGGCCTGATGCCCTAGGAGGCCAGGGCTTAGGCTTCGGTCCTCGCTGCTATTGTAGCGTCCATTGTGTTGAGGATGTTAGCCGTGGCAGGCTCCTTCCCTCAGGTCGCTGTAGGTGCGTCTACGGGTGTCAAGGGTGCTGCGGGCATCGTGGTTGTGGCCAAGACATTGATGTACCAGGATTGCAGCGCGCTGCCCGTCGCCTCACAGTGCTTGGTGGACTGATGCGTCTATGGTAGGGTGCACCGAGGGTGTATGCTAGCTAGAGTCGGGCTTGTGTCCCCGAGACAACGAGCTCTTCGCCTGCTGCGCTGCCACATGCTCAAGTAGTGTGCAAATTTCGCGGTGGACCCAACGATCCTCGGGCATCACGGCTTCTGGAAGGCCATGAAGTAGGGCCATTACGGCAGCGATGTTCTGGCTTGCCCAAACAAAGTGAGGAAGGGTTTCACCATCAATGATGATCCTTCGGTTTACATCGTGGGCCATGGTGCGTGCGAGCCCACCATCTCCACGGTGCTTGATCTCCTCATCGACCTCCATGTACTCCTGAACAAGCTATTGTCTGGCCTCATCTATTTCCCACTTTTAGGCTCTCAGCTACTCTACCCCTATGTGAGGTGGGGCCATTGTTGCCCTCTCAGTTACACCGCTGAGGTTGCCTACCGGGGTAGTCTCCTCTGTGCTTTCGACATGTCCCTTGGAGGTTTCTGCCATGAAACATTCTCAGGAGGGATGATGGCTCCCCCTACCGGAGTCAGAGCCAGAGTCCAACCCTAGCCCCTCTGCGAGGAGGCCATGGAGGGATTCCATAACGCTTTCGATCATCCCTACGAACTCATTGTTCGCGAGGGACAAGATCGTGCACTGTGCCACAAGGTGGCTAATGATCACTGTGGCATTGCAGAGACCGAATAGAAGCACCATTGGGGCACTCCATGCAGAGTGTTCTGGAGAGAGGGTGAGGTGGCGTGAGTCCTCCCTGGATGGTTGTGGTCCAATGGAGATGCTAGGCTCGCGCTCAAGCCTCCTATAGTTGAAGTTGACGGGGAGGGGGGAGACTAGATGGTGGCGTGGGTCAGCGCCAACTCTCCTCCTAGTGTGACGATGAAGTCTAGGTCATCAAAACACATGTGCGTGCCTGGGACCCAACTGATTGCATGGTTAGCCATCCAAGGCCTGATTTGGAACACACAAAGACCCCTACCTGGCATCCCAACTGTCAGTGTCTCAAACAAACACCGGCTAGTAAATTTATAATTGTTGCGCGTTTGGCCTGGATGGTGCACTAAAGGACACAAGATTTATACTGGTTTAGGCTGAATGTCCCTATGTCTAGTCTATAGCTGTTCATGTTATTAGTACCAAAAAAGGTTTGTAGTAGGAGGTACAAACAGTCGAGAGAGGGAGAGGTCCTAGGTCTCTAATGGAATGGTCAAAAAGGATGCCAAGAGCTCGGTCGCTGCTCGGCTGTATGCGTGATGTGTTGTGTATGTTGAACTGATCTATCAAAAGTTGGTCCATTTAGTGGGGGGCCCTACCCTCTCTTTTATAGACCAAGGGGGAGCAGGGGTTATAAATGGGACAAAGAGCAAAATGCCAAAGGTATTGAAGGTCCTTTGAGGGAGTCGGGTCCTCCTTTTTCCCTATGCCTACCCTGCTTAACACGACAGGCTGTGTCAGAGGTGTCATGTTCGCTGATCTTCATAGGCCATGCCCTGGCCTCATTTAGCAAGTGGGTGTGTCCCATCCTACGCCGATGGATGATGCGGCATGCCAGAGAGCCGAGCTGTGACCCCTTGAGGGGTAACAGGGGAAGTGACCATACATCCATCACTATAGATGATGTGATTTCTATCTTGGACCATAGTGGCCGTCATATGCCTGTGTTAGTATCCATGCCCGAGGACTGAAGGCGGTGCCTACTACACCGTGGGACAAAAGTCGGCGCCTACAACACTATTTAGGCACTATTACATCAAAAAGGGCTTAAAGCGCCCGTCCCATCATATCCTGATGGTACCTTCCTATAGCCATGCAGGGTATGGTCCTCGGTACTACGTTTGACTTAAATGTCCTATCGTGCCCTATGCTTGTCATCATGAAGGAGCAAGGTGTTATCATCGGGCGAGGTGAAGCCCATCCTCGGACGTCGGGCGAGGTGGAGCCAGCCCTCGAGGGTCGGGCGAGGTGGAGCCCGCCCTCGGACATTGGGCGAGGTGGAGCCAGCCCTTAGCCATCGGGCGAGGCAGGACCAATCTTCCATCGTTTGGGCAAGAAGCGTAGTAGTGTTCTTGTCTGACTGGAAGTGTCAACGTTCGATGGTTATTAGTCCCACCTTATCAGGTACCCCGATATTAGGTCCCCGACAATTGGTGAGACCAAAAGACATCACTAGGTACTCATACAACCCATACCTAGTAAAAAAAGCTGTCTTTGGTATATCATGTGGTCTGATCTTGATCTGATGATAGCCTGATCGAAGGTCAATCTTCGAGAACACCTTAGCACCAGCTAGTTGATCGAACAAAGTATCTATGTGGGGCAACGGATACTTGTTCTTAACTGTTACCGTACCGCATTAAGAGGGTGATAATCCACGCACATCCGCAGAGTACCATCCTTCTTCTTCACAAAAATGGCTGGGCCACCCCATGGTGAAGAACTAGGATGAATGAAACCTTTTTCCATTAACTCTTCCAGCTGCTTCTTCATCTCAACCAATTCCCTTGGAGCCATGCGGTATGGGCGTCGAGAGATAGGAGCAGTACCTGGCTCTAGCTCAATGGAGAATTCCACCTGTCTGCCCAGTGGCAACCCAGGAAGATCTTTAGGAAAAACATCCAGGAACTCACATACCTTAGGGATGGGGGTAAGATCAGGAGAGGCTTCAACATGGGCAGCAACAGGTAAGACTACCTCTAAGGGTACAAGCAGAGACATCCTATCCTCAGAAGAAGGAAGCAGTAACTTGACACTTCTCCATTTCAAATCCAAGACTACCCCATACACCCGCAACTAGTTCAATCCAAGAATAGCATCAATGCCTTGCCCAGGCATTACCATGAACTATAGGCAGTAAGTGTGGGTGGCTAATACCAAGCTTACTATGTCTGTTTGGGTATTGATGAATATTTACGAACCCGTTGTACAGATTCTATAGGCATACGGTATAGCCATAAGTGGTAAGTTGTGCCGATCTACAAATCCCATGCTCATAAAGGAATGTGATGCACCAGAATCGAACAACACATAGGCTGGATGGGAATCGATGGTAAACATACTAGCCATCACCGGTTCCTACTGCAATATCTGCTCAGCATTTATGAAATTCACCTGTCCAGACCGACTGGGCACCTTTCTCTTGATCATGGTCCATTTGACTAGCCTAGAGTTCGCTGATGGTTGAGCAGACTGAGCTAGCTAGTTCTAGGGACACTCCTGAGCTGGCCATCTTTGCCGCACTTGAAGCAAGCACCAGGCTTGTTTCCAAATCCCTGGCGAGGTGGGACCTACTATCCCTAAGGCTGCTAAGGCTGCACTTGCTGAGTGGGTGCATGGTACTATGTGCAAGAAGTCTGAGAAGTCTACTAGGGCTACCGAAATGATGGCCCGCCTGATGATTGATAGGCCCCCACTGGACAACCTATACCTTTTGAGTATGAGGGTGGTTGGAAGACCCCGCAGCCACTTGCTTCCTCTTCCACTCTGCCTGGGAATCCTGCTGCAAGCCCTCCATGGTGATGGCAACATTCATTAGTGCCTTGAAGGTCTGATAGTTCTCTATGTACAGTTTCTCCTGAAGGATATAAGAGAGGCCACGAAAGAAGCAATCCTTCTTCTTCTTGTCAGTGTCCACATGAATGCCAACATACTAGGACAAGTGATTGAACTTATTAACATAATCCATCACTATCATACTCCCATGGCGCAGCTCTTGGAACTCAGTCAGCTTTCGGTTGATGACACTGGCAGGAATATAGAACTCTCTAAATGCTGTGGTGAACTCCTGCTAGGTTGCTAGATGATCTGGCTGCTGCATGGCATGGAAAGTATCCCACCATGCACTTGTGGACCCCAATAGTTGCTGCGCTGCAAAGTGCACTTTCTGCTCGTCGACCACGTTGAGCAACAGAAACTTCTGCTCTAGAATGCGAAGCCAGTGCTCCGCATCTAGGGGCTCATCTGTCAATGTGAAAGTGGGCGGGTGGGTCTTGAGGAAATCATGGTAAGAGGAGGGTCCCTTAGGACAATGGGCACCACCCCTATTCCCACCATTGCCCCCATGGCCTCAGCAGGCGAAGCCCGTGACAGCTTGTGCCATGATTTCCATGGCATGGGCTAACTCTCGGTGAGCTGCCAATAGCTCCACCATCATCTCTACATGAGTCATTGGAGGCGGTGGTGGTGGAGGAGGAGGGGCCAGAAGTGGAGCCCCATGGCTCTCCCTGTTGTGCTCATGGGCCTAGTCACTCTCGCCTTGGCCATCGCCAAGACTGTGAGCCACCCTGGCACTGGTCACTACAAGGATTTGACACTTATAGCACCACTTGTTTCTGCAACACCACACATTTGGTTGCAATATTTGGTTCTATGGCAACCAACGTCATAATTGGTAGCGGTATATGGGCCTTATGGCCATCAAAATTGTGTGTTGCATTAGTCATAATCTTCGTTGCAAGACATAGGCGCTAATGCCACGATGGAAAAGGTGGTTGCGAATATGGGTGCCTATTGCCACAACTAATGTTGAGTTGTGATAATACTTATGTTGCGTTGCAATAGCTAGGTGTTGTTGCCACTGTTGTAAAGTTGGTTGCAAGTAGTTGTACATATGACAATGAAGTAATTGTGTTGTGTTAACTTTGAGCTGCGTTGCGATAGATCAGATCTATATTGCATCGAAGAAATGATTAGTTGCAAGTAGTTGTGAATAAAGCCATGATGAAACTTTGTTGCCTTAATCTTACCCTACGTTGCAATAGATTTTATTATATTGCAACCAAAAAGTCATTTGTTGCATCTGTTGATGTTCTATTGCCACCAACTCTATACTTGGCTATATTGCAGTACATGTCGTTGCAAGAAGAGTGCTATTGCCATTAAAATTTGTCCATGGACGTTACTTATCATGCACGTGAGCCAAAAGCAAAGGATTAGACCAACCTACCATCCTAAAGTTAAAATAGTAAATAAAAAATAAAAAACAGGAAAAAATCACAGCATACGTTGGCGGCGCAGCCAACCCAGCAGCAACACCTAGTGGCACCAAGTGCGTGCCCATGGTAGGTCGACATGATTTTGGCTGGCTTAGTAGCATTGGGACATGGTTAGCTCTTGGCCCATACAACAAGTATTTCTAGGAGAAAAATGGGAAAAAAGAGAACTCACAAGCAAGACAATGATTCAAACCCTCGCCCATGCATAAAACCACTAAGGCACCCCTACTGGGCTACGATTCAAACCCTTAGCCCTACACACTAATCAGAACAACAAAACACATAAACAAATGAAACCTATGTCACTGTAATCAGCAAGATGAGATCGACACAAATAGAGTAGCATTTCTCCATTTTTTAATTAGAATATATAAGGTAAATGCAACATGTGCAGATCACTGTGGATGCAGGAAAGCACTATGAATGCAAAACGGTGCCAACAGATGAGGTGTTTGTCCTGTCCATAACAATATTGCACAGCTCATGAACAAAGCCTTAATTAAAACAAAAAACTGAGCAGCTGATGAACCAAGCCTTCAATTAACAAAAATATCACACCAACACACACACATATATGCCGTAACAATATTTGAGTACAATATTTCACAGCTCAGGATCCAAGCCTTAAATCAAACAAAAATTTGCGTAGCTCTTGAACCAAGCCTTCAGCTAAAAAACCGCACCAATACATATAGAATCACATTTATGTAAAAAAACTCATAATCCTATCCTTGGCCTAAAGAGTTGACAGGTGCAACATGTCCATCATCGATGTAGGTGTCATCATTATCATCAACTAAGTCTTCATCATCTGGTTCTGGCACAGGTATAGCTTTTTTAATGATGCTGGCATCTCCGGTCACTCTTTGGAGGTCGTTCCTTGTCCAATTTGTCAACTCTTCATGTTGGCTAGAAATGGTCATGGTCTCCACACCGACATCGAGTGAGTCAATGTCAATCTGTCCTTGCTGTTTGGTATCTTCAGATTCTGGCATGGAAAACAAAGTCCTAGGCTTTATTCTAACAACACTGCTCTAGTTTGATTTATTTGCGCATTTGACATAAAAAACCTGCTCAACTTGAGTCGTCAGAACATAAGGATCATTTACATATCGACAACGAGTTGTATCGATATCTATAATCCCATATTGATCCTTACTGTAACCTCTACTTTTGTTCTTAATAGCGGCAGGAACGTCGTACCAATCACACTCAAACAATATGACTTCTTTTTTCACCAGGAAAATCTAGTGTGATTATCTTTTTAAGGACACCGTACCAATCCAGATTGCCTGTAATATCATCACCCTTCACTAAAACTCTAGAATTTTGTGTACTGAAGCTAACCTCTATAGAAGCCGTTCAAAAAAGAAAATCATGGATGAAGCATCTGCTAAAAACATGAGCCATGTAATGAGGACCCTGAGAAAGGGCATATAGCTCCTCACTAATCTTCTGTTCTGCATAAACTACCTTCATCTGCACCCAATTCAAATAAATAAATAAGACAATTGCTATATACTTTTTACATGTATAAGACAACATTACTCACCTTATGTTCAAACCAACCAACAAAATGCTCCCTGTGTCGCTTATCAACGCCGTGTGCGCTAGTTCTTCTCATTAGCTCCTTATGCTCACTATATATTATTGGTTGGATCCAACGGATTACATTAGTGTAACAGTAATCAGGAGTACTATTATGTTCTTACTTATCTACTATGAAAAAATACAAAAACACAAAAAGGTGGTAGTAACAGCTTACTTAATCCATGGAATTGCTTCATCACAGTTTGATAATATATAGTGACGCATCCGCAGCATGTCAGATCTAGAAATAGGCTCAAGTTTGCAGCCTTTCTTACTATAGTGGATGCTCCCAAATATGCTATGCCCAGCCGGTGGTTCATTCACTGTGCTCCTCTCATGACGCGCTGGGCGATCTAGCTTCGTGTCAATATCTTCTAGGAAGCGAGAGCAGAATGTCATGCACTCCTCTGAGATATATCCCTCCGCTATCGAACCTTCTAGATGTGCCTTGTTCCTAACATATCCTTTAAGTGTACGTAGATACCTCTCTATCGGATACATCCACCGATAACACACTGGTCCTCTAATTTTAGTCTCCTCAGCTAAATGAACTAGCAAGTGCATAATAATATAAAAAAAATACTAGAGGGAATATCATCTCAAGCTAACATAAAGTCTCTGCAATTGAAGAGCTTAGTTTTTAAATGTCACTTTGCACTAGCTCCTTTGAACATAGGGCATTGAAAAACCTGCTAAGCTCAATCAATGGTCTAGCGACATCTTCAGGCAATATGTGACGTGCAACTAAGGGTAACAGTTTCTGCAAAATAACATGATAGTCATGTGATTTCAATCCAGAAACCTTACATCCATCAAAATCCACTCATCTCTTTATATTAGACGTGTAACCATTAGGCATCCTCACTCCTTCTAAGAATGTACATAACATTATCTTCTCGTCCTTGCCTAAGGAGTACAGTGATGGTGGCAAAGTATACTGACCATTCTCCAGCACTAGATGCTGATCCTGCCTTATCCTAAGATGTTGCATGTCAAGCCACGCCTTGTCACTATCCTTACAGTTACCATCTATGCTAAGCAACGTCCCAATTATGCTCTCACAGATATTTTTCTCGATGTGCATAACATCCAAATTATGCCTTACAAGTAATTTTTTCCAGTAAGGCAGCTCAAAAAATACACTCTTCTTCCTCCAGTTGTGCCACCTACTGTCTTCTTCACGCTGCTTCCTCTTCTTTGTGGCTGTTCCAAATTTTGGTTGCTCAAAACTATCATACTGTTGTATAACCTGTGCATTAGTCAGTGGCACAGGTGCCTCCCTCATCTTTGTCTTGTTGTTATAGCTATTTTTGTTCCTACGCCACCTGTGGTTCTGAGGTAGAAACCGACGATGACCCAAGTAGCAGTGCTTCGACCCAAATTTCAACCATAAGTAGTCTGTATCTTTGTGGCAGTATAGGCATGCAAACTTTCCTTTAGTACTCCAACCAGATAGCATGACATAGGCAGGGAAATCATTTATAGTCCATAGTAGAAGTGCACGAAGAGTAAAATTCTTCTTCTCCTTTGCATCCCATGTTTTAACACCTTGCACCCACAATTCCTTCAGCTCATCAATCAGGGGCTGCAAATAGACATCAATATTCATTCTAGGAGATTTCGGGACCTGGTATCATCATAGACATCATCCAAAATGGTTGTTTCAAACACAACCAAGGAGGCAAGTTGTAAGGAATTAGGATGACATGCCATGTAGTGTATCCAACATTCAACATCCCAAATGGATTGAAGCCATCAGCTGCAAGACCGAGCCTTACATTGTGAGGGTCCGATGCAAAATCCTTAAACTCACTATTCACATGCTGCCATGCCAACGAGTCTACAGGGTGACGCATTTTCCCATCATGCACCAGTTCTTCCTTATGCCAACGCATCAGTGAAGATGTTGATGCTCTCATGTACAATCTTTGCAAATGAGGAATAAGTGGAAAATAACGAAGGATCTTACGTGGAAAATGCTTCTGTCTGCCGATAGTGACAACAGGACCATCCTTTTCAGTACCCTCGGACTCTTTCCACTTGGACTCACCACATGTTGGACAATTATCCCTTTCAGCATAATCCCCACGAAATAACACACAGTCATTCACACATGCATGAATGTTTTAGTAATCGAGGCCAAGATCTCGAACAACCTTACGCACTTTGTCCAAGGATGTTGGGAGGCAATGACCATCATGGAGCACAAGCAAGAACAGACAAAGTATGCGTTCCAAGCAGTTGTTACTAAGACCATCCATGCACTTAATCTGAAATAGCATGATAATGAAAGAAACCTTTGTAACCTCCTTGCAACCTAGATATAATTCCTTCTTTGCCTCTTCTAGTAACCGATAAAGTTTCTTTGCACTCTCATTTGGGCCTTCCTCATCATTTCCTATGACTTCTCCATGTACAACACCGCTGATCAGTGAAGAAATCAGCTCGTGGGAACCATCCGCATGATCTCTTGTGTCTTCATTAGCGTTGTCCTTCTCAACTAAGAAAGGCAGACCATTACCTTCTCCTTGGATGAAACTCTCATAAAACCCTCTCAGTGCCATGTGAGTTCGAACCTCTTTTTGAGTTCGATAAGACATGCAATGGCATCGAGTACATGGTCATGGAGCAGTTTCTTCTTCAGATGTGCCTCCAAATATACTCTGAATATAGTTCTTGAATCATGTTTGCCATTCAGAAGTAAATCTGGACATGCGCATCCACCTCCTATCTTCATCTGACATTCTTCGTACTATCAAAGATCAAGAACAACACAATCTGTCTAAAGTACTACTCCCTGCAATGACCATGAAGCCATAGAACAAATAGATGTTCTTGCAATTAACAAACTGTACAATTTAAAAAATCAACAGGAAATTTTCTAGTTGGTTGCAATGATAATCATAAGACATCAGCGAAAAAAAGTTACTCCATCCGTTCCTTAATATAAGCCATATAGTTTTTAGCACCAATATTAACGCACAGCTTGGGGAAGGATGTGAGACCGAGGAAAAAAAGGAAAATTAGGCCATCTTCTCTCTCCCAATCAGATTGCTTTCTAAATCTAAGGGATTGGTTGGGGCATGTGCTATGTACGGTGTAAAGATTTTCAAACTAATCGGCATGGAAGCTGATACGTACCTATATTTTGGAATTTTCTTTAAAAATCTATATGGCTTATATTAAGGAACGGAGGGAGTATTAATTTAGACATTGACGATAATGCTTGTTATCATAGGCAACCATTAGCTAGAGTGACAATGACACCATTAATCTAAATATAGGCGATATACTAATGCCTCTTAATTTACAGCGACCATTAGCTATAGAGCACTTGTATCTGTAGAGAAGCTAGTGCTATGTTTCCAGTTATACACTAGTATGTTTGCAGTTATAGTTCAGTTTGGGTATGAACTATCCTAGTTTAAGTAGAGAAGCTCATGTTTTTAAATTAATTTATATGACAGTTAGTAATATAGTTTTAGCCTTTTTATTTTTGTAAAGCCAGTTAAGAGCTATCTGAGTCGCATATATAAGATTTTTCTATAATTTCTCTTTTCTAGATCATTTTCTTATTTGACGATATTATATGGTTGCTCAATCTATCTTTTTTAAAAAAAAAATTAGATCTAGTCTTCAAATAGTCTGACAGTATTTTAGTATAGAATGTGATTACTTTATATAATATGGTCCACATTCGCATACATATTAACCATGCTGCAAAAACATACCACACCCACAATTTGACAACCATCCCAAAAAAACTAATATGTGGCATATAAAATCACGGTACTATGTTTTGAAAATTGCATTGTTCAGCCATTCAATCCTACAACCAAAACATCCTGAACAAACGGGAGTGAGGGTAAACCTGAATATTTTGCAGCTGCCTCTTCAATGTCGCAGCGTGGAGGGGGTACAGGAGAAGTGCCGGCTATTCAATGACAAGGGTGACGCAGCAGGGAAGCCTTCGATTGATCCTCCTCTTCTCCTCTGGGCGGCACGAGGTGATGGCGGCGTCGATCCGAGGAACCCGCGAAGGGTGTTGCACAGGGCCGACTCTACAAATTTAAGGGCCCTTAGGCAAGCAAGACGATAAGGACCCGTTGAACTATGTAAAGACCAAATAATAAAAGTTCATTTGCAGCATATACTTAGTTTGTATAAAAGATAATGATAGTACAACAAGAAAATTAAAAGAACAATAATTGTTATGATTACCTCAAATAAAAATATAATGCAGTGCCTTGTAAAAAACGTCTTTAGGCATTGATGCAAAATCTTTAAGACCAATATAAAGATCAATGTGGTCCAAAACATTCTTCTCAATATTTTACTTTTCTGAGCGCCCGACAAATGCTTCTTAGGCAGCATCTAATAAGTATCTAAATAAATACATTGAATTATAACTTTATAACCCTACCTCTATACAAGTAAAGTGCATACACAAAACAATTAAACAAATAAGAAAAAATAGGCTTCAATACGGTAATGTCCCTGGCGCTAGCTTCTAGAGGTCCAAGTAAAAAATTGGAAATTGGAAAATACTAATCGGTCATGGGTATTGGCATGTTGGGGTTGCTTATTGTGATCGCATTTGCTGTTCGCTGTCCTTGCATGCAGTTGCAACTCGCGCCATCGCGGCACCATGGCGGTGTGCCGGTGTGCGGTGCGTCGGCGAGTCGGCGACCACATCGGGTGAGTCGACGTCTCCACGCAAGAATAGCGCGTCCAGGTCGGTGAGCAAGAACAGGAAGCGCCGGCGTCGGCGGAAAACGAATGCTAGCTCCTCGCTCGATCCACGGCCTACGCAGCAGAATAGAAATAGGTAGGTATGGTACGGCATGGGCTGATGTTTGTTCGGCCTTTGAAAGCTTATGCCAAATAAGAAATTATATCTACTAATTACCTATATGCTCTTGGCCCCCTAGCTCCTTGGGCCCCCGGCGGTCGCACCGGCTGCCCTCCCCCTAGAGCCGGGCCTGGTGTTGCAGCACGACTGGTGGTAGCTGGTGGACTTCAGAACGTCCGGTAGGGCGGGCCGCGGAGGCGAGGATGACGGCGGCCTGCGCCCTGCGCTCGGCGGGGCCGCCCAAGGAGCACCGGAGGGTGGAGGCCGGATTGGGGGCAGCACCATGGCCGTCAGGCATAGCAAAGGCGTGGCAGGCCGTCAGGCGAAGGCGAAGGCATGGGTGCAGCACTGGAGGGCGTCAGGCGGCTTGGGGGCAGCGCCGCGCCATCAGGTTCTCATGAGTCGCGACTCGAGCGAGGAGCGACGATCAAGGAGGGGTGAAGTAGAGGCTTAGCACATAATATTTTTAATCCTCATTTCTTTTTAAATTTTACCATATTTATTTTTTCCCTATTTCGTATTTACATTTACAATTTCTTTTCTATTTGTTACTTATATATTTTCCCTTTTTCCCAATAGCACAAATAATATGTGCTTTCTAAACTAGGTCCCACATAATCATGTAAGACGACATTATGTTCAATATCGTTTAGCTTTAGACAACATTTTAGTACATTGAATGAAAAAACCTATTTATATCAATTATTATGTACTATCAAACTATAGTAGTACCGTGACACTATATATTCTTTGTAGGATCATTTGGAAATTTCGTTTACAATCATGACGATAAAGTTTATGATGGGAGGTACATCGGTATAGTTTTCCCTTCAGATGATCATAGTGATGAGATTGTAGGATATGTTATCTAATTAAATCAAATAAAAAATCTAAGGCCCATATATTATCTAATTAAATCTAATAAAAAATATAAGGGCCATATTAAATAATGTGTGCAATATTATTTAGTCTCATATGGGATATTCTTTGGATGTTGACTCACTTATATGTGCGGGTTGTGTCCGCCTACGTTGAGAAGTTGAGAAGAGGTGCGGTGCATGAGTTGGTTTTGCCACTCAAGCCAATTTTTGGGTGTTAATTATGGTTGGCCAGGAGTTGCTGAGTTACGGGATTTTCAACTCGTGATGACGAGAGTTTCTTCCCCTAATGAGGAAAGTAATGAGGAGAGTCACAGGAGTTTCAACTCATGATGACAAGAGTTTCAGCCCCTAATGAGGAAAGTAATGAAAAGTGTTACTGGAGTTTCTGGCCCTAACGAGGAAAGTAATGAGAAAAGTTACGGGAGTTTCACGGTGATCACCAATTTTGTATGTGCATATGTACATCAGATAGGTTCAAACTGAAGGTGAAGCCCGGCAAAATGTACATGCTCTTGCTCATCAATGCCACATTCAACAATGAGCTCTTCTTCTCCATCCAAATGGTCATCGTCGTCGATGTCTACGCGCTCTAAGTCAAGCCCTTTACCATGGACACCCTCTTCAACACGTAGGGGAAGAACAACAACGTTAAGCTCACCACCACACCAAGTCGACGTACCTTGCGCTAGCTACTACATGGAGTCATGGTCGTACATATGAACACAATGCAGGGTTCAAGTATGACACGCGTGGCCACCATGCTGGGGGCTTCGGTGGCAGCGTTTGTCCCTCGCTTTTTGCCTAGAGCACCATGACTCCCATGATGGCGGCGTCAACATCATGTTCGGCACGCCGCCTGCGCACCACCACGACGGCGCCATGGGGTACGTACTTGTTTGCTCTGACGGCGGTGTACACCCAGGACGCCACGTCCAGTTCGATGGCGCTGTGGGGTAACTGTTCTCTCTAATGACGCCCAACCATCAGATGGACGCTGGTGGAGTGCACCCGGTACACCATGTCTAGTTCGACGGTGCTGCAGGATACCTATTGGCTCCGATAGTGGCCCCATGCATCCAGGACACCATATCCAGTTCTGCAGTTTGACGGCGCCAGCAGCATCGATGGCGAGACACCACACTTGTAGCAGCACTATCATGACCTGGAGGGCGTCAAGTTTCACCTCCTACGTGACCTTGCCGGTGATCCTGATCCACCACCCATCGGTCGAGCTCTAGCTGCAAGTGAATTGTGCCCGATGGGGATGTTGTCACAGCGCCTAGCTAGCTAGCTACGGCCAGGTGCCGCTTTCGTGGGATGCATGGCATGCACTCACGCGCACATCCATCCGCCATCGCCGCCCTGCCGTATATATAGATGAGTATATAGGAGTACATAGCCTGTACAGATCGGATCGTGAGCAGTTTGGAGTTTGGATGTGCGTCGTCGGGCGGTTACATGATCGCATGGCGGAGGAGTCTGATCGTTTTTGTCTTCCTAAATTAGTGGGACATGTTCACGTGATCTAATAATCACGGCACACAATCCCCACCATGTCATTCGCGTGATCAAATTCCTAAACCAGAGCGTGGGGGCCGCGGGGTCGTATACTCGTATCCCTTTCATGCTAGGCAAGGAGACCAGCGCTCCATCGATAGACACGACCACGACGGCGGCTGCCTCCTCTGACACCTTACGCAAGCGCGGCATGATGCCGCCTCCTTCATCCGCACCTCCATCTTCTATGCTAGAAGATCCACCGTCGTCTGCTTCACAAGAGAGGCGCTGTCCTCCTAATGAAGCCATCGTCCAAGAACAAGATGATGACACGCACGGCCATGATGGCTCTGGGAGAATACTACGTTTTCTCTATACTAGGTACATACAACGACATTTATATTTCCTTTTTGGATGTTGCTAGAATCATTGATTAGTAAGTACCTATCTTAGTATTCCTAGTTCGTACAGATTCATGTGGTGAGTGGTTAGTACATACCCATTAATCAGTTTTTAACTTCTCAATGAGTATACCTATACATGTACCTATTGACGTTGAGGATGACCCCAAACCAACACACCAGTAGGGCCTTAGACGCCCAAAGAGGTTGCACATAACCTGCAACGCAGCAAGAACGTGGCGTAATCGATCAAACCAATCTAAAGATCGGTGAGACCGATGTAGAGCTTGTTCTTGGCCGGAAAAGCTCCCGAACCTCTCCCGGGAAGACCCGTCAGGGAGGAGCACATGGAGGATCTCCTAGGACCAGCAAGGCCGCCTAGGATGCCGCTGAATCTCGCCGGAAAACTCAACGAACAGCAAGAGGGCTTGAGAGAGAGGAATTAGGGAATAAGGAGTTGATAGATTGGTTTGTATGACGATTGGATAGATGGGATCTCAATCGGCCATGATCCTCTCATATATATAGAGGGGGTGGTCTTATCCTAGTAGGAAACCTCTCCAAGCCTTATTTTCTAAGTTTCCCACGAGTTTGGAACAGTTCGGATCAGAATCCAAAAGGCCAGATCCGAACATTATTTTCTGTCAGGTATGTCGGAAGTCCCGACTTGAGTCGGAACTCCCAACAGTCGGAACTTCTGACTTTTGTCGAAACTCCCGATGTAGGGATAACCCCAGACACCCGAGCAAATTTCTTCAGGCTTCCCAGAAGTCCCGACACACGTCGAAACTTCCGACAGTCGGAAGTCTCGACTTGGGTCGGAACTCCCAATGACGGGGCATCTTTCTGAAGGCATAACTTCTTCATCCGGACTCCGAATTAGACATTCCATATATGTTTCTTGACCGTCTCGACGAGAGGAACACAATGGTGAAGTCTGTTTCACATTTTGACAACTTCACAAAATGAACATTTTTTGTTGTAAACATATGTCCCCCTGTTTTCAAGTGAATGATGCATAAACCTGAAAACACTTAATCAAATAAATTAAAACCAAACAGCGACGATTCCCATCTCATCGGTTGCTCAGTGGCTAAGGACGATGTATACATCGGCCATTTTTCTAAGGGCGATACATGTATCGGCCATTGTTTGGTGAGCACTTAGGCTTCTTGCCAAACACTTGGAAAGTACCTTTTTAAGTACCTCCCGTTGATTGCTCTCGTGAGACGTTCACCTTGCAATGTCTCTAGCACATATGAATTTCTGAATATAACTTTGACCACTTTGTAAGGACCTTCCCAATTCGGTGACCACTTGCCAAACTGATTGCTCTTCGATCCAATTGGTAGTATGGTTTTCCACACCAATTCTCTCACTTGAAAGGATTTGCTCCTGACTTTCTTGTTGTACGCTTTAGCAACTCGAGCTTTATCTTTCTCTATTTCCTTGAGAGCTTTTAATCTCACATCAGTCACCTCATCGATATTATCCATCATCAAATCATGATACACAACAGCTGATAAATCATTTTGTTTAGCAAGCCTGTATGCATCCAAATTCACTTCGATAGGAAACACGGCCTCTTGGCCATATACTAACTCAAAAGGAGTAACCTTTGTAGCACCATGCCTTGAAATGCGATGTGCCCATAGAGCCTCAGACAAAACTTCATGCCATCTCCTTGGATTATCCTCAATTTTCTTTTTGATGAGCTTGATCAAAGTCTTATTACTAGACTCAGCTTGGCCATTGGCTTGAGCATAGTATGGAGATGAATTAAGTAATTTGATCTTATATAATTCGGCAAATTCCCTCACCTCTTTAGACACAAACGATGTCCCTTGATCTGTAGTTAATGTTTGAGGGATGCCGAATCTATGAATAATATGCTCAGTAATGAACTTAATTACTTCCTTGTGTGTCATATTCTTCAAAGGAACTCTCTCGGTCCACTTAGTAAAGTAATCTGTAGCAACTAACACAAATCGGTGTCCCTTCGAAGATGAGGGATATATTTGGCCAATGAAGTCTAACCCCCAACCACGAAAAGGCCATGGTTTGATGATAGGATGAAGCATAGCAGCAGGCACAAGCTGAATATTTCCAAACTTCTGGCACTCTTCGCAACCTTTATAGTAGCGAAAACAATCGCCCATCATAGTAGGCCAATAGAAATCGGCTCTACATAATAACCACTTCATCTTCGGGGCTGATTGATGCGTACCACAGATGCCTTCATGGACTTCTCCCATAGCCACTCTTGCCTGATCTGATCCCAAGCACTTAAGCAGCAAATCTTCGATGGTTCTTCGATAAAGCTCATCATTATGCAATACATATTTGAAAGCGCTCCGCTGAATACTTTTATCAATTTTGGCACTTGGATTACGCAGATATCTCAACAAGGGAGTCCTCCAATCTTCTAAATCGGCCCCAACATTACTGGAAGTTATATCAGGCCGATTTGATAGCTTCTCAAGCGAATTGACCGGGTTGGTCACAGGGGAGTCGACTAAACCAATTGGGCTAGTAGGCTTAACCGATTTAGAGGTGTCGGCTTGGCCATCTAGGGCAGTCGGCTTAGCCGACTTGGCCACAACAGAAGAGTAGTCGGCTGAGCCAACTTGGTCAGTTGGCTGAGCCAACTGGTCTGTACCTACATAGGAAAAATTGAAATCTTCATGCATCGGCTGTTCTTGAATATGGAAATTATGTCCACTGACATCATAGCCAGATGCTTGCTGAGCTAACATGTTGGCCTTTTGATTTTTATGCCTCAGAATATGCTGAATTTGAAATTTGGCAAAATAATCAATAACATCAAGGCAAGCATCAAGACAAGCTCTTAGTGATCCTTCTAAACATTGAAATTCACCAGCAACTTGCTGTACTACCAGCAAAGAATCACCATAAGCTTCAACATGTTTTACTTCCATAGACCGCAACATGATCAACCCGAATAATAGAGCTTCATATTCGGTTTGATTGTTGGTACAAGAGAAATTTAATCGGCTTGACATTCCAATTTCAGCACCATTAGGGGAAATAAGAATAATACTAACACCTTGGCCATCTTTACAAACCGATCCATCAAAGTATAATTTCCATGGAGTAAAAGTAAGGTAATTGACTTCATCATCTAAATCAATACCATGCTCAACAATAAAATCAGCAAGAACTTGACCTCTTAATGTTTTCAATGGTTCAAAAGTCAAGTCATATTCTATTAGTGCGTATGCCCATTTGTCTATCCTTCCATGAAGAATTGGCCGATATAACACGTGCTTTATCACATCGGCCTGGCAAGCAACAACACATATACTAGACAAAAGATAATGTCTCATCTTAGCACAAGCATAGTACAGTGATAAGCATAATTTTTCTATATTGGCATACCTTGTCTCGGGATCAAAAAGACAGCGACCAAGATAAGCAATCACATATTCTTTACCTTCGTCTTCTTGAGTCAAAACAGCCCCAATTACCTTCTCTTCGGCAGCAATATATAACTTGAAAGGAACTCCTCTCCTAGGTGCATGAAGAACTGGTGGTGTTGACAAATATTCCTTTATCTTTTCAAATGCCTCTTGTTGTTTTGCCCCCCAAGTGAATTCAAATTCATCCTTTAGCTTCAATATAGGGGTGAAAGGAATAATTTTCCCAAACAAGTTAGCAATAAATCTTCTCAAGTAGTTCACTTTTCCCAAGAACTTTTGCAAGTCCTTCTTGCACGTAGGTGCCTTAACTTTCTTGATCTTCTCTATCCTCTTGGGATCAACCTCTATGCCCTTATCATGAATTATGAAGCCTAAAAACTTTCCAGCCGATACCCCAAAAGCACATTTGAGTGGGTTCATCTTCAATCCATAACGGCGCATCCTCTCAAAAGCAAGACGCAAATCGGCCAAATGAGATTTATGGGTGGCCGATTTGATCACAATATCATCAATGTACACCTCCATAATCACCCCAATTAAATCATGGAAAACCAAATTCATAGCTCTTTAATAAGTAGCACCTACATTCTTTAGCCCAAATGTCATCACAACCCACTCAAAAAGACCAACAAACCCAAGACATGAAGGCCGTCTTAGACATATCTTCCTCAGCCATGAAAATCTGATTATAACCGGCATTACCATCAAGAAAGCTAATAACCTAGTGTCCTGAAGCATCATTGATAAGCATATCGGCTATAGGCATAGTATACTCATCTTTTGGAGTAGCTCTATTCAGATCTCTAAAATCAATACATACTCTGATCTTTCCAGAATCCTTCTTCTCAATAGGCACAATATTAGAGACCCACTCCGCATACCTGCATGGCTATATAAACCCTGCTTGCAATAGCCAATTAATCTCTTCTTTAATCCTATCATAAATTGTAGAATTAAATTGATGGGGTTTTTGCTTGAAAGGTCTAAATCCTTTCTTAATAGGGAGCCGATGCTCAACAAGCTCTCGGCTCAATCCAGGCATCTCTGTATAATCCCATGCAAAACAATCAACATATTCCTTGAGAAGCGCGATTAACTCAACTTTGTAACCGGCTTCCAAATTTTGATTAATAAACGTCGGCCGGGGCACAGAGCCATCCCCAATATCAACTTGTTCTAAAGGGTCAGCCAACGTAAAACCTTGGCCCAACTTATCGAGCTCATCAAAATCATCAATAGCCTCACAGGCATCGGTCTTATTAGCCCGATACTGTTCAACACGATGTTTTAACCATTCAACATTAGCATCCATTACAATAATGATTACATGATGATATTGAGCCGATTATCAATCGGCTTCAAGGACATAGGAACAAAACCTTGCCTGGTAACACTAATAAATTCAAAACTAGAAAGATCTCTACCAGATAAGCAAGCAATAGCATCATGCCCCCCGAGTGTAGGAGCATCGGCTGCAGCAACATCAGCCGATGAATCTGAATGCACGACCTCAACAGCATCTCCCACCCATTGGATGAGAAATTGGTACAAGCTAGATGGCACACAACGATTGGCATGGATCCAATCACGCCCAAGTATCAAGTTATAGCTACCTTGCACGTCGGCGACGAAGAACGCCGTAGCCAAAGTCTTGCTTCCAATGGTGAGCTCCATGTTAGCAACTCCTCTGGCCGGAATGGGAGCACCTCCTCCAACACCACTGATTGTCATGTTGGTCTTGATTAGCTCCTCATCAATGCCATCGAGCTTCTTGTAAAGCGGATACGGCATCAAGTTCACTATCGCCCCACTGTCCACTAACATGCTATGGACCGGTGTGCCATTGATATAACCCTTCACATGTAGAGGCTTGAGATGGTTGATGGAGTCATCTAGTTTTTGAAATACAGCTTTTCCATTGCAAAATTAAATTCTGCCACCGTGGAGTCATTTGCCATGATGTAGTAATCAGCAGATAAAACAACTACATTGACCTCCACTCTCTCTGGAGTAGGCTCATAGTCAACCATCTCCTCGTCGGGAACCTTAGGAACCTCCATGCCAACCAGAGCAGCAACAGTAGTAGCGAAATCATTAGAGGACACCTCAGAGGCACCCGAGATAGCAGGAGTCAGCTCAGCTGACTCGGAAGTCAACTTAGCTGACTCTGGAGCTTCTAAAGCAATAAGGGTAGGCAAAATCAGCTCAGCCGACTTAGGAGTCGGCTTAGCTGACTGGCTCAACATAGGAGTTTGCTTAGCTGACTCTAGAGTCAACCTAGCCGACTGGCCAGCAGCAGTAGTGGCATTTTGAACTTCCGGAGGGATTTCGACTTGTACGGGGTTGAGTATTTCATTCTCCATCTTGGCAAGCTTCTCCCTCTTCTGTTGCTTATGTCAGGCACGCTACAATTTGCGCTGTTGAGTTTTATTCAACCCACGAGGACACCATATGGGTTGCCGGTACTTGGAATCTCCTTCGACGCATTTCTTCTCTTCAATTCCAAAAACATCTTTAGGAGCTTTGTCTTGCTTAGATGCTGGAATTTCTTCAATTACAATCGGCCCATCATGATTAGTGATGGGAGCTTCCATGGAGCTGATTGTGATAACCGATTGAGGCCTAGCTCTTGGTGGGGGGACGATGGGAATCTCAACCTTCTTAGGCACATAAACTTGATGCATTGGTGCCTTTCCCGACTCTTGTGGAGTCAAAGTCCTAGAGGTAATCACACGATCTTGACTTGTACCGCTAGAGCTTGATTGACAATTGTTCAATCGGCTAAAGACGGAGGGTCTTGGAATTGAACCAGTAGGATCTCCCCACCTTTGTTGGCTATGCACAGGTGCTGCCGGAGGATACGGCACCCAAACTCCATAAGGACCCCATTGCGGTGTAACCGGAGGCGGAATCGGGGGACCCCAGTGAGAAACACGAGGAACAACTCTCTAAAACAGAGCTGTTGGTTGCACCACCGCCAACTGCTTGATCTTGTCATCTTCCCGCTTAGGCGGAGTAGACTCTCTTTTTTTAAACGGCCGATTTTGGGAATCGGCCTTTTGTTGCTTATACTTGGCCATGAGCCTATAAAAGGTGCATTGCTTCTTCACGAACTCTCCCTGGTTCTTCTTCTCATTCGTCTTCTAGGTGCCAATCTCCGGTCGCTGTGGAACAAATGTATGCAAAACACGAACACTGGAGGCGCCAGAGTTGTTGGAACCAGAAGAGTTGGCTAAGCCGACTGGTGCAGTCGGCTCAGCTGACTTAGTTGAGGTGGTGGTAGAGTCAGCTACGCTGACTCCTTGAGTCGGTTGAACCGACTGCCCCTGCTGTGTGCTGGAGTCGGCTTGGCCAACTGGTGGACTTGGCCTAGCCGGCCTCTACTGTGCCGCCGTTGTTTCATACCACCGCTGCCTTTTCAAATATTGCGTTGATCCGGTGGTGATCTTCAACTTGTTCTTGCCTTCATTATCCTTCTCAAGCACCACCTTGCGCCCCGAATTTGTTTCGACATTCGGTGCTACACGTGGTTCGCCGATAATCATGTTCTTGCCTTAGGCTTTATCGGCTTGCTCTGGACGAATCAAAACAGTGGGCGCCCCTGCTTCAACCATATGCATCAGAAAAGGGGTCTTATCAACTTGCATTTTAGTAAGACTCAATCGTCCCTCATTAAGGGCCGATTGGACTTGCCGACGAAAAACATTGCAATCATTAGTGGCATGAGAAAAAGAATTATGATATTTGCAATAAGCCCTTCTCTTTAACTCATCAGCTGAAGGCAATGTATAATTGATTCTAATATAACCAAATTTCAATAATTCATCAAAGATTCGGTCACATTTAGAGAAATCAAAAGTAAATTTCATTTCCTCATTCTGATTTTTATGAATCGACTTGAGAGAAGGACAAGTAACCAATTTATTCTCTACTAGCCATTTAATTTCAGCAGCTAAACATTCTTTATTATCATCATCAGAATCATTGGAACAATCACCAACAAAATGCACATTCTGACGATGAGATTTATAAGCATCACGAGACTCTTTAAAGCGCGATTCAATTGAAACGGCCTTTTGCATAAGTTGATTAACATTGTGAAACTCATAATGGTCAAGCTTTTCTCTAATACTAGAACGTAAACCAGCAAAGCATAAATCAGTTAAATCTCTTTCAAAAATATTTAAATGGAAACATCGGTTCTTAATCTCTCTAAATCATTTGAAAAAATCATGGACGGACTCATCACGCCCTTGACGAACCGATGCAAGATGAGACAATCTTGTTTCATGAGCACCACTATAAAAGTGATTATGAAATTTCTCTTCTAATTCAGCCCATGAACCAATAGAACAAGATGGTAATGAAGTAAACCATGCAAAAGCTGTGCCAGTAAGAGATAAAGGAAAATTACGAACTTTCATAAAATCATAAGCACTAGCCTCACCCAATTGTGCAAGAAACATGCTAATATGCTCCATGGTGATTTACTATCATCACCACTAAATTTCTGAAAGTCAGGTACCCTCCACCCATCAGGTGCTTTCATGAAATCGTAAGTAGAAGGGTATGGCTTTTGATAAGTATTCCTACTAGATTTAAGTTGCACTCCTAAACTACTCTCAAGAGATTTAGCCAATTCATCCTTAAACCGATTCAAAGCATCATCAAAATCGGTAGTAGGAGCATTAGGAGTAACATTAAATGTAGGAATTTGGCTAGGTGACTTCGGTGGGTTTGGTAAAACATTATGCCCTGCTGAAGCTCTATTTGTTGATGCTCCATAATCGGTTCGAAGAGCTCGACCCGAACTTTGTGCACCAACACCTGTACGTGTAGATGTGCTAGCACCAGGTTGACCGGCCTTATCGGTTTCAGATGCCAAAGGGGCCGATTGAAATTGGCTAGCGGAAGCATGAGAGGTTTGATTTTCATAAAAATTCAAAGGCATACCGAACTGAGGTTGCTGCATAGCACCCGATTGATCACAATCGGTTGTCTTGCCCTCTAACTTATCCATACGTGCTTGAAGTAGATTAGAAAGGTGCTGAAGGTTATTACTATGCAATTTTCTTTCATCTATCAACATCTGAGCAAAATTGGCATGAGTAGGATAAGCATCAGTATTTACCTCCTCATCGTACTTAGCTTTTTCGTTGCCCTTCTTCTCGGTGCCTGAAGATTCGAGAGCGGTAGCATCACCGTAGGAGGGTTCTCGGAACTGAGTGACCTTGTCGTGCCGATTCTTGGTGCAGCTCTCCAAGAAAGCCCTGACATTGGCATCGAGCTTGGCCTGAAGTTTCTGGTGCAACTCATCTGGAAGCTCGTCCATGGATTGAGGAAAGATCATGTTAGCCTCATTGAAGGGGCTGGTCTTGTCACCCTTGTCGGTGGCAGTACCATCATTGCCTCCCGTGTTGCTAGTAGATTGATTCTTGATTCGCTTCGCTTTCCCCAGCGGAGTCACCAAAAAGTATGTTGACGTTGAGGATGACCCCAAACCAACACACCAGCAGGGCCTTAGACGCCCAAAGAGGTTGCACACAACCTGCAATGCAGCAAGAACGCGGCGTAATCGATCAAACCAATCTAAAGATCGGTGAGACCGATGTAGAGCTTGTTCTTGGCCGGAAAAGCTCCCGAACCTCTCTCGAGAAGACCCATCAGAGAGGAGCACGTGGAGGATCTCCTAGGACCAGCAAGGCCGCCTAGGATGCCACTGAATCTCGCCGGGAAACTCAACGAACAGCAAGAGGGGTTGAGAGAGAGGAATTAGGGAATAAGGAGTTGATAGATTGGTTTGTATGACGATTGGATAGATGGGATCTCAATCGGCCATGATCCTCTCATATATATAGAGGGGGGTGGTCTTATCCCAGTAGGAAACCTCTCCAAGCCTTATTTTCTAAGTTTCCCACGAGTTTGGAACAGTTCAGATCAGAATCCAAAAGGCCAGATCCAAACAAGATTTTCTGTCAGGTATGTCAGAAGTCTAGTCGGAAGTCTAGTCGAAAGTCCCGACTTGTGTCGGAAGTCCCGACTCGAGTCGGAACTCCCGACAGTCGGAACTTCTGACTTTTGTCGGAACTCCCAACATAGGGATAACCCCAGAGACACGAGCAGATTTCTTCAGGCTTCCCGGAAGTCCCGACACACGTTGGAACTTCCAACAGTCGGAAGTCCTGACTTGGGTCGAAACTCCCGACAACGGGGCATCTTTCTGAGGGCATAACTTCTTCATTCGGACTCCGAATTAGACATTCCATATATGTTTCTTGACCGCCTCGACGAGAGGAACGCAATGGTGAAGTCCGTTTCACATTTTGACAACTTCACAAAATGAACATTTTTTGTTGTCAACAGTACCTATACCTACAATGAAGCCAGTACGTTCAGGAAGATGTTAGTCACCACCAAATCTGCACATTTGTTGTCCCCGCCAATTCCACACCTGAAAGTTTAGAAGTAATAGATTGAATCAAAATTCCAATCAACACCATTCATCCATGATCTGTAGGTTAGTCATTTAATCATTGGGTCATTTAATTGCACACATCCATCTTGAGTTTAAAAGAAAATTCACAGCCATAAATAGATCCACATATACATGGTTAAATTTGTAGTCAGGCAGTTTTAAAGAAGCCAATGCAGCACTGCAAAGGAAAATTAATTTGCTGCATATACACAAACAAGGTGGGGAGGGAGATGATGGGGAGAAGCATACAAGACTTCCTCTATGTTTGCCTTGCCGGTCACCAACCAATTTCCACTAACCACCATGGTAGCACGCTAGTGCATTCGAGCATATTGTAGAAATGCCATCTACAACTTCAGAAGTACATTAGATATTCTTCAGTTAGCAGTGTGCACCCTCCTGAACGGTGAAAGTAAAGATGGATGGGAGATGGTAGGGAATGGCCAATGGCAAACTGAAAGGTGCATAATATACAATTAGAAACACTTTATATACCATCTACCAAGCACCCATGTCCTCCAAATTTCTACTAATTTATTTTTTTGAACAAACAAATTTCTGCAAATTTATTAAGTACACATGCCGTTTAATCTATCATATAGGTGCAACGGGCTACATATGCAGCAGCACACTAATAGAGAAATTATTAATCAAAGTCTCATCATAACGAGAAAAATATTGCCTCTTGTTTGGCAATCACGTTTTGCTAATTTTGTTGAATTCCAGTCAGAGTAATATCTTACACCACACAATGATGTTTTACTCCTAATATATATACTCAGTGATTATGCTATGCACACATTTTGATGTTTTTCTGCTCTCTATATGCACACAGTGAACTAATGACAGGTGACATATGGACAATTCATTTCCAATGCAAGGGGAGACCTGAGGAAGATGAATTCATCTCCGTTGATATGGATAGAGCTTAGATCTCATATTTTAACCTGGTACATTTCAAAGAACAGCTTGGGTATGCAGCTAGGGACTTCTTATACTACAAGAAGCGTTCTGGCGGGGATGTAGCTAGACTTGAGCCCATCGAATATTTATGCCACGTAGAAACAATACTACAGGACAATGCCGCGGATAAGGAAATCAGGTTGGTATTGTCAAGGGAGCCGGAACTAGAGGAAAATGTTAGCATAACACCCATTAAGCGACATGGGGGGAAGTGAAAACATGATCAATTAGGTATAGATGAACACCTTGATGCCTACAAGGTGTGGCTAGCAAAATTACGAGCCAGAGAGCCATACATAGGTAAGATCATTATTTGCATCACTCATTCAAATTGTTATAACACAATGTTGCTTTGACAAGTACATCTTGTTAACCATGACTCATAGACTACATGGATGACTTCAGGGATGAAACAATTGAAACATACAAGGAATGACTAAGGCATATAGGCCATCGTCGACATATGCGTAATTAAATTGCTTTCATCATGTCATCAAATATATTACCAGCTCTTGTGCATTCAATAAAATAATTGACACATGCTGATTTATTTTTTTCTAGTGTCATTATTGGAAGAACATGCAGATGAAAATCATTTAGCTGGTGGGGAGGGAAATCAGGAAATGAGCACGACAAACAAAGATAGGCCAGCTCATGCAAGGAAGGGAAAACAACAAGAGAATGGTATGTGATGGTCCTTCCATTTTGTATTGTACTTCAAAACTCTTTTGCTAGTCATGTATGTTATATTCGTTTCATATGTTAATAAGGTGGATCCAAAACTCGTGGACGTGGATGTCTCAAAGGCTTCAAAGCAACTATCAAGAGAATTAAGAGGGGCTCTCAGAAATTAAAGATCGAATTTGATTCCTTGACGGGAGGCCCCTATGGTGAGAACAGCCGCACATTCGTCGATGAGGTTGTAGTGTTTACTAGGAAAAAGGCTCCACTTATAGGAGTGCAATCATGGAAGGATGTGAAGGATGTTGTGAAAATAGCAATAGTAGAAGAGATGCTGGTGAGTCAATTGTTTTCTTTAGCCAAATATTACGAATTCAGTACCTCCGTTTTACTGTTCTATTTGTCTTTCCATTCAAATAGAAAATTTGGGACTTAGATGACATTGAAAATGCTAGTGAAAAGATATGTGCAATTGCCAAAGAGAGGTACAAAGGATGGAGAGCTTCATTTAGTTCGACATACAAGGAATACTCCACTGATGCTCAACGAATGAAGCATAAGCCTAAAGATTTAGACAGCGTGGAGTGGTACTACTTGATCCAATATTTTGGAAGTGAGAGATTCCAGGTTCATTGGTGTCCAATTTCTTTTGTAATTCCACTACTAAATACAATGTAAATAACAGAGCTCTACTTGCATACTTTTACAAAATATTAGCACCAAGAACTCTGGAAACTGACAGAAACAGAAGACTAAGCATCTCATGGGATCAAAACTATTTTTCCAAATTAGTTTTGAATAGGTGATGACAACATTAACTAAGTTGATTACTTACTTAAATATATGGTCATTACCTAATGCTACATTATATTGTTGCCATCTCAGAGAAACCAGACTAATGGTCAACAACCTACTGATTTGCAACTTTGGAAGATGACTCACACCACAAAGGATGGGCAATGGTCAAATGACGACTCTAGGGATGTCTAAGTGAGTGCTTGTATATGATTGCAGCTTTAAAATTGAAACATGTTTCAAACTTATTTTGAAACTGTTTGAAATTACATGATCCTAATTTATTTCTCATGTTTCACTTAGGAAAATGCATGCATCCAAGTTAGAGCGGCAAAAAAGGGAAAGGATAGGCCCTTCCTTATGGTTGAGGAGGATAACACAGTTTTCTAACTCAACTACTCTAAAACTCTTGGAACAAAATCATACAGATGTCATGGACGTGGATACATGGCAAAATATCTAACACGAAGCGCTCTACTAAAGCACAGAGAAGAAGATACAGCCCGTAGTGAAGTTTTAGCCCAACAAGAAAGAATGCAGCACCAACAAGAGGTTGAAGAATTAAAAGAAAAGCTTGCAAATAAAGTGTCAGCAAGGGAAAGAGACAAGGAAAAAAGTATGAAACAAATTGAAGAAACCAGGGAAGAATTTCGATCCACACTACAACAACAAATACAATTGGCATTACAGCAGGTACTAACTTTGGAACATGGTTCTCCTTTTTTTGCTCCTCTATTTTAGCTAATGTTCCTTGTCTTTTGGGCTGCATAGGCTATCACAGGAACCATCAACACCACACAGCTTCCAAATGGCCCAAGTGTCGACAACAACTTCATCACACCACCACGCATAGAGGATGCAGCTATAGAGGTAATAAAAATGCAACAAGATTACTTACAAAAGATGCAACATGTTTACATATAAAATGCAACTTGTTTACATCAAAGCGTTCATTTTGGTAGAATAACGGACCAGCAAGCGTGTTGACCATAGAAAAGGTAGCTGACGAAGGTACTACCATGACAACAAAGATTAGTGCAACCAGGCCTCTTTTCCAGAAAAAGAATGGTGCCAATGGGTCATTGAATCATGTAATTTCTTCCCAACAACTATTGAGGAATCGTAATCAAATGAAAAAACTGCAGGTATGAATACTATGATCATTATATTTCATATCCCAAATGGTATATGATATTTTTGTATGGTGTACCTTAATTTACTTTATATCTTTGCTTTGCCACTATGATCATTATATTTGCACATGCTTAGTTATTCCATGCACTTAATCACCAAGGTTCCTATATTAAATTAATAATAAATTCTATATGTGTTCATGAGTTGCAAAAAAGCGCGGACACCAAAAATATTTAGAGAAAGTTTTATGCCTATATGCTAGTGATGGACTGCTAGAAGAATGAAGTGTTGATGGGTGATGGAGCTTGAAGCGGTCAATAAGGGAACTCATATTTAGTTCTATTTTATTATGCCAAACATAGTCGCAAACTTGTATACAGAGATGATGTTTTTATTGTACTATGGTCATGTTTATTTTAGCAGTACTCTGGTTGTTGTGTTATTACTTTGGTTGAGACTCATATTTGAAGTTAATGAGGGTTTGAGTTCTCATATGTGATGATGAAGTCTATACTTATGGCACAACTATTTTGTAACAAAAATTAAATTTCTAGCTATGAAACAAAATTAAATGTGCTGACCAAAATGCCCTTGTTGCCACAAACTATCATGCAACCACTATTTGTTATTGCAATATACATTATTGCCACAAACTTTATCTGTTGCTATAGGATGTGTCTACCACCAATAATGACACGTTGCATTTTTCATCTATTACCACCAACAATGATTCATTGCATTCTCCATCTATTACCACCAACAATGAGTCATTGTATTTTCTATCTATTACCACCAATGATGCTTGTTGCATTTTCTATCTATTACCACCGACAATGATTTGTTGTATTTTCCATCGATTGCTCCCAACAATGATTCATTGCATTTCCCATCTATTACCACCAACAAATGAACGTGGCAATTGTGACTCTCATCACCAAATTTGTTATGTTGCAATATTTCTATGATGCAATGGAGCACACTACATGGCAATATGGCCATATTCCCACATAACTATGGAGTGGCAATAAGGTTATTTTGTGACAAATTCATTCATGGCAATAGTGTCACATGGCAACCATGTGTTTCGTCGCAATAGTAACTCACACAACCATTCTACTGGTAGCAATATCCATGCTTGCAACCATATCGTGGCTGCGTTAGTTTTTTTGTGCATTGCAAAACCATCATATTGCAACACCACATCAAAAGGATGCAACAAGCTATTGCACCGTTCCTAATGCAACCACTTGTCAACGACCATACATAGATGCAATTGATCCATATTGCAACCAAAATAGCCATATTGCAACCCAATATAGGCATCACAACAGGGCTGGATCCTAGTGTGCTCCCACGTCCGAACCTTAGATTCATCTATAAGAGATATGAACCATCCATTTAGAACAACCTTATCGATCAAAAGCAAGGGATTAGAGAGATGATAGCACATCTAATTAAAGCATTCTTTTAATTAAGCATATCACTTTACTAATCCAATTATACGTGTAGGGGGAAATTTTAGTTTAAGCAAAATGCTATTATCATGATGCATGTATCATCCTATACGTTCACTCAAGCCGGAATATAGCGGCATTCGTAAAATTTTTGGCACATCGCACACTCACTTTCTGTATACTAAGCGATTCTTATGCAACATAAGTCAGTGTACTTGAGGAAAACTGATTAGATAAAACCAGTGCCGTTATCCTAGATAGACCATATTGCTAGGGCTTATACTTATTTAACTAACTTAATCGCATCCTACTTTTCGCAAAACTTTTATTGGTCAAATTTTTAAGTTTTGAAAAAGAGTGATGAAACTCGTACCATTATTAGCTCTGGTACCAACTATGGCAGAACCACCTGAAATAACACGCTTACGAAGGTGCTCGCCTTCCACCAGACACTAAGCACCCCAAAAGCAAGCTACAGTGGCGGTATCCATCGGGCACACCCCAAGGGAGAACCCGAAAGATTCACATTTTTTCTAATGATCCAATAATGAGAATGAGTTACAATACATGTCCATGTCATACATCTGAGTTTCTTAAAAATTACATTATTACATTACCAAATGTGAGAGTGTGGAAATGATAAACAACGTAATTTAAAATAAACATCTAACGATAAGAATGAGGATCCATCTGAGCCCACCAGAGGAATCCTCCACACAAAGGTACTTCTCATGCATCACCTGCAACAGGGGTAAATAAACCCTGAGTATATAATGTACTCGCAAGACTTATCCAATTAGTGGGAATAATTTCCCAACTCCAAGGAATATGATAAGCTTCATAGTTTGCTGGTTTTCTTTTAGCAAAAAGCAATACTAATAGTGAGTCCTTATTTATGTTATGATTATCAGTCATATTAAGTTACTATCAATCTAGTCTATATAAGCACCTATTCTACTTTCAAGCAAGAATTGAGCAATCGGTTCCATTTCTTCTTCTTTCAACTTTTAGTTCTTACTACGATGCTAGAGTAAGACAAGTCGTACCGACTTGGCGGCGATTCACGAACTAATGTGCCTAGCTAGGTGCCTCGAAAACACATGCCCCACTTATACCCCAGGCACAAATAGGACTAACCCATCACCCTCCTATCCTGGCTGTCTAGGTCCCCATCCAAACTTGGACTCCAAGCCCCACTCCTAAGTCCTGGACTCAGTGCGGTGCAAGGACCTCCACCATCTCCGCCTCCAATCAGTCAGTCCAGAAAGAGCTGGATCTATGACAAGAGAACAACAAGTCTTCCCTACGCCCATACCCAAGTATGTGCTTGGGACAATAGATCTATGACTTGCCTCGCATCCATTGCAATGATCAGTCCTTAATTGACACAGATAGGGAAAAAGTGTAACTAAGCTATGCCCTGTTGGCCGCAGGACACAACCCTTTACACCCACCAGAACCCAACCATATCCATGCCTAGTCACCATTTTCCTTTCCACCATTTTATCAGGAGTGATCATATTTATCACCTATTTGTGAGTAACGATAGGTTACCCACGCTAACGACATCCTGAGCATAGCAGCTACTCGACCTATACTAGTAGGACTCATGGGTGGATATATTTATGCATGTAGTTTCCATAAAATGCCTCTAACTTAAATGCACATCATATATATATATTTAGTGATAAAAATAGGGGTTATGCATCGAGGCTTGCCTTGGGTAGGCGGAGTGTCAGCAAAGTCAGCAACTGATGGCTCTGGGACTCCCTTCTACATGAGAACCTCCTCCTCGTACTCCTGCTCGCCCGCAGTCATAAACTCCACCAACTCGTTATCTACATTCATGAAATGATGATGCAACGCTTAGTAATACTACAATAGCAACTCTTAAAATAAGAATACATCTACCAAGCTACTAAGCTAACTCTATTGACTAATACGCAAAGTTACCTATTATTCCCACTAAACAAGTATGAAACATTTCATGTATTATCTTAGCAACTAAAGACATCCTTATTGTTAATATCAATTTACTATATATATGATAAAACAAGGTGCACTAGCTACCATATTTATCAACCTATTCTAAGGCTACAAAAATTATAGTGTACACATAATAATACAATGAACCTACTGTAAAAAATTTTTAGGGCTAGCACTTCTACCAATGCATCACAAAAATTCATTCTCTAAATAACCATAATAATAATATGTATTTTGAAATAATAAAGTAAACCTAAAGGTATCACTGACCTATACGAACTAATTACACTAACAGATAGATCATGAATTTAGGAATCTAACAAAATTTATTTCACAATAAATAAATAAATTCAAATGAGCTCTAAAGGTGAAGAAATGATATTATTGGAGGAGGCTAATCATGCTATTGGACTTGTTGACTAGCACATGACTGTGAGTCTTGAAATAATGGATGAGACCGCGGGTCAAGGAAATTATGGAGTAGAAGGAGGGGATTTTTGTAGGCTGACGACCTCGGCCGATTGTAGCTCGGGGAGGGAGGTCAACGGGGCGTAGATTTCTCGAGCAAGACAGAGAAATTTGATTTGGGGAGGAAGAAGGTGAGCGGCGAAGCGGGACGACTTGGCGTGTCCTTTTATAGGCAGGAGAAGCAAAGGCGCGATAGCAACGCATCGTAAGGTTAGTGGCTAACTAGCTTGCTTAAAGGTAATAAAGCGTTGCTTGTGCACGGCGTGCTGCTCGGATGAACAGTGGTTTCTACGGTGAACAGTGTTTCTACGGTGAACAGTTCTTTCTTCATGCTACAGTGATTCTCCGTTGCTGTAGTGCTGATGCGTGGAAAGGTGTTTGAGCTACGTTTGCAAAGCAATTGAGCAGCGAGCAAGTGCCATGCGCAACGGGCAGAGCTTGTGATTGAGATTAATGTGTAGCGTGTGCGATGCTGCTGTCGGTCGGTCATGTGCTGCCAACTTGACTTGCTTGATACGACAAAGTAAAAGCACTGTGTCTTGCCAAAGAATGTACTTGAAGTGTGCTTCGGGGGTTTGCGAGTGCCAAGTGCGTGCATGGGAAATTAAGGAGGAGAAGAATAATAAGAGTTGGAGTTGGATCAGGATGAATGAAAGTGATTTGGGCTACGGGGGAATACTTAGACAAGGAATAAATTAGAGCTCAATTTGAGAATTAGTGCAACAAAATTTAATTTCTCATTTTACCACATGCAATAATACATAAACATGATGCTCATGACATGGTTTTAGCAAAAATTGTACAATGTAACACCGAGGGTGTTACACATATCATAACTTGCAACAACTTAGAAAAGGATCGTGCTTTTGCAACCCATAAGTTTTAAGTTTTAGGATGAGACATTTTAGCCAACAAACTTAAATCTTAGGGAATACTAAGTTACAGCCTAGGCACAAATGAATCATAGATAGAGAAACTATTCATCATTTCAACAAAGGAGAAACTAAATATTCTTAAGTCACATTTGAGAGTGGAATAAATATTTTTGTTGTTTTTATCATATTTCATTTTTTTGGATTATATATTTTTTTGATATTTTTTAAAATGCTAATAATTAAATTAATGCAGAAAATAAATAATGCAAAAATTAAAATGTGGAAAATAAAAGATACTACTTACCTCTGCGGGTCCTCCTCCAAGCTAGCTCGTCGCCTACGGTCCGTGGTTGTATCCCATGGACTCCCAATAGGCCACCTGTGCGTCGTATTGTTGCTTCAGTTCGCATTCAGTTGCGCTATTTGTTGCCGCTGTTGATGCCACTAGGCCGAATCCAGCACGTGAGCATGAAGTGTGCTTTGGATCTCACCAGTGTGGATTTCTAATCCTCCGAGATGGGTGTTGATGTCCTCCCATCCTTGACGGTTTGAGATAGACTGTTGAGGATGCATAGGCGGGGGTAGCCCCTCAGAGTCAGATGACTGCATCGCCCATACTACGGTGTCAGCCTCTGCCCATTCAGATCCTCTAGCCTCATGTGTCTATGGAGCATGATCCCAACCGGCATGGTACATGGGTGTGAACCCTAGCACTTGCCCGGTTGTTAACGACTTTGTGTGGAACACCTAGGGCATGGCTAGAAAAGGCGACGACTATGGCTATTGTGAACTGCCCGCTTCGTCCCGAGTTCTACTCCACGTGACCCTGCCAAACATAGATTTTCTGCATGCTTCCTCTTATGGGACAAGAGGGAAGGTTAGCGCAGGGGAATTATACAAACGAAGATTTAGGTTAGATTTGTTTGTACACCCCAAAAGAAAAATACAAGTTTTCTAGCTGCATTATGTTTCAAGTGATGTCCTTGTAATAAGTAATGTCATCGATAATAATGCACAGAGTTGAAATATAATCTACATCTTGATCTTCCAATGTACCAACACCATTGGCAATATGAGTAACAAGAGATGTACATGATATGGAAGTAGAGAACAACTTGAGCATGTCTAACCAATGCTTGAATATTTTTTTGATAGGAGCAATTTTAATCTTCTTAATCATGGCATAGACTATTTGCATTTTGGTATTATGAACAACTCAGATATCTTGCCTAGAGAACAAAGTCATGGTGATCCAATGATGCATGAGCCTAAGAGTGGGGTGTTGGATGTCCATGTTACGAGGTTGAAATTTTCCATCTATGGTTTGATCCAAAATTTCATTCCAAAATTTATGTCTGAGCAAGATCTAGGTCAATTAAGCATCTTCTTTGGAAACCTATGTGCTGAGAAAGATCTTTCTAAGTGCAAAAATGTTCATCTTCAAACAAGCGGAAGGTGATCCCATTGTCAACTTCTTTTAGTGAACATAAAAATTGAATGGTTAAGAGACAAGAACCTTGATCCCAAACAGGGTTGACTTCCTCCCAATCAATGGCTTTCCAAATAGAGACAAATTTGACATCCATACCTATTGCTTGGAGAAGCACGGGTTCGTACAATGGCGTGTGGTCGAACTCACGATTCTTGATGAGGTTGTATGCTTCCATCTATCAGCCTCTTTCCAAGTCAAGGTGGGGTGCATCCTCCTCCTCCATCGATTGTCCTTCTCTTGTTCTTGTTCTTGCTCTTCCATCGGCATGGTCTCTTCATCTTCATGCATCGAGCTTTCTTCATGCTCAGTGTAGCGCGTGCTTGAGCTTCCATGGGAGCGCATCGAGCTTGATCCCGCGATCTTCTTGATGGCACCGACGATGGCCTTCCTGAACTTACCCATGGTGGAAAACGACACACAACAAATGAAAACTTGGCCATGGGTTAGGGGTAGCACAAAATATAAAATGAGTACCCAAAGACTAGCTTGAGTTTGGAATTTTTGTAGAGCTTTCTTGCACTAGAACTTGTTGGAAAATGCTTGAAAGAAACTTGAGAGCAAGTGAGTGAGTGAGAGAGTGAAAATGAGAGAGTGTGAGAGGGGTGAGGGGCTTCTCTCGGCCACCCCTGTATTTATAGAGTGAAAACCCTAAAGGGGGGAGAAGGGGCAATGGTTACACGGTCCTATCCAAAGGGAAGCGCCAACGGCCACCTGCAGGGGCCAACCGACCAGTGGGATCGCTCACCCCCTGGTGGGCCTGCTCGACCTGTCCTTTGGCTGGTACTGGCCAATGGCCATTTCAAACTTATGACCATGGGGGTTTCGTCTAGATTCTCAATGGTCTGCCTGTTTTTTATTTTCCAACAAATTTTTATTGAATTTTTAAATTTTATAATTATTGCAAAAATGATAACTAGTAATAATAAATTATTATTATTCAAAAAATGATTTTTATAGAAATTTTGATTATTTTTATTTTAACATAAAAATTCAAATTTTTAATCATAGAGATATTTGTTTTGAATATTTTGAATTTAAAGATAACTACCGATTTACCTTGGGCAAGGGTTCGACATTTTTGGTTAGTTGAACAAGACCTCTCCTCCTTCATTGATCTGCAGCTACATTAACATTTTTGAGGGAATTCTCGGGTTGCCCTGGTGTTTCCCCGAATGACTGATAGGAATAGAGACAGCTATTTATGAAATTTGAGTTTCTATCATTTTGTTAAAACTTAATTGATTTTCCACTGAGGATAAACTTTCTATTTTAGAGTTGATGTTCTCTAGAATTTTATCATTATACATCAACTTCTTAGTAATATTTTCATTAATTTTAACTTGGCCTAATACCAAGTCCTTAAAAGAAGGTTGATTTGAATTGTAATTAGAATTAAAGTTCAAATTACCTTGTGGGTGGGACTAGTTGTTGCACCCGTTATTACCTTATGGTTGGTGAAACCTGTTGTTGATGAAGCTTCTTCATAGGTTTTGGGGCAGTCATTCCCTGAATGGCCAACATTCCCACAGACCTCACACGTCATGTGTGAGTCTAAGGCCTGGACGGTGCCCTTCATTGCTTCTTTATCTTGGGCTCGTTCCTCCAGTCTTTTCATCAAAAGATCTATTTTTGTGGCAAGCATATCGTCTCCTTCATGGTATGCATGCCTTTTTGTGATTTTCTTTCTTTTCCCTAGCTTTGATTAGACACCATTTTATTGATGACAACCATGGCTCAATCAATGGTGAGGGAAAGAAAAGCGCCTCCAGCCACCGCATCAATGTGCCCCCTAGACATGAATATTAATCCATCATTAAAATATTGAAGCACTAACCAATTTTCAATCCCATGGTACGGGCATGCTTGGATGTAGTCCTGCAACTTTCCCACACCCCGGGAATGGATTCCGTGGCGTTCTGCTGGAAGTTGGAGATTCATCCCCTCAGGGCATTGGTTTTGCCCATGGGGAAGAACTTAGCGAGGAACACTGTGGAACATTTGTTCCATGTGTTGGCAGCGTCTCGGTCCTTGTAGAACCACTGTTTTGCCCTCCCCGAGAGGGAGAATGGAAACAAGCGGAGCCTAATGCTCACAGGTTCGACGTCCTTGAAGATGATATTGTCGCAGAGCTCTAGGAAGTGTTGGAGATGCGTGTTTGCGTCCTCACTTGGCAAACTAGAGAACTGGTTTGCCTGCACCATTGTGATGAGGCCGGTGCAGAGCTCGAAGTTCCCATTGTCGATGTTGATAGCCAGCCCAATGGGCATGTTGGCAACAGCGGGGATGGAGTAGTCACTAAGCCTCTTAGCCATGCTTGGAGTAGCAGATGGTGTAGGGGTGACTAATTCATCTATCGATGGAGTGGCAAAAAAAGAGGTGGCACGAGACCTGTTCTTCCTAAGGAGTGCTTCTAGATTTGCGGTGTACTTGTTCTGTAGATCAGAGCCAGTCATACACTATCATATTTTCATCCACAACAGGAGAAAACAAGCAAAGTTAGCCTGCATAAACAATGGCTACCTTACATGCATATTATCATGAACATGTCCTACTAGATTCTTTAATCAATTATGCCTTCCCCAGCAACAGCGCCTGAAATGCTTGTTGGCATTTCATAGCGTCACCACTAAGAATGGGGTTAGAATCCATCCTGGCAATGGCTCTAGAAATACCAATTAGTAAATCTGAGCATCGTTACTAGGTTTGTATCCCTAGCAACAGTGTCAGGAGTGCCTGGTTGGTATTACTTAGCAACATCACTAGTGATCAGCAATGTCACTAAGTAATAGCCTTGATAGTTTCATAATAATTTTAGATATTTATCCGCAAGCGCACGGAGATATCATTGTAGCATTTCACCCGCAAGTATTTAGGGTATTGTTATTTATATTTTCCCAAAGGAAGACATTTGGTAAAGAGTCTAGTATGGATATGCACTTGAATAATAATGCTTGCAAGTACACCAATGTTTATAGCAAGGGTAAAAACGGTGATTTCTAGATAGTGGACACACACTTGGTGTAACAACCCGGGTTTTTCCTAGAACCAAAAAATCTGAAATTAAAAAATTTTCTAACAAAACCCATGCATGGTGAGTGTGCATACTAGGAAACCACCCTTGTAGATGCACAAGTAGATCCCAAGTTAGCATGATTGAGCATTTGCATATTAAACAACTTGTGAGTTGCTTCTTCTTGATTTTATGTATTGTTAATAAAATCAAGTAAACCTTTTGACAAACTAGTTGTGTGTGTTGCCAACCCTTCGCATTGACCCTAATACCCTAGTTGACCCCTAGTGGACCCAATAAGGATGTGTACATGCTTGGCAACACATGTATACATGCATAGGAGCCCAAGGTATAGCATAGAATGGAAATAGAAATGGGAAAGGAATTAGAAAAGAGGAAAGAAAAGGAAAAGATGAAAGTAGCCTGAGCAGTCCAAGCCGCCCAAGCCAGCCTAGCTTCATGGCCTAGCTCTCCCTACGCACACCCACACCCACGCACGAACAAGCCAGCCCAGCAGCGGCCCATGCCACACCCGCTCACATCGCGCCACCGCCGCTGAGGTTGCCTCCCCACAGCCACTAACCTATGGGGCCCTCTTGTCATCCCCCACCCTTTCCTTCCCCTACTTTTCCCACTGCCGAAGTAGAGCACCTCGTTGGTGCGGGCATCTAAGGTCGCGCCCTCACATCACGGCCACTCGCCCTCAAACCGTTGGGCACCGACACATGGATCGATGCCATGTCCATCATCCGTGGCGTACACACCCACCCCCAACTGCACCATGCTACTACTGATGTCCACTGCCATGGCCTTGCACTACTAAAGCTGCCTCATCCACCTTTTGACCACTAGGGATTTGATTTGGGAGCGCCAGCGCTCATGCAACCACCCCACTGAGCCCTGAAGCCTAGCCTAGGGGGCTTGATCACCCTACACTTGTCCCCAAGCATGCCTCTGCCATCCACCACCTACCATGGCCAAGCTCAGGCTATAAAATCCCTGAGCCAGTGCCCTAGCGCCTCTCCCATACCCTGCTGCCACTCTATGGCAACCCATGAACCACACCAAGCTAAGGAGGAGAAGGGAGAAGGGAGGAGAAGGAGCACTGGAGCCGCTAGAGCGCCACTAAGGTCACTAGAGCGAAGGATGCCACCCTGACTAACTACACTGGCGAACTGGCTGTCCTTGCACTGCACCGCCTCATCATTGCACCGCCTTATCACCACACCGCTAGCCTAACACCACTGCCACCACCGGTGAGCCCTGAGATCCCCGCTCTGTCCTTGTCGGCACGAGCACCATGGCCACTACCATGTTCTTCCCCCTTGGGAAGGCCAAGGTGCCACCTTTTTGCTGTCACTCCACACCACACATCCACGCACACAAACAATGGCTGTAACACAGCGACGCTAAGCCACCTTGGCTCTAGAATGCCTGCACTAGCGCACCAAATGCACACACACTCACTGTAGCCAGACCCCACCACGACGAGGCTCTATTCTAGTGGATCTAGGATGGTAGTAGTAGAACTGCCACCACGATGAGTTTTGCCTTGCCAGGGGATGTGCGTAGCCCTAGCCACACTAGCATAGGAGGCCTAGGGCGCTAGTTGCCCTTGGGACACTGGCACGGCCATGCGCCCATGCCGCCACCATGCCAGACACATTCTAGCCAACTCCATCCACCTAGTGTGATGAGAGCTGGTTGTCGAGCTTTTTCATGACCCCACACACCTTGCCCTGTAGCTAGTTGAATGAAGAGCCCCCACCTTGCCTTGTTTCGCCATAGCTACAAGCTCACTAGAGCTCCACCGCATACCTCACCATGGTGCGGACTCTGCCACACCCTTTTGGTCACCACCGGTGCATTGAATGGATTCCCCGTGATCCCAATTGAAGGAAAGGAGCCACCTTTAGCTCCAATTGCCGCCGTAGCTACCTCGCCTCAGCCCGCTGCCACTGTCGACCCGCTACCACCATGGCTAGCCCTGCTGGAGCCCATAGGGCCTCATCTAGTACCCTAGCTATGCTCATTGGAGCACTAGGAAGTCAAGGGACCCCTACTGGAGCCTCACCGAGGTCCTAAGCGTCTTTGCTGCTGGCCCCGTGACACCGTGAGCCACCATGATGCCATTATCGTCCGCTTGGGACCCCAAGCCATCGCCTTTAGTTCCGTGGAGAGCTCCCTATGACCCCATGATGCCGTAGAGTTCCCTAGCAGCCTTGTTGTGCCACCACAGTATGAGAGTGGGTAAGCTCGCCACCAACGACAGCACCACTGCGGGAGAGGAGGGAGAAAGAGAGAGTCATGCCATGCCACTCGGTGCACCCGGTGTGCCATAGACTGAAGTTAGGAGGGAGAAAGGGTGGATGCGGTCCACCATGGACCGTGCCTGTGGTCCATGGACCCACATGGCATAGTCCACCATGAGCCACACCCATGGGCGTGAGCCCGTTAGTAGCCTGCCAGCGCCAAATGGCTGGCCTGGATGAGTGGCACATGTCCAGGCCTAGCCTAGCCCAGACCAGCCCAACTCGGCCCAAATCCAGCCCGCTAGCCCTAGTCCGAGCCTAGTCAACGTTGACCATTGACCGACCCCACCTGTTAGCGACTAGATCTGCCTTGCCCAATCACCACGTGCCACGTGTCAGCCCCTCATTTATCCAATTCATTTTCTTTTTCAAAATATGATTTAAACTTAGGAAATTCATACGACTTCAGAAAAATATGAAACCAGAGTCAAAATTTTTCTAAAAATGAGCTCTACGTCATAGGCTTATGTTTGAGTGCATTTTGATCTTTGGAATTTCCTTTGCTTCTTTGTGATCATCTATAGGATTTGCTTATCGTGGCTATATGTCTCGTTTGACAGACCTAGGGGAGCCACAGACTGAGGAGCATGCCCTCAACTACACTAAGAAGCTTGGAGACAACCTACTAGGTGCCATGTTCCACCCAACCTCATAGAATCTAATTAGACATGCTATAATGTAGATGATAGTGCCTTACTTTTATGCAAATGATCTATGATAGGTTGCATGGTAGAATTGCTTGTGAGCCATTACCTTGCCGCAACCTATACCCCTGCACACCCGCTGTTAGGCTAGATACTCACTTACTTACTTGCTAATACTTCTACTACGCATTATATTTGTGATGTGATGCTTGGTGGAGGAATATTTGTGAGTGGTTAAGGCACTTGGTGCCGATAATGTGGTAACAACCGAGGAGATCTTGGTGTGTGTTTTGGGTGTGTGGTGAGGGTTGAGTAGATCATGTAGGATCTTACAATGACTCATTGGATGAGTCTTGCCGGGGGGTGCGACCTAGGCATCCCCTACGAGAGGTACCTATGGTGGGTGCATGTGAGATGAGGAGATCCTAGGGTGGAGTGTCTTTGTGGGATGAAGCCTAGAGATGGAGGTGCCATCGAGGCATGGGGTGTTGGTTATCCCCATTGAGATGATATCATGTTCGGTCCCCCTAAGGACTGGTATGTCGAGAGAACCAGATCATATGACTCTACGTACACACCACTCGCTCCTGAATGGATGGGGGACGGTTACCCGACCAACTAGGATGGTGCCACTACTACTAGGTTGGAAGTGGATAGTGTAGGGAGGTATGGGCATATGGCCCACACCCTCCTAAGACCTCTAGGGGCTGGGTACTATGTCTCATAGTCTTAGCATTTCGCTAGACTCTGGGGTGGCCCAAGGCTAAGCGGTAGGGTGGCACTATACTGGTTGGGCGGTAGTCGATATCAGCCTAGGCGGGGCACCACCGATGATGGTGATCTTGTGGTTCTAGGTGTACATGCTATGTAGAGTTGATCGATCTATATGTATAGCCACATCCTCGGATATGGACATTCCTATGACCTACGCTTACCTTGATTTGTGAGTGGAGTCCTTTCTTCTCTCCACCTAGGTTCTTGTGTTGGATTCTGGCTTTGGCTGATGAGGCAAGGTATGAGAGGGAGTCATCCTTGTCGCCTAGTAAGTGTGAGAGTGGTGAGATGCGTGTGATGGGATGGGAGAACACGTGGATGAGATGGGTTAAAACTTGTTGAATTATTATTAAAACTTGACATACTCGCATAGGAAAACTGCAACCACAATTAGGTGTTTTGCTCTACCCTTGCATTCCACTACCACAAAGCAAATGCAAAGCATAGGGTGGGAGCCAATGGCCAGTACAAATCATACTGATAATTGTTTGGTAGATTCTGAGTCTAAGTACGACTACCAAGGAGATGGTTGGGAGGATTAGAGGTCTTGTTCCTACGCTCAAGTTTGGTTTATGAAGATGGAGCCAACGCCCACTACCATTCTACTTGATGCTGTTCTAGATGCTATGTGCTCTGAGTGATTCCACCAAGTGGCGATGTAATAATGAGTAAATCTTGCTATTTATACTCTCTATAAGATAGGTATTTGATGTATGACTGTGATATCGACTATTATTTGATAATGTGATGGGATGATCACCTAGGACTATCACATTATACTTTGAATATATGGATTTCCCATCATGGAAATTGGGATCATTTCAGTTGGTATCAGAGTCATACTTGATCCTAGGATGAGACCCATAGGATTGGATGGTAGAATTAGGAGTGAAACTTGTCTCTTTTCGGTTATATGTACCAAGCTTGCATCTTTTTATGCATGGCTTACCTCTTTTCTAATCTGCTGATCCCCTTTTATGGACCAATTTGCAGATGGCACCCGCAGTTGAGCTTCTTGTCAATGGTCTCAGCTATAGAGGTTTTGCTTAGATGCTCTATGATGTCCTTGAGGAGCTTGGTGTGCCTACCAAGCAGATCGAGTATGTCTGTTAGGGCAAGCCAGGACCTAATAGACTATAGGGCCACATCATCATCCACCCTAGATTCCCCATGAGTGAGACTCTGCTAGAGCTACACACCTTCTAGGAGATCGAGGTGGAGACCTCCATCGAGGCTTGTGTCTAGTTCATTTCATGTTTAGCTCTTCACCACGTGATGCGTGATGCACATGAGCACCTCAAGAAAGGACTGTACCGCTTGCTTCCTCGAGCCCTGGACCTCACCTAGAGTACCTGGAGGTAGGTGATGGCTGTTGAGCAGACTATCTATGTCGAGGAGGGCCCTTGCCTTCAGGTGTCCGGAGAGTACATCCTCTGCTAGGACAGGTACATCATGGAGGTTGAGTCATAGAACTATCGTTACCGGGACATGTTGTTTTGGGCCGATGAGGCCTTCTTGGAGGAAGAGAAGAAGAAGGAAGTACTCAAGGAAAACTTCCACGTGGAGCGCCAGGACTACTACCCTATGGAGGCTCTCCACAAGGAGGAGGTGGGCAAGCTGAAGGAGGAGGTTGCTGATTTAAGAGACAAGGCTATAGACTTTGGGCTCCACAATGACAATCTATATTGCATGGTGTATGAGCTTCAGGATGCCCTTGAGCACAAGAAGGTGTCCCTAAGGAGTCACATCAAGAAGGAGAAGAGGTACATCTTTAGGAAGATGATGCTAGAGAGCCGTTGCAACATGTTGGAGAAGGACCTATTATAGATGAGTGTCAATGCTTCCCACAACTTGCATCACCTCATCCAATACATGGCGTACATTGAGTATCTCAAGGACAAGGCAAATAGGATAAGCTAGGCATGGATTGACTCTAATGCCTGGAGGGCAAGGAGTTCAAAGAGGTGTAGAAGACCTTACCATCTTGGTCGTTGAAGAGGCCACACAAAGAGACCTTCAGTGTTGAGCCCACCAAGGTCAATTTAAAGGCATGCCTGTCTGAGACCTACCTTGAGGCCCCAAAGACCATAGAGTTGTAGGAGGCCCTAGAGTACATCTCGAGGCTACACCGTACCAATGTAGAGCTCCAGGAGATGGATGCTAGCACCACCCCACCACCTAGTCAGAGTTAGCTTCCTAGTGATGATCTAATAATGTAGTAGTTGTTGTGTTGATGATGATCCCTGTGTGGCTATGAGACATGACTCACTTTTAGGAGTAGAGTAGAATGTCCCCCTTTTGGAGCCTACCTGCGTGTAGTGCAATTCTCATGAGTATTCTAGTGTAGCTGTTGGAGACATCGCCATGTAATAAATTGATGTAATGAATGCTCAGATCTTAATGCTTCTTATGGTTGTTCTTGCTTATTTGTTTGAGTGTATGGTTAGATTTAAAATTGTTAATAAATCACCTAACCACTTAATTACTCATGTCCTAACATTTGCAGCAAGATGTCGTGTTCGCTGCTCTAAACTTTTGAACCATCGCTCCTCGTCCCCTGTGCTCGCTAGCCATGGTCATGGTCGTGGCTGTGGCCGTGGAGGAGGACACACTGCTACCCATGTTGCCCTCAACCTTGAGGAGGAGGCACCACTCACCAGGGAACAGCACATGGAGCCCATCCTATAGGAGCTAGGCGTAGCCTAGCCTGAGGGCAAGGATGCTCCACCTAGGGGCGACAATTCTCCACCACCACCACCACTTCTGTCTGAGGTGATGGACCGCTAGATGCGCCTCATGGAGACACTGGCTGAGGGGCTACTGCGCCATAATGGAGGTCCACCTAGTGACTTCTAGACGAAGCTAGAGAGTTTCCTCAAGCTAAGGCCCCCTACCTTCGATAGCTCCGACGATGACCCCATCGTCGCCGAGGACTGGCTGCGTGATATGGAGAAGTAGCTGGACTCAACCACTTGCTCCGACGAGGAGTGTGTTGGAGTCACAGCCCATCAGCTCATTGGTTGTAACACCCTAGGTGTTAGGCTTGCATAATCTGACTTGCATTGCATGCGCATAAGCATCAAACATTCATATATGAGCTTTTACAAATGAAACATATGATTGAAACATATGAAACATGCTTGTTATTTTATGTTTCCTTGTATGTATGCTTATGATCATGTGTGAATGAGTGTAAGTGGTTGGTTTTAGTTACTAAAACACCTTGGCTACACCTAGGACAACTAGTGGAACATTGTTCATGTAGGCCACTTTGTCTAAGTGAGCTTCTAAGTGATGATATGCATGTTGACCTAGGGAGTTTATGTGTAACCAATGTATGAAATGCTTGTGTGACCTTAGGAATAGCTTAAACATGTTTAGAATACCATTATGAACAACTTTGGTATTCATGACTAGGGCTAGTTTGGTCACTAAGTCATAGTTCAAGTGTTTGTCATCATTTAAATGTAGTGTGTTTGACCTAGTTTAAACTATGTCATAGAGACTTTGCATGGATGTGTTCACTAAAGCAAAGTTGTCGTATTTGATGAGAGAAACAACTTTTATTTATGGGTCATAGGCTAGTTCAGCTCCTAACATGCTTGAATTTAACTCACAATGATCAACAGTTCACTGATTTCAGCACTTACAATTTTCGCTAAGTCATTTTTAGTTAACCGTTTGACAGGCTCAACATTGTGATGATATAACTTCCTAACCACTAAGATTTAGACTTTGATGTTTTAAACAACTTTGTAGCTGGTATGTAGGTCTACAACTTTGATTAAGGGATTGCTCACTGATTTGCTTTCATTTAAGTGTTAGAACGACTTGAAATCACGTTGTCAAGCACTGGAACGGGAACAGACGAGCGCCGCGCCACACCGAGTTGTGGCTGACCGGGCATAGAGCATGGTCGCCGCATGGCTGCCACTGGCCGGCGATGGGCCCTCGATGCCGTGCGATGGCGGTTGATATCTGAGAGCCCCGCGCCTCATTCCCACTCAGGCGCACTCCCTCACTCACTCTCCAGTGCCTGCTCTCGCTCTCGCCATGGAAAAGAGCAGCGCCGCTGAGCACCGTGCAGCTCCACCATCACCTCACGCTCGCTCCACTGCACCATTGCCGCCTCCGTCTTGCCCACAACTGTGCCACATTCCCCTCTACCTCCTCGACTTGGTTGCAGCACCTAACAAGCTACGGTGAGGGCGTATATGTCATTTTTGTCCTCGCCAGAGATCTCAGCTCCATGTCCGCCTCCACGACGAGCTCATCACTGCTTAGCTCACGCGCGCATTGCTTTCAATTCTTTATGTTAGTGCTTGGATAAGGTGTAGTGTAGTTGGTCGCAAGATGTTACTACATGTGGTCGCCTCGTCGGCGTGGAACATGACGACCCACGCCGTCGTGCTCTCACCTCCGCGCTACCGCACACGTGGCCGAAGCTCGTCGGAGCATCTCGTCTAGCTTAGGTAGTCACAATAGAGTCGCTTGGTCACCCCATCACGTGCACCTCTCACTGAGCATCGCTGTGGCCAGCATCAACCAGTGTACCGTGGAGCAGCGCTGCCGTGCCGCCATCGTCGGCGACAAGCGTGCTCCGTGCCGCCATGGCCGGTGATGAGCATGCTCCATCACACCTGCGCTGCCACCACCTAGGTCACTAGATGCGGTTTGGTCTGTAGATGACGTCGGTGTAGTTGGTTTGGCCAGAGACCTCGCCGTCGGTGAGATATCGCTTGACGACCGCCGTTGCTTTGTTTTCGTATCGCTGACATGTGGGCCCATCTGACCTGTGGACCCCGGCTGTCAGCGACTCAGTTATAGAAGATAGTTCATTTATTTCTAGATTTGCATGCAATTTTGAAAAATGATAAGTGGAGTTCTTGATGTCCATTTTTGGTGAACCAAATTTTGCTGTGTTCCTCATGAAGTGTAGTGTTTTATAAAAATATGAAATGTATAGTTTCTGATATTTTTCTTGTGATTAAAATATATTTAAATAACTACTTTTTGAATGTTAGCAAACTTGTAAATTGGATATCTCGAGCTAGAAAAATGATAAAATTGTGATTACAATTTTGTTAGTCTTGTGTTGACATTCTCTAGCTAGGAAAAATATTAATCCTACAGTGAACTTGATTTAAATATGGTCTTTCTATTTATCTATTAATAAATGGCATTTTCTGAGGAAAATGATAGGGATAAAAAAATGTAACATATTGCTATGCAAATTTTTGTACAGTAGTATGACACTAATATGAAGCTAGGAAAAATATATAATTTGTTGTTTGACACTTTTCTATAGGGTTTACTATTTTCACTAAAATAACCCTTGCTAGCTTGTCATTTTTGCAGAGGATGTTATACATGACCCAATGTTATGAAATTTTCACAGTAGCCTATTGTAAGCACTAGGAAGCCACTGTAATTTTATGAGAATTTATTGTGCACATTTGGTGTATGTTTGTTATTTACTCTAATTATCTAATTAAATTAATAAAGGCATTTAAGTAATTAAATTGTGATCGACCATGATGTTTTCTATGGTACTTGTAATGCATATGAACTGTTGGTGTTAATGGTGAGGCTTAGAAGCAACTGATTGTATGCAATTAATTAATTGTTGCTTTGTAATTCGAATAGATGGCTGCATGTATAGTTTTGTTTGTGGATGATTTCATGTTGATAATGGTCTTATCTGTAAAACTTGTTAATAACAAAGTTGTAGATAACTGACTAATCCACCTTGTGTTAAATGTTCACAGCCATAGGACTTAGGGTTTAAGAGTTTTAGTTGTTACAAGTTTGCTTTCCGCGATGTTTCCTTTCTGCACATATTTTATTAACTGATTTGTTTGACCTATATAACTGTTGAATCACCTTGAGAGTATTAAAAGAAAGTTGTAGACAATTTCATAAGCTTTCCAGAATGTCCACAACCATAGGATTTAGATGTATATAACTCTAGTTATGGTTAAAACAAGTAGCAGCTGAAATGTATCTATGAACTTTATGTAATATGTGACATGTATGTTGAATCATGTATGATCTTGGTTGTATGTGGATCATTTATCAAGACCCGTCGTGGTACTCGATAGACTACTAGGTTTATATGTTCTCAAGTTTAACAGTGCGACCACTTGCGGGCCACCATTGTACTTGTGCTCTTATAAATTGGTCGGTTCTGCGACAGCTGACATTAGAGCAAGATTCAACATTAATTGCCACATGTGTATTTAAAACAAAGGTTTTTGTTTTCCAAAACCATTTTCTAGCAACTAATAGCTATATAAATAGGTCTTTGAAACCTAGAGTTGAAATCTAAAGTGTGCCAGTGATCACTTTCCTTATGCCCAATTATGGACTCTTAGGTGGCTATTTAAGTACTAACATGGGGGTTTTATTTTCGTCGTCCATACATCATGCTATTGTATGGATGTCATTCACTTGAATGGTAATGTATGGATCAAATGCCTCTATGCTAAGGTAAGAAGGTAAGTTAATGAGTGGCATGACCGCAAGATGAGAGCGTGCGGTCGGGGAGAGTTAGCTTTGGTACGACTATGTATGCATGCTTGCATGTGTATATGGTGTGTATTTAATTGTGGGTAATAAACTGTCATCGGGTAGCTTTGATACAGAAGTATATGTATGGGCGTACGTATATGGAAGTATTTAGATTGCAATATAGAGCCTAGATTTACATTCTGCATATATAATTGTGAGGTTGGGCTGAAATGAAACTCTTGTGCAGGTATACTAACAACGAAACATGTAGCCCGACTAGTTACGCTATATATGAGAGAACATATGTATGCCACCATGTATGTCATTAGATAAATTTTTCCTAAGTTTGTGAGGATGTACGGAACATGCATGCATCATGATAAATCATTATTAAATACTTGCATTGTTTCCCCCTTATAGATTTCTTACTCGGTTATGTAACTCTTATCCATTATGACCATGTCTCACAAGAGTTGCACATGTTGTTGGTACTAATGGCAGCACCGGCTGGAAATGAGAATTTCCTGATGATGTTCGAAACTCCTACTTTGCTTTGGAGAGTCTTGCACTTTGCGAGGTATTATGAACTGGCCCTCTATCACTAGAATGAAATATACCTGGAGGGACTTGCGTTAGCAGCTTGCACAGGCCCAACATGTAGTGATGGATCTTCAGCATGAAGTGCATTATCTGAACAATCAACTGCACCGATCCTTGATGACAAAGATCCAGATATGTTAGTAGAAGATGATGGCTAGGATGTGGAAGAAGTGGAGCCAGAGAATGAGGAGGATCCTATCTCTGACCCCAACAGCGATCATGATGAAGATTAGAGTCGCCTAGTGACTAGTTGAAGGGCTAGATGTATCCTCGCTATTTATGTAGTGGACCTATAGTTGACGTTTGGTAATTTTGGTTGGACTTTCATGTAACATTTGTACCTTGCATGTTACTTCACGTTGGGTTGAACATTAATTAAATTCTAGTTTCATCTTACTGGTGATTATGATCTTGTATGTTAATGCACTGTGAGCCCAATAAGTGGTCAAATTGGTGATATCATGTTGCGAGAAAGAATTATTATGCCTATGTTTTTATTGTATGAATTTGAGATTCTCCCTAGTAATTTCAGTTGGGCATGATTATACAATTCATCTGCAATCTCTTGACATCATCCAGTAATCACTTATTGTTGCAACTTTGTAGATGACTCGCACTTGTGCTGGAGCAGGCAGCAGCCAAGAGGGCAATGATGGTGACTTACCACCACTGCCACCACCATCTGCTAGTGAGTTCTTTGCCCAATTCTTGGGAAGTCAGAGGACTATGGAGGAAGGCCTATGCCTCATTGCATAGAACATGGCTCATGCCCACCCACAACAATAGGGGCCTAAGCCAAACTAGTACAACACCTTCAAGGATTTTCTGGATACCAAGCCTCCTATTTTCAAGGTGGTGGAGGAACCGCTCTAGGCTGATGAATGGCTCAACACTATTGAGCAAAAGTTCTATTTGTTGAGGGTCACTGAGCACCAGAAGGCTGAGTATACATCCCATCAGTTGCAGGGACCGGCAAGGATTTGGTGGACCCATTTCCTGCCCTCCTTACTTGCCAATGCACAAGTCACATGGGAGCAATTCAAATTAGCCTTTAGGGGACATCACATTCCCCTAGGTCTAATGCGCATGATGGTGGCTGAATAAATGAGGCTCACACAAGGGACGAAGACCCTTACTAAATATATGCATGCTTTCAACAACCTATCTAGGTATACCCTAGGTTTTGTTGACACTGAAGAAAAGAAGATAGAAAGCTTCAAGCGAGGTCTATGCACTAGCCAACTCCAAGTGCACCACCTACAATGAGTTCATCAGTGATGCATTGACTCAGGAAAACCAAAACAATCTACATGCAGCAGCAAAGGGCTACAAGAGGGCAATTGAGGTAGGTGCCTCAGGATCTTCAAAGTCTAGAGCTCCAGTGGTAGCTAGGCCATAGTTTCAACCACCAGCACCCAAGTTCTGACCTCCTCCACCAATAGCTCAGAACAGCCGACCTCAAAAGGTGTTCCGTAAGGCATTCACCATTGCCTTACCCAAGGGGAATGGAGGGCAAGGAAGCTCCACAGGACCCAAGAACAATCAACCATGCTTCAACTATAATCAAGTGGGTCATTGGGCCAAGGAATGCCCCCATCCTAAGAAGAACAATAATCAAAACCAGAACAATTAGAGGCAGGCAAACCCGAAGACATGTCCTGGATACATGCACTATACTGCTGTTGAAGAGGTGCCCGCAGGAGAGGTGGTCACTGCTGGTATGTTTCTTGTCAACAAGCATCCCACCATTGTTTTATTTGATTCAGGAGCTTCTCGTTCATTTATGAGCCAAGCATTTGCATCTAGTCATGAGCAGAAAGTGATAGGTAAGAAAGGGTGGTTATAGTATAAGTTCAGCTGGGGCTACTATCTCTACAAATAAGATGGTTAGAAATATGTTCATCTCTAGACAAGAGAGGGAGTATACGATGGATCTGATAGTATTGCCCGGATTATCTATAGATGTGATCTTAGGCATGAAGTGGATGAGCGATCATGGGGTTCTCATTGACACTAGCACTCGGACCATTATGTTGAGAGAACCAAAGGGAGGTAATGCTTTCCTTGTACCACTTTCCCACAACTTTGAACTCTAGAACTTGTCATGTGCCATCCAAGCCACTACCTTGGGTGATATCCTAGTGGTTTGTGAGTTTCCTGATATATTCCTAAATGAGTTACTAGGTTTACCACCTAATAGGGATGTGGAATTTAAGATTGAGTTAGTGCCAGCTACGGCACCCATCTCAAGATGACCCTATAGGATGTCGCTGAATGAGTTAGTTGAACTTAAAATTCAGTTACAAGAACTGTTGGACAAAGGTCTCATTCAACATAGTTCATCTCCATAGGGATGTCTAGCTTTGTTTGTGAAGAAGAAGGACAAGTCCTTGAGAATGTGTGTGGATTATAGGCCACTTAATGCTGTGACCATCAAAAACAAGTATTATTTGCCTCGTATCGATATCTTGTTCGATCAGTTGGTAAAAGCAAAGGTATTCTCCAAGATTGACTTGAGGTCAGGCTATCATCAGATAAAGATTCGGCTAGAGGACATACCTGAAACCGCTTTCTCTACTAGGTACAGCTTGTACGAGTATTTGGTCATGTCTTTCAGACTGACAAATGCTCCTGCCTACTTCATGTACTTGATGAATTTGGTATTCATGCCCAAGCTTGATAAGTTCATGGTTGTGTTTATCAATGATATCTTGATTTATTCGGAAAATGAGGTAGATCATGCAGAGCATCTGAGAATTGTTTTGTCTAGATTAAGGGAACATAAGTTATATGCCAAGTTTAGCAAATGTGAATTTTGGTTGAGTAAAGTACCTTTCTTGGGTCATATCTTATTGAGGGATGGAATTTCTGTAGACCCATCTAAAGTATAAGAGGTCATGGATTGGAAGGCCCCGACTTTGGTTTATGAAGTTTGAAGTTTTCTAGGGTTAGCAGGTTATTATCATCGTTTCATTCTGGATTTCTCCAAGATAGCTAAGCCCATGACTAGACTCCTTCAGAAAGATGAAAAGTTCAATTGGACACCAGAGTGTGAAGCAGTTTTTCACACCCTAAGGACTCTATTAACAACAGCTCCTGTTTTAGCACAACCCAACATTGAAAAGCCTTTCAATGTGTTATGTGATGCATCGGGTATAGGTTTGGGGTGTGTGCTCATGCAAGAAGGAAGAGTGATTGCCTATGCTTCTCGGCAATTGAGAAAACATGAAGTCAACTACCCTACACATGATTTGGAACTTGCAGTAGTTGTTCATGCATTAAAGATATGGAGACATTATTTGTTGAGCAATGTATGTCACATATATATTAACCACAAAAGTCTCAAATATATCTTTACCCACCTGAGTTGAGCATGAGACAGCAAAGATGGTTAGAGTTGATTAAGGACTACAATTTAGAGGTGCACTACCATCCAGAAAAAGCCAATGTTGTAGCAGATGCACTTAGTCAGAAATCTCATTGCAATGCTATGGAAGCATTGTTGGAAGATGGATTTAATTTGTTACATCCTATTATGTTGCACAATATCACTATCAGTTGTTCACTTGAGAGCAAAATCATAGAGTTCTAGAAGGCATATGTAGGTATATTTCACATCAAGAGAAAGATGCAAGAGCAAGAAACCAAGCATTTTAGATTAGATGAAAGAGGTGTGCTATGGTTTGAGAACCGACTTGTGGTACCGAAAGACCATGAGCTTAGAAATTAAATTTTAGATGAAGCACATTTGTCCAAATTGTCTATCCATCCGGGGAGTAGTAAAATGTATCAAGATTTGAAAACCCATTTTTGGTGGACTAACATGAAGAAGGAAATCGCCGCCTATGTCGCTAGGTGCGATAATTGCAGTAGAGTAAAGGTCGTTCATTTGAAATCTGCTAGATTACTTCAACCTTTGCCTATTCTAGGTTGGAAATGGGAAGAAATCAGTATGGACTTTATCACATGCCTTCTAATGACACAGCAAGGTCACAATTCAATATGGGTCATTGTTGATCGTCTCACCAAATTAGCACATTTTATACCAGTGAACACAAGGTATCATGTGGGGAAGTACGTTGAGCTGTATGTTTCTCAGATTGTGGGACTACATGGAATACCCAGGACTATAATCTCAGATTGAGGGTCGTAGTAGCTCATTTCTAGGAACACTTGCACTAGGCTTTAGGGACTAAGCTAATTAGAAGTTTAGCATACCATCCATAGACTTCCGGACAGACTGAGCGAGTGAACCAGATCTTAGAAGATTTGCTAAGATCTTGTGTTATATCTTCCAAGGGTTCATGGGAGAAATGGCTACCTTTAGTCAAGTTCTCCTACAACAATAGTTATCAAGCAAGCATCAAGATGGCTCCTTTTGAAACCTTGTACGGTAGAAAATATAGAACTCCATTGAATTGGGTTGAGCCCGGCGAGAGAAGATAGTTTGGCATTGACTTTATCACTAAAGCTGAAGAACAAGTGTGTATTATCCAATAGCATATGAAAGCAACTCAGTCAAGACAAAAGAGTTATGCTGATAAAAGAAGAAGACCACTGACTTTTGAAGTGGGAGATTATGTATATTTGAAAGTATCACCCATGAAGGGAGTATAGAGATTTGGAGTGAAAAGAAAGCTTGCGCCTAGATATGTAGGGCCATACAAGATTACGGAACAAAAGGGGAATGCTGCTTATAAGTTACAACTTCCACCAGAGATGAGTGCCATATTCGATGTCTTCCATGTTTCTCAGTTGAAGAGATGTCTTCGTGTACTTGAGAAAGCCATTGCAACCACCAACATTAAGCTCCAATCGGATTTGACCTATGAAGAGAAACCAATCCGAGTGTTAGAAGAGATGGAAAGAGTAACACAGAGTAAGATCATTAAGTTCTATAAGGTGGTGTGGAATAATCATAGTGAACAAGATGCCATGTGGGAACGAGAGGATTACTTACATGAGGTTTATCCCGCCGTTGTCAAGAATGGTAGGTCTTACAAATCTTAGAACAAGATTTTTATAAGGGGGAGGGGCTATAACACCCTAGGTGTTAGGCTTGCATAATCTTACTTGCATTGTACGTGCATAAGCATCGAGCATTCATATATGAGCTTTTACATATGAAACATATTATTGAAACATATGAAACATGCTTGTTATTTTATGTTTCCTTGTATGTATGCTTATGATCATGTGTGAATGAGTGTAAGTGGTTGGTGTTAGTTACTAAAACACCTTAGCTACACTTAGGATGACTAGTGGAACATTGTTCATGTAGGCCACTTTGTCTAATTGAGCTTCTAAGTGATGATATGCATGTTGACATTGGGAGTTTTATGTGTAACTAATGTATGAAATGCTTGTGTCACCTTAGGAATAGCTTAAACATGTTTAGAACATCATTATGAACAACTTTGGTATTCATGACTAGGGCTAGTTTGGTCACTAAGTCATAGTTCAAGTGTTAGTCATCATTTAAATGTAGTGTGTTTGACCTAGTTTGAACTATGTCATAGAGACTTTGCATGGATGTGTTCACTAAAGCAAAGTTGTAGTATTTGATGAGAGGAACAACTTTTATTTGTGGGTCATTGGCTAGTTCAACTCCTATCATGCTTGAATTTAACTCATAATGATCAATAGTTCACTAATTTCAGCACTTCGAATTTTCTCTAAGTCATTTTGAGTTAACCGTTTGATAGGCTCAACTTTGTGATGATCTAACTTCCTAACCACTGAGATTTAGACTTTGATGTTTTAAACAACTTTGTAGCTGGTATGTAGGTCTCCAACTTTGATTAAGGGATTGCTCGCTGATTCGCTTTCGTATAAGAGTTAGAATGGCTTGAAATCACACTGTTAGGCACTAGAATGGGAACTGACGAGCGCCGTGCCGCATCGGGTCATGGCCGACCGGGCACAAAGCATGGCCGCCGCTGGCCAGTGATGGGCCCTCGATGCTGCACACTAGCACTTGATATTTGAGAGCCCCGCGCCTCATTCCCACTCACGCGCACTCCCTCACTCACTCTCTAGAACCTGCTCTCGCTCTCGCCGTGGAAAAGAGCAGCGCCGCCGAGCACCGTGCAGCTCTATCGTTGCCTCGTGCTCACTCCGCCGCACCATTGCCACCTCCATCTCGTCCACAGCTGCGCCACATTCCCCTCTACCTCCTCGACTTGGTTGCAGCACCTAACAAGCTACGGTGAGGGCGTATACGCAGTTTTCGTCCTCACCGGAGATCTCAGCTCCATGGCCGCCTCCACAGTGAGCTCGCCACTGCTTGGCTCATGCGCGCATTGCTTTTGATTCTTTACGATAGAACTTGGATAGGGTGTAGTGTAGTTGGTCGCATGACGTTACTGCGTGTGGTCGCCTCGCCGGTGTGGAACACGACGACCCGCACCACCACGCTCTCACCTCCGCGCCACCGCGCACGTGGTCGGAGCTTGTCAGAGCATCTCATCTAGCTTAGGTAGTCGCAATAGAGTCGCTTGGTCACCCCAGATCTCGTGCGCCCCTCGCAAAGCATCACCATGGCCAGCATCAGCTGGCATACCGTAGAGCAGAGCCGCCGTGCCACCATGGCCGGCGACGAGCGTGCTCTGTTACACCTACACTGCCACCACCTAGGTCACTACATGTGGTTTGGTCTGCAGATCACGTTGGTGCAGTTGGTTTGGCTAGAGACCTCGTTGTCGGCGAGATATCACCGGACGACTGTCGTTGCTCTATTTTCATATCGCTGACATGCGGGCCCGTCTGACCTGTGGACCCCGGCTGTCAGCGACTCAGTTATAGAAGATAGTTCATTTATTTCCAGATTTGCATGCAATTTTGAAAAATGATAAGTGGAGTTCTAGATGTCCCTTTTTGGTGAACCAAATTTTGTTGTGTTCCTCATGAAGTGTAGTGTTTTGTAAAAATATGAAATGTACAGTTTCTGATATTTTTCTTGGTGATTAAAATGTATTTAAATAAGTGCTTTTTGAATGTTAGTAAACTTGTAAATTAGATATCTTGAGCTAGAAAAATGATAAAATTGTGATTCCAATTTGGTTAGTCTTGTGTTGACATTCTCTAGCTAGGAAAAATATTAATCGTTCAGTGAACTGGATTTAAATATGGTCTTTCTATTTATCTATTAATAAATGTCATTTTCTGAGGAAAATGATAGGGATGAAAAGATGTAACATATTGCTATGCAATTTTTTTACAGTAGTATGGCACTAATATGAAGATAGGAAAAATATATAATCTATTATTTGACACTTTTCTTTAGGGTTTACTATTTTCACTAAAATAACCCTCGCTAGCTTGTCATTTTTGCATAGGATGTTATACATGACCAAATGTTATGAAATTTTCATAGTAGACTATTATAAGCACTAGGAAGCCACTATAATTTTATGAGAAGTTATTGTGCACATTTGGTGTACGTTTGTTATTTACCCTAATTATCTAATTAAATTAATAAAGGCATTTAAGTAATTAAATTGTGATTGACCATGATGTTTTCTATGATACTTATGATGCATATGAACTGTTGGTGTTAATGGTGAGGCTTAGAAGCAAGTGATTGTATGCAATTAATTAATTGTTGCTTTGTAATTCAAATAGATGGCTGCATGTATAGTTTTGTTTGTGTGGATGATTTCATGTTGATAATGGTCTTATCTATAAAACTTGTTAATAACAAAGTTGTAGATAACTTACTAATCCACCTTGTGTTAAATTTTCACAGTCATAGGCTTTAGGTTTTAAGAGTTTTAGCTGTTACAAGTTTGCTGTCTGCGATGTTTACTTTCCAAACAGATTTGATTGACTGATTTGTTTGACCCATATAACTATTGAATAACCTTGAGAGTATTAAACGAAAGTTGTAGACAATTTCATAAGATTTCTAGAATGTCCACAATCATAGGATTTCGATGTATATAACTCTAGTTATAGTTAAAACAAATAGCAGATGTTTTGTAGTTGGATAAATGAATTGCAGAAGTGTTTGATTAAGTAATCGAGAAGAGATATGCACCTACTCAGTAAAATAGGATGCACTTGTTATTACTTTGACACCATGCTGTTGAAATTACTTACAAGGATGCATTCATCACTTCTTATCATTTTATATGTGTCATCATATTTGCATTCGTGATATCTTATTCTATGATCATGCATATAGGATTGACCGAGGAGATAACGTTTGCTGGAATTCAACAAAGAAGAGGAAGGGGACCAGCAGGAGATTCCTCAAGCTGCAGCTCCCGAAGAAGAGGAGTAGAATCCAGAAGAGCTCCTAGAGTGTCCTGACCACCGGTCCACCTCTTTTCTAAAAGGCAAGCCCCAGAGCATTTTAAGTCTCCCAGTGTTTTATAAAATACTACTTGAGTCCTTTATGTTTGATGCATTAGGTTATAAGGGTTGATTGGAAACACTTGATGTATGGAACTACCTTATCCAGATACATATACCTTTAACCCTATGTAGGTCTAGGATCAAATATCTTCTTAGCCATGCTTAGACCAGTAGAAGGTCGGGTGATTTCCTGTCACCTACGAGATATAGGTGGATACCGAAGCACGGTTGGCTATATTTGATATTATGGAAAACAACCATGGGGTAATGTAAATGGAGACTAGGCGGGATGTTGATAGAGAAGCAACAAGACATGAAGGTCTTGGGTGTGGATCTATCCCCGTCTATGTCGATTAAGGGCCATACCATTATTGGCACTTCTGACAAGATTGAACGCATGCCTATCACTTAGCTAGCCAGATAACTCGTTCTGACCACGAAGCCAAGTAGCTCACTTAGGCTGGGCCCACTCTATCAAAGTGCACACTCTAGATGGAAGTAAGGATGTGTGGGGAGTGGATCAATAGACCATGGGCAAGCCTGACTTGAGCGACCTGGTCCAGGACCATGGGTAGGCATGGCTTGAGCGACCTGGCTATCGTCAGTCCCTGATTGTGCAGCACTGGGTGAACTCACCAAATGTGGACTTGAGTTGCACCAAAGGTGACCCAATGTGACCCCGATGGGGGAAGTGTGGGTTTGTGTTAGGAATAAATTCCCATCTAGTTGAAATCAATTCAAATCGCCGTCTCTCCCGGATAGTGAGAAACTTGGCTTGCCCCAACATCGTAGTAATTGTATTATGGAATGTGATGGTTCGGATAAAGATGGAATTACTACACTAGCTATGGTTACTATTGTATGGTCTTAAAATGATATACCACATGTTTGGCATAGGATAGTTGCTAATCTAGAGATGAATAGTTGTAATTAACTTGAGGACCAAAATATAATTGTATAATCAAATTAATCGCTTTTTATGCAAAATGTTGTCAAGCTACCTCCACTTATAAAGCCTTGCATAATCCTTGGAGTCATTTATTTCAAGTTTATGATGGGTAAGTCTAGCTAAGTACCTTCTTGTACTCAGGGTTTTATTCCCATTATTGCAGATGGTACCATCTATCATGGATATTGCAAGAATTGCTTCTATCCTGCTGTGGATGAGGAGTGAGCCTTGGGCAAGCATCTTTAATAATCCTTCTATCATGCTTTTGTGGATTGTGATCATATGATGGCACTGTATTTGAACTCTATTGGCAAATACTACTTTTGAACTTTAATTTGCTTCTGCTACTATCTATAAAACTTGGTTTGTAATAACTTTATTTCGTACTCTGATGATGGAAATGTATCTTTGAACTTTATGTAATATGTGACAAGTATGTTGAATCATGTACAATCTTGGTTGTATGTGGATCGTTTATTGAGACCCGTCATGGTACTCGACAGACTACCAGGTTTATATAGGCTCAAGTATGATAGTGCGACCGCTTGTGGGCCGCCATTGTACTTGTGCTCTTATAAATTGGTCGATTCTGCAACACCGGCGCTGCATGCGTGTGGTGGGACAGCTACTGTGACACCCATGCTTACCCCGCGCACATCTCATGGGAGTAGTTCACCAAAGCCTTCCATGAGCATCATGTGCCCAAGGGCATGATGGATGCCAAGGTGAAAAAGTTCTACAACATTTCCAGGGATCCTAGAAGATTTAGGAGTATGCCAACCGCTTCACTCGCATGATGAGGTACGCTCTCGGTGAGACAGACTTCGAGAAGAAGATGTACTTCTTCAAGAAGGGTCTAAACACGCACCTCAAGGTGGCCCTCTTAGGTCATACTTGCTACACCCTCTGAGAGATGATCAACAAGGTCCTAGAGATGGAGAGGGATCATCTTGAGGTCAACGCCATCTACAAGGAGAAGAAGCGTTGATCCAAGAGCTCGTCTCATGCCCTGGCACCTTAGAGGCCACATGCTCACATGCCCTCGCTACCTCACCCTCATGCCATCTAGGGAGCCACACCTGCTCGGAGCCATGGATGTGGTACCCACACTGCCAACTACCACCGCTCTACTCAGAGTCACCCTGCTTAGAGCCCTAGCACCTAGAAGACCATTGTGCCCACCTCTACAGGCAGCATGCCTTTCACCTATTTTGGCTATGGCAAGCCATGCCACAAGGTTGCCGACTACCCCCATGAAGAACACTACACCACCTGCTCTGACCTAGCAAGATAGGCTTCTATTAGGGTACGCCGTTGTAAGCAAAATGGACCCTAGGCCCATTTATTTTGGATTTTGGTATTTGATGACCAACACAACCAAATTGGACTAATGAATTTGCAAGTAAATGTTTTGTAGTTCAGTAGGGTGCAAGATGTGACTTGGACGAAGGCAACATGATGATTCCATGATCAACACCATAAGCAAGACCCTAGAAGCACAAGAGAAGACCCAAGATATCAAGCAAAGTCCAAGCACAAAGATGGGAACCAAGCTGGATGCAAGATCACAAAGAAACAAGCTTGGTAGAGGTGACCAGACGTGGCCCTGTGAGGACCGAACATGTTTGATCAGTTGCTCAGCAACAGTAGGCATTAGCAGCAGTGACCGGACACTGAGTGAGGCAGTGACCGGATGCATGGACTTCACTGTTCATTGTCACGACAACAACTTAGTGAGGACCAGACACAGTGACACTGGATGACCGGACGAACAAAGTGCAGCGTTCGATCATGTCTAGAGAGATTCCAGAGTGGCGCAAATGCGATCGGACGTGTCTGGTTGGCGATGACCAGACTTAGTAGTGCGTTCAATCACTATGCGTGTGCTCAACGGTCAGGACGATCGGAGGTGTCCGGTCAGGATGACAGCAGCATTCGGTCAGTAGCAAAAAGTTGGGTTTCGCCCCCAATGGCTACTCTCTCTATGGGGCTTATAAATAGACCCCCCAACCGGCCATTTGAGTAGTGGAGAGCTAAGGAAACATACCAAGGGTGTTGATACACCATTTTAGTGATCTCCACTTGCATAGTGCTTAGTGATTCATTAGGTGATTATCATAGGTGCTTTGCAAAGTGCTTAGGTTGATTAGACCACCGCTTATGCGCTTGTTCTAGGTTTAGGCCTAGTGTTTAGTGAGGTTAGAATACCTCTTATCTCTTGGTGCTTGCGCGCACCAATGGTTGTACATCGGAGGGGCTTGTAGTCTCACGAGACAACACCAACTATATTTGTGTCTAGCTACCACCGTGTACCAAAGGGAACAAGGCTCATGGCGTTTTAGCTGGAAGCTTGATAGTGAAGACGACGGGGAGCATTCAGGAGAGTCTTTGCCACGAGTGGCTTAACTAGAGACCCACTTACGCATAGGGAAGGCCCGAAGCTATCCACAGAGTTACCTGATCGAGAGATTAGCCCTTGCATGGGATTCCTTGCAAGTGGCTCCAATGAGGACTAGGGGGAAGCTTGCGCAATTCTTGATACCTTGGTAAAAATACCTGAGTCATTGATGAGAGTTTGCATATCTCTACCTTACTCTTTATCTTCCACATTTACATTGCAATCTTGGTTTGTTCTTTACTTTCCTAGCTTAGTGATAGGCTAGTTGATAGGTTTGGAAACTAGGTTGCATAACTCCTTTTGCAGTAGAGATAGCAACACACTTGCAAAACCATAGTTGCACATTTAGATAGTTTACTTTTCTGCATAGGTTTTGACTATGTGAAATTAGAGGCCTTAGTTTAGAGTTAGATTTTTAAGTTGACTAATTCATGCCCCCCTCTTAGGCATTATGGTCCCTTACAAGTGGTATCAGAGCCGGTTGGCTCAATTTGGACCTTTGGCTTCATCGCCATTGAGCCGACGCTATTTAGAGTGGTTGGGATAGATACCTCTAGGCCTCCACACTTTGACGGCACTAACTTCCCCTACTATAAAGCTAGAATGGCTTGTCACCTTGAGGTGGTAGATTTGGGTGTTTGGAGAGTCACTCATGATGGGATGAAACCCATTAAGAATCCCGATAAACCCACAAAGAGTGAAGGAAAAGAAATTCATTTCAATGCTAGAACTAAAAATTGCTTGTTTGAATCTTTTAGCATGGTTGTGTTTAGCCAAGTGTTCACTTTAAATATGGCATATGAAATTTGGTTAAAACTCCAAGAGCTCCCTGATGGCACAACTAATGTCCATGAGCAAAAACATTGTCTAGCTAAACAAAATTATGATTCCTTTAAAATGAATGATGATGAGCTTGTTCATGATATGTATTCTTGTTTGAATCTAATTATCAATGAACTCCATTCAATAGGATTAACGAAGCTAGATGATGCAGACATCGTGAGGAAGATCATCTCTGTGCTACCATAAAAGAAATATGCAAGCATCATCACCATCCTTTACAACATGGAGGACTTGAGCACCATGACCCCACCCATAGTCATTGGCAAGATAGTGGCATTTGAAATGTCATGGAAGATATGTCAAGAAGAAGCCTCATCATCAAGCAAAGGCAAAGCTCTCGCATGTAGTGAGAAAAAGAAGATGAAGGGCAAGCAAGTTGAGACAAGCTCAAGCTCAAGCTCCTCAAGTGAAGATGAAGAAGATGAGGATGAGGATGATGATGATTCATGTGATGATGATCAATCTTCCTCCTCCACCTCTAACCTTGATGAAGAATTCATCAAACTTATCAACAAGGTGGATTAGATGATCCAAAGGCTCAATATCAAGGGTGTGCCCATCCAAATTAAAGATTTCATCTTCACCAATCAAAGAAATGAGCAAACAAAGAAAGGATGCTATGGATGCTGTGAGTTGGGGCACTTTATGGAAGTTTGTCCAAACAAGCCCACACCCAAGACAAAGAAGGCATGCAAGGACAAAGCCCTCACATCAATAAGGTCATGGGATGATTCTTCAAGTGAAAAAGAATACCATCATAAGTGGCGAGGCCACAAGCACTCATCATTAAGCTCTTCTCATGTGTGCCTTATGGCACGAGGTAACAAAAGCTCATCCTCTAGTGAGAGTGATAGTGATGATGAAATGTCTTCTCTTAATGAACATGTGCAAGAAAATCTTAAATATGCTAAGGCTTGCACTAGCCAACAAAAGAAGCTAAAAATGTTGGAAGAAAAGCTAGATAGTTCACAAGAAGCATATAAAACCTTGCTTGAACAATATGAGACATTTGCTAATCTCAATATTGAACTATCTACTAAAATTGAGCAACTTAAGGCTAGTGCAACAACAAATGCATGCACAATCAATGATGAGCAACTTGTAAAGAAAAATGAAAAATTAAAATAAAAGTTAGCTAGCTCACAAGATGCTTAGAAAAGTTTGCTTGCCAAAATGGAAACCATGTGCAGACATTGTGATGAGCTAACTAGTAAAGTTGCTAATCTTGAAGCCATTGGTACAACCCTCACCAAGGCACCTAAAAAGAAAAGTTCTATCTTTGACATGCCTAAAATCGATGCTTCTACTTCTTACAATGATTTAAGTTTAGACTCACCCTTGTGCAACTAAGTTTGTGCTGAGAAAGTTGTTGTAGATACATGCACACAAGAGGTCGCAATGGAGAATGAGCAACTTAAGCAAGAAGTGGTTCGCCTTACCAAGGACTTGACTCAAGTAAAAGGCAAAACAGAGCAAGCCCAACATCATCAGGATAACACCGTTAAGGGAGTGAAGAAGCTTAATGAAGGACAAACCATGGTTTGCTACGTGTGCCACAAGGAAGGCCACAAGTCCTGTGAGTGCAAGGTGAAGAATGGGGGAGGAGCTAAGAAGAAAGAGAAAAACAAAAAGGAAACAAGCAAGCTCTCCAACACCTACACCAACAAGGTGGACAAAAAGGCCTCCACACCTTATCTCTTGAAGAAGAAGAAAAATAACAAGGTGGTGGCCATCAAGGTGAACAAGCAAACCAACAATGGGGCCAAATGCATTTGGGTGCCAAAGGAGATCATTTCCAATATGAAGAGCACCAAGAAGGTTTGGATCCCAAAAGGGAAGTGAGAAGTCCGATGTACTTTAGGGAATTTGGAGACTTGGCAAAGTATGGGTGCATTTCATGGGGTGCATCATTATGGACAAGGTAATTGTCAAGTGGGTTAGTGAATACTATGGACCCAAATTCCCCTTCCCATATTATGTAACTAGATTTAATTTCTTTCAATTTTCAATTAGCATCTAGTTCCTTTTCATGCCTAGGTTTGCATTTGCATGTTTAATCTTTTGTCTTGCATATACTAGGTATATCTTATGGTAGGCTTGCTCGGTTTCACTCTTAACCCTTGGAGCAAACCTACATGGTTTAAATTATTTAGGAGCATGGCACATAGCTTGTTTTACAATTGTTCATCTAATATGTGCCAAAGTCCAAATTGTAGATAATTTCTCTTGAATATCACTTTCAAAAATGATTCTCACATTCATGTGATGTCATCTTTCAAGTGGTATTTTTATTCCAAAATCAATGTGCATGTCTCCTACAAGTATTCCATACTTGTGTGCACAAATTTAGGGGGAGCTTACTCTACAAGTTGGATGCTTTGAGATTAACACATTTTCAAGCTTATCATGTGTGTAGTAGTCTCATTGCAAGGAAAATGGAGTCCCCGGAGTTAAGCATCATACTTCAAATATCCATCACCTATTGCAAGTGGTAAATCAAATTGGGTTCCACATGTGGTATTTCTAAACCGATATCATCATGTTGATTTCACTTTGGTATTTATATGCTTTCTCCATGCATTATATAGATTAAACTCCCTTGACCATTAATTTGCCAATTATGCATAAACTACATTCTCCATCATATGTATACATATATTTAGGGGAAGCTTAGTATATGTAATGTGAGAGTCAAATTTTGTGACCTATTCCACTCCACATACAAAGGATCACAAAGTTTGACCGTCCCTTGTGCTACTAATGTCTTCCTTTTCAATGTTTGATTCCAAAGGGGCAGAATTTGTAGGACCAAAAGCAAGCCCGATCATAATAATTTACAAGTGGTAATGATCCGAGAAAGGGATGATAGTGAATTATGGAGTTAGGGGGGGGGGCTTAAATCCATAATGCCACATGGGGACATTTGCAAGGGCAAGATAAGTTTCCAAAGATGTTTACATGTGGTATCTTTTAGCATCATATAACCTTACCCTTTGCATTGCATCCTAGCAAGTAAATAGTTTTTAAATTCCAAATTTTTTATTATTTGCTTGTTTTGGTCGTGTTGTCATCAATCACCAAAAAGGGGGAGATTATAAGGAAATTGACCCTAGGCCCATTTACTTTGGATTTTGGTGTTTGATGACCAACACAACCAAATTGGACTAATGAATTTGTAAGTAATTGTTTTGAAGTTCAATAGGGTGCAAGATGTGACTTGGATGAAGGCGACATGATGATCCTATGATCAACACCATAAGCAAGACCCTAGAAGCACAAGAGAAGACCCAAGATATCAAGCAAAGTACAAGCACGAAGATGGGAACCAAGCCAGATGCAAGATCGTGAAGAAATGAGCTCGATAGAGGTGACTGGACGTGGCCCTATGAGGACCGAACGCATCCGATCAGTTGATCGGCAACAGCGGGCATCAGTAGTAGCGACCGGACGTTGAGCGAGGCAATGATCGGATGCATGGACTTCACTATTCATTTCATGGCAACAACTTAGTGTCCGGACGCTGGATGACCGGACGCACAAAGTGCAGCGTCCGATCATGTCCAGAGAGGTTCTAGAGCGGTGCAAATGCGACCGGATGTGTCCGATCAGTGATGACCAGACTCGATAGTGTGTCCAATCACTACGTGTGCGCTCAATGGTCGGGACGACTAGACGCATCTGGTCAGGACGACAGCAGCGTCTGGTCAGTAGCAGAAAGCTTGGTTTCAAGCCCAATGGCTACTTTCTCTATGGGGCTTATAAATAGACCCCCAACTAGCCATTTGAGTAGTGGAGAGCTGAGGAAACATACCAAGGGTGTTGATACACCATTTTAGTGATCTTCACTTGCATAGTGCTTAGTTAGTCATTAGGTGATTAGCGTAGGTGCTTTGCAAAGTGCTTAGGTTGATTAGACCACCGCTTATGCGCTTGCTCTAGGTTTAGGCCTAGTGTTTAGTGAGGTTAGAATACCTCTTATCTATCGGTGCTTATGCGCACCAATGGTTGTACATCAAAGGGGCTTGCAGTCTTGCGAGACCACACCAACCACATTTGTGGTGTGGCCTCCACCGTGTGCCGAAGGGAACAAGGCCCATGATGTTTAGGCTAGAAGCTTGATAGTGAAGACGGCGGGGAGCATCTGGGAGAGGCTTTGCCACGAGTGGCTTAACTGGAGACCTACTTGTGCATGGGGTAGGCTTGGAGCTATCGACGGAGTTACCCGACCGGCAGCTTGGCCCTTGTGTGGGATTTATTGTGAGGGGCTCTAACAAGGACTAGAGGGAAGCTTGCGCGCTTCTTGATACCTCAGTTTAAATACTAGAGTCATCAATGGAAGTTTGCATATCTCTACCTTGCTCTTTAGCTTCTGCATTTACATTGCAATATTGGTTTGTGCTTTACTTTCCTAGCTTAGTGATAGGCTAGTTGATAGGTATGGAACCTAGGTTGCACAACTCCTTTTGCAGTAGAGATAGCAACACACTTGCAAAACTATAGTTGAACATTTAGATACTTTACTTTTCTGCATAGGTTTTGATTAGGTGAAATTAGAGGCCTTAGTTTAGAGTTAGAGTTTTAAGTTGCCTAATTCACCCCCTCTTATTCATCACGGTCCCTTATAGCTGCACAATAACATTATTGGAGCAGCCTGTGGTCGTCTCACCCACATGACCACGGAGGACGCCCAAAACACCCCTGATGTGGTGTATGGTTTGTTTATTGTGCATGGAGATACAACTTCGGTATTGTTTGACTCAGGTGCTACCTATTCTTACATATCCACCAAGTTTGCTTGAGAGCATAACATACCAGTGACTCCATGTAAGGAGCCTATAGACACTAGTTCACCCTTGGGTCACATTATATGCACAAAGAGATGTTAGGGAGTGAGCATCATCATTGAGGGTCACCCTTTTCTAGCCGATCTTACCTTGCTTCCCTCTGATGGACTGGGTGTCATACTGGGGATGGACTGGCTGACTCAACATAAGGGAGTAATATCTTGCTCACCAAGATATGTGGAGATAACACATCTGAGTGGGCACATGATCCAATGTGAGCCCAACTTTGAGAGGACAGTTTCCATGTTGTGTGCCTTGAAAGCCAAGTCAGTCGAGGAGGTTCCCATAGTATGTGAGTATCCTGATGTGTTTCTCAAAGAATTGCCAGGTATGCACTTGATCGGGATGTGGAGTTTGTGATCGACCTTCTACCTGCTATGGGACCTATTACTGAGAGGCCCTACCACATGTTAGTTGATGAGCCAGAGGAACTCAAGAAATAGCTCAGGGAGTTGTCTGACAAGGGGTACATTAGGCCTAGTGCTTCACCCTAGGGTTCCCCTATCCTATTTGTGAAGAAGAAGGATGGTTCCATGAGGATGGGCAATGACTACTAGAACTTGAATGCCATGACTGTCAATAACAAGTACCCACTACCGAGGATAGATGACCTGCTAGACCAACTGAGGAATGCCAAGTTCTTTTCCAAGATTGATCTCCAATCTAGGTACCATCAAATGAAGTACAGGACTAAGGACATTCCCAAGACAACTTTTTCACTAGGTATGGGCATTACGAGTTCACCATTGTGTCCTTTGGACTCACCAATGCCTCGGCCTACTTCATCAACATGATGAACAAGGTATTCATGGAGGAGCTGGATAAGATCGTTGTGGTGTTCATCGATGACATTCTTATCTATTCAGCCACTACAGAAGAACATGAGTAGCATTTGAGAGTAGTGCTGGAGAAGCTAAGACAGAATTAGTTGTATGCCAAGTTTAGTAAGTGTGAGTTTTGGCTTGAAGAAGTCACCTTCCTAGGTCACATTCTCACTGCTGAGGGAGTAGCTATTGATCCCGCCAAGATCAAAGCTATGAAAGAGTGGGAACAACCCCGCAATGTGACTAATATCTAGAGTTTCCTTGGGTTGGCAGGATACTACCGCCACTTCGTTGAGAACTTTTCCAAGATAGCCAAGCCAGTGACCAACCTACTGAAGAAGACCAATGAGTTTGAGTGGATGCCAGAATGCGAGCAAAGCTTCCAAACCTTGAAGCAGAAGCTTACCACCACTTCTCTGCTAGCATTGCCTAACATTAAGCAAGACTTTGTGGTTTATTGTGATGCTTCTAGATAGGGACTTGGCTGTGTTCTGATGCCGAATGGGAGAGTTATAGCTTATGCTTCCTGTTAATTGAAGGACCATGAGCAACGCTACTCGACCCATGACCTTGAACTTGCAGCTGTTGTGCATGCCTTGAAGATCTGGAGACACTACCTAATTAGGAACAAATGTGACATCTACACCGATCATAAGAGTTTGAAGTACTTCTTCACTTAGGAGGATCTGAACATGACACAACACCAATGGCCATAGCTGATCAAGGACTACAACCTAGAGATACACTATCACCTAGGGAAAGCTAATGTAGTCATAGATACCCTGAGCCGCAAGAGCTATTGCCATAGTCTGATGACAAATGCCATACCACTAAAGGTGAGCCAAGAAATGGAGGACCTCCGACTCAAAATCCTACCAAAGGGAATGTTGAATGAGCTTCAAGTGCAGTACAACCTCAAAGATCAAATCTACAAAGCCCAGCAAGAATGCCCTAAAATCTATGAAGTCTGAGAGCTCATGGAGCAAGGCAAGTGTCCTGAGTTTAGAGAAGATGAACAAGGAGTGTACTAGTACAAGGATAGAATCTATGTACCCTCAGATATAGCCCTACGAGAAGAGATCCTAGCTAAAGGACATGACTCCTAGTATTGCATCTACCTAGGGAGTACCAAGATGTATGCTGACTTGAAGAAACTTTTCTGGTGAAAGAATATGAAAGCTGATATTGCAGAACAAGCCACATGATGCGACACCTGCAATAGGATCAAGGCCAAGCACCAAAGACTAGTAGGACTATTGAAGCCCTTAGATGTTCCAATGTGGAAGTGGGAAAGCATATCCATGGACTTTATAGTGGGTTTACCTCAAACCCCAAAAGGCCATGACTCGATCTGGGTAATCATTGATAGATTGACCAAGGTAGCTCACTTTATAGCTATGAGGAATGACTATAGAGTTGAGAAGCTCATAGATCTATATGTGGATAACATTCTTAGGCTTTATAGATCCACTGTGAGCATAGTATCTGATCGAGGGATGCAATATGTGTCCAAGTTTTGGAAGAGTCTTCATAAGGCAATCGGGACTCGACTAGATTACAACACTGCTTACCACCCTCAGACGAATGGTCAAACAGAGAGAGTGAATTAGATTTTAGAGGACATGCTCCGAGCTTGTGTTTTGAAGTATGGGTCTAATTGGGAGAAGAGTTTACCCCATGTAGAGTTCTCTTGCAACAACAGTTACTAGGCTAGCCTCAAGATGTCACCATTTGAGGCCTTGTATGGGAGGAAGTGTAGGACCCCTCTGATGTGGTTAGAAGTAGGAGAGAGATCATTCTTTGGCCCTACAAATATCAAGGATGCTGAAGAAGGAGTCACCCAAGTACAAGAGAATTTGAGAATTGCCCAAAGCCAATAGAAGAGTTACATAGATAATAGGTGAAGAGACCTTGAGTTCAAAGTTGGGGACTATGTCTACCTCAAAGTGTCCCCACTCTGAGGCACCTTTAGGTTCCATGTGAAAGGGAGTTGGCACCAAGGTATGTAGGACCTTACCGGATATGCCAAAGAATTGGCAAGTTAGCCTACAAGTTGGAGTTACCTAAAGAGCTAACAGGAGTACACCCAGTGTTCCATGTATCTTAGCTATGCAAGTGCTTGAAGCTGCCAAATGAGCAAGTACCCACAGAGGCACTAGATATATAGGACACTCTGGAGTATAGGGAGCACCCTATTAGGATACTTGACAGAGCTGAGAAGGAAACCAGAATCACCACCATACCCATGTGCAAGGTTCAGTGGAGCAACTAGAATGAACGAGAAGCCACTTGGGAGAAAGAATCAGAACTTTGGATGCTTTACCCCTACCTCTCTATAAGGTATGTCGCACCTTAAATCTTGGGACGAGATTTCTGTGAGGGGGAAGGACTATAACAACTCAGGTTTTCCTAGAACCAAAAATCTGAACTTAAATTTTTTTCTAACAAAACCCATGCATGGTGAGTGTGCATACTAGGAAACCACCCTTGTAGATGCACAAGTAGATCCCAAGTTAGCATGGTTGAGCATTTGCATATTAAAAACTTATGATTTGCTTCTTCTTGATTTTATGTATTGTTAATAAAATCAAGTAAACTTTTTGACAAACTTGTTGTGTGTGTGTTGCCAACCCTTGGCATTGACCCGAATACCCTAGTGGACCCCATAAGGATGTGTACATGCTTGGCAACACATGTATACATGCATAGGAGCCTAAGGTATAGCATAGAATGAAAATAGAAATGTAAAAGAAATTAGAAAAGGGGAAAGAAGGGGAAAAGATGAAAGCAGCCCAAACTGCCTGAGCTAGCCCAGCTTCATGGCCCAGCTCTCCCCATGTGCACCCACGCCCATGCGTGGCCAAGCCAGCCCAGCAGTAGCCCATGCTAAGCCCACTTGCATCACACCATTGGTGCTGATATCGCCTCCCCACAACCGCTGACCCATGGGGCCCTCTTGTCATCCCTCACCCTTTGCTTCCCCTTGTTTTCCCACCACTGAAGGAGAGCACCTCGCCAGTGTGGGCATCTAAGGTCGTGCCCTCGCATCATGGCCACTCACCCTCAAGCCGTTGGATGCCAATGCACGGACAGATGCCGTGTCCATGATCCATGACATATGCACCTGCCCCAGCCATGCCACGCCGCTGCCAATGTCCACCGCTGTGGCCCTACACTACTGACGCTTCCTCATCCACCTTTTGACCACTTGGGATTTGATTTGGGAGTGCCAGCACCCACGCAACCACCCTACCAAGCCCAAACCCTAGCCTCGGGGGCTTAATCACCCTACACGTGTCCCCAAGCATGCCTCTATTGTCCAACGCCCACCATGGCCGAGCTCGGCCTATAAAAGCCCCGAGACAGTGCCCTAGCACCTCTCCCATACCCCACCATCACTCTATGGCAACCCATGGACCACACCAAGCCAAGGAGGAGAAGGAGCACTAGAGCCACTGGAGCACCACCGAGGTCACCTGAGTGGAGGAAACTACCCTGAATGACTACACCGGTGAACTAGATCTCCCTACACTGCATCGCCACATCACTACACCGCCTTGTCACCGTGCCGCTAGCCTAGCACCACCACCACCACTAGTGAGCCCCAAGTTCCCTACTCTGCCCTTTCTGACATGAGTGCCATGGCCATTGTCATGTTCTTCCCCCTTGGGAAGGCCAAGGAAGCACCTTTTTGTCATCACTCCACTCCATGCATCCATGCAATGCAGCTATGCCAAACCACCTTGGCTCAAGAACACCTACGCCGACGCACTGAACACACATGCTCTCACCATGGCCATACCCTACTGCGGTGAGGCTCCATTCCAGCAGATCTAGGCTGGTAGCAGTAGAACCGCCACCACAACGAGCTTTGCCTCGCCGCAGGATGCGCGTAGCCCTAGCTATGCTAGCCTAAGAGCCCTAGGGCGCTAGTTGCCCTTGTGATGCTAGCATGGCCACGTGCCCATGCCGCTGCTGTGTCGGAGATATTTCAGCCAACTTTGGCCACCTCACATGAGGAGAGCTGGCCATCGAGCTTCCCCATGTAGCTGGCTGAACAAAAAGCCCCCGCCTTGCCTTGTTTCACTGTATCCATAAGCTTGTCGAAGCTCCACTATGCACCTCACCATGGTGTGGACTTTGTTGCGCCCTTTTGGACATCGTTGGTGCATCAAATGGATTCCCCATGATCCCAACTAAAGGAAAGGAGCCACCTTTGGCTCCAATTGCCATCGTAGCCACCTCATCATAGCTTGCCACCGCTATCGAGCCATTGCCACCATGGCTAGCCCTGCTAGAGCCCCTAGGGCCTCATCTAGTACCCTAGCTATGCTCGCTGGAGCACTAGGAAGTTGAGGGACCCCTGCCAGAGCCTCGCTGAGGTTCTGAGTGTCTTCGTCACTGGCCTTGTGCTACCGCAAGCCACCACAACTATTGGTATCTATTAACTTGTCACTTGTTTTAATAGCCACCTATTAATTACCTACATCTCCTAACATTACTTTACTAGGTTGTCATCCCTAGTGATGGTGCTAGAGATGGTTGTTGGTGTTGCATGGCATCACTACTAGAATGACACTAAGTAGTTCTTTATCATCTTATGTGACTAGAAAGAATATATAGATATGAATGAAAAAGGATTTGCAAGTGCACAGATAATATACCATTATAGCACTTCACCCGAGAGTATTTTAGGTATCGTTATTTATATTTTTACCATAGGGAAGGTCTAGCATGGATAAGTATTGATAACTTATACCATTGATGGAGAAGTAAACCATAACCATTGTTCTACTCATAACAGGGGTAAGTCATAGGATAAGAGATATGAAAAACTATTGATCAATGATGATGATAAAATCACTCAGAGTACTCCCTTCTATGGCATTAGCATGGTTAGGTAGAATATTAGAGGAATAATTCCTAGGTCATTCTTAATTACAAGTCAAAGCATACATTGATTAGTGCAATTACACCTAGTAATCATGGCTAAGATCATCTTTATATCTACACATAAGGGATATTACTAGGGAAGAGTAAGAACAGAGCTTATCTTCCTTTGTAATCAGGTCCTACGTTCTACCTACATCGGGGAGTGGACTACAAAGGACTCAATGGGAGTGTCACGTCCGTGATCTACCACATGACCTATAATATAGGGTGTATTCACAGGTAAACAATGTATAAGCACCACGATTACACAATGTCGACCACCCACCCATGGTACCTTAGAGTGAGTGCTATACAAACTTATGCATGAACATGATGATAATCCAACTATACTAAGCATATAATCAAAGTAGATGATGAACATTATAATGAAGAACATAAATGAGATGAATACTAATATTGTTATAACAATTGTAGCTAGCATATAAAAGTAATGGAGATACAAAAGATAGGGGTTACAAAGATTATACCAAACCACGCTCTTGACACGATCAGGAATCCAAGCGAAGCCTGCTTGCCTCCCTCTAGACCTAGCCTAACTAGCTATGCCCTAGAATATGGTGGAGATCTAAGGATGATTAGGGTTTCTATCTTCTCAAATGACTTGATGCCTTAGGGGGTGGCAGGGGCTGATATATATAGGCCAGAGCATCCAACATGAGCCCTTGGATCAAACCGACTAAAAGGATAGTGTTGATGCAACCTAGGAGGCGGTAGAGAACCGACATTGCAATGCGAAGGCTAATAAGTAGGCCTAGGGACTAGGTGGCCTATAGGTGGGGCAGGGTAGCCCCTTGCTCTCTGTCTAGGTGAGGTGTCCTCTAGAACCTTCTAGTGTCTATTTTGTGGTGGATAAGCGCAATTAAACCTGACATGTAGGTCCACCTTGATGGTTTTCTGGATAAACCCTGTAGAAATCATAGATTCACCAAAACTCATGGAATTTATTAGTTTAAACCCCTAGACCTTTGTTGGTGATCTCAATTGTGCCCTTATGCATGTTTTATTGTTGGTTCATCATGGTTGTTAACTACCATCAACAGCGATGCCATTACCGGTCACCTAGAACCCCAAGCCATCGCGTTTAGTCCCGTGGAGAGCTCCCTGTGACCCTACGATGCTGTAGAGTTCCCTAGCAGGCTTGCTGGGCCACCACAGCACGAGAGCGGGTGAGCTCTCTACTAGCAAGAGTGCCGCTGTGGGAGAGGAGGGAGAAAGAGAGAGCCGTACCCCGCCTCTCGGTGCATCTGGTGCGTCGTAGATCAAAGGAAGGAGGGAGAAAGGGTGGACGCGATCCACCATGGACCATGCCTGTGATCCATGGACCCATGTGGTGTTGTCCACCATGAGCCATGCATATGGGCATGAGCCCATTAGCAGCCCGCTAGTGCCACATGTCTGGCCAAGATGAGTGGCACGTGTCTGGGCCTGGCCCGGCCCAGACCAGCCCAACCCATCCCAAATCCGGCTCGCTAGGCCCAGTTCGTGCCCGGTCAGCATTGATCGTTGATCGGTCAATGAAGATCATTGACCGACCCGACCTGTTAGTGACTCAACCACCTCGCCCAATCACAGTGTGCCACATTTTAGCCCCTGATTTTATCTACTTCTTTTTCTTTTTCAAAATTTTATTTAAACTTAGAAAATTCATATGACTTTAGAAAAATATGAAACCAGAGTCCAAATTTTTCTAAAATTGACCTCTATGTCATAGGCTTATGTTTTAGTGCATTTGGATCTTTTGAATTTCCTTTGCTTCTTTATGATCATCTATAGGAGTCGCTTATCTTGGCTATATGTCTTGTTTGACAGAACCGAGGAGCCATAGACTGACAAGCATGACCCCAACTACACTGAGGAGCTTGGAGATGACCTACCAGGTACCACATCCCACCCAACCTCATAGAATCCTATTAGACATGCTATAATGTAGATGCTAGTGCTTTACTTTTATGCAAATGATCTATGATAGGTTGCATGGTAGAATTGCTTGTGAGCGATTACCTTGCCGCAACCTATACCCCTGGACACCCGCTGTTAGGCTAGATGCTCACTTACTTACTTGGTACTACTTTTACTATGCATTATATTTGTGATGTGATGCTTGGTGGAGGATTGTTTGTGAGTGGTTAAGGCACTTAGTGTCGATAATGTGGTAACAACCGGGGAGATCTTGGCGTGCATTTTGGGTGTGTGGTGAGGGTTGAGTCGATTGGGTAGGATCTTACGATGACTCGTTGGATGAGTCTTGCTGGGGGGTGCAACCTAGGCATCCCCTACGAGAGGTACCTATGGTGGGTGCATGTGAGATGAGGAGATCCTAGGGTGGAGTGTCTTTGTGGGATGAAGCCCTAGGATGGAGGTGTTGTCGAGGCATGGGGTGTTGGTTCCCCTTTGAGAAGATATCTTGTTTGGTCCCCCTAAGGACTGGTATGTCGAGAGAACCAGATCGTAGGACCCTACATACACACCACTCACTCCTAAATGGGCGGGGGACGGTTACCCGACCAACTAGGATGGTGACACTACTGCTAGGTTGGAAGTGGATAGTGTAGTGAGGTATGGGCATATGGCCCACACTGTCCTAAGACCTCTAGGGGCCTGGTACTATGTCTCACAGTCTCAGCATTTCGGTGGACTCTAGGGTGGCCTAGGGCTAAGTGGTAGGGTGGCACCATACTGGTTGGGTGGTAGTCAGTATCATCCTAGACAGAGCACCACCGATGATAGTGATCTTGTGGTTCTAGGTATACATGCTCTACAAAGTTGATCGATCTATACGTATAGTCGTGTCCTCAGATATGGACATTCCTATGACCTACGCTTCCCTTGATTAGTGAGTGGAGTCCTTTCTTCTCTCCCCCTAGGTTCTTGTGTTGGATTCCATCTTTGGCCGATGAGGCAAGGTATGGGAGGGAGTCATCCTTATCACCTAGTGAGTGTGAGAGTGGTGAGATGCGTGTGATGGGATGGGAGAACATGTGGATGAGATGGGTTAAAACTTGATGAATTATTATTAAAACTTGGCATACTCGCATAGGAAAACTACAACCACAATTAGGTCTTTTGCTCTACCCTTGCATTCCACTACCACAAAGCAAATGCAAATCATAGGGTGGGAGCTAGTGGCTAGTACAAATCGTACTGATAATTGTTTGGCTGGTTTTGAATCTAAGTACAACTACCAGGGTGATGGTTGGGAGGAATTAGAGGTCTTGTTCTTGTGCTCAAGTTTGGTTCATGAAGATGGAGTCAACGCCCGTTGTCATTCTACTTGATGTTGTTCTAGATGTTGTGTGCTCTGAGTGATTCTGCCATGTGGTGATGTAATAATGAGTAAACCTTGCTATTTGTACTCTCTGTAAGACAGGTATTCGATGTATGACTGTGATATCGACTGTTATTTGATTATGTGATGGGATGATCGCCTAGGACTATCACATTATACTTTGAATCTATGGATTTCCCTTCATGGAAATTGGGATAGTTTCACTTGGCATTCCTCAAAGGATAAAACAAAGAGAAAGAATAAAAGAATAATCCTAGGTCAAGCAGGCATTGGTCTAGTATAGTGATACAAAGATTAGTTAATGATCATACAAATTACATAATTAGTTTTAGGGCTAAGTGTGAAGCAAGTCGAGGGGCCATCGAGTACTGGTCTGCCAGCAACCTCATGTGACAATTTAGACTCCTACACCCCGAATGAACGTGGGGGATTACAAGGGATAGACAAGGCTATCACCACCTGCCGCCTACCACCTCAACCATGGATAAGGACAATATGCATTCACCTGTCTCTCTATACCCAAGCACCATGCTTACATACATAGAAACTACCCAAATCCCCCTAGGTCCCTAACCCTATGGATCAACAAGTAAAGGACTTGGGCACACCCAAAAGCACAATGAACCACCACCTCAACTTAGCTCTAATCCCGATTATATAAGTTATATGAGTAGTTAAGCATAAAGTTATGTATGCTACTCTCATGACACACAAACTATGAACTAGTTCATATATCAAGGTAATAACATAACAACTATACTCTAGTTCATAAGTATAACTATAATTGTAAGATGAGAGCATGACTTTGGAAGAACTCATATTTCTATTCATACCCAAAGGTCTCTTCTTTCAAGGAGCCAAGCTCTCCAAGGTAGCTTTGCCTTGCTCTAAAGCTACTAAAAGTAAAAGCTACAAGAGTGAGTGAGGTGTGAGAGGTGTTGCTCAATGTGGTGTGTGTTGTAGAGGGGGTACCCCTCTATTTATACAAAGAGCTAGGTAGCCCTAGGGGCTATTCTTAGCACGAGGACTGAGCTACACCGCCTCATCATGTCCTCATACCACCGCCTATCGAAGGGGTGGATGAGAGGAGCTGGTAGGGGCCGGGCCCCCCTAGGTGTCGGCCACCCCCTGACTGAGCCACCTCACCACCGCCTTCTCATGGTGGGTTGTGGGCTGGACATGGATCACTCCTTGGTGGTTGTTTGCCCTGGTTGAGTTGAGTTGATGGGAGTCTCCATTGTTTCTTTGTGCAAATCAGCGTTAGAAAGCGCCTTTCAGTGAATTATTCCATGTATTTGTGTTTATGTCCTGCAAAACAATATTCTCCAAATACATGTGGAGCTTGGTTAACAGTAAATGCATATGTGTTTAAGATATCCAATTTCTCTTCTTTTTTGTACCTTAGTCGGCGGTTGGATTTGATCGTTAATGACTGCCAACACCCCCATGGCCGACCAAATTGGTACGGTGAGAGCCCAAGGAATTGCTATATGAGTTGTGACTCAACTTTAGTTGCTCTAGCCACCAAAAGTGCTTAGTGAAATATTAGGTGATTAGCATAGGTGCTTTGCGAAGTGCTTAGGTTGATTAGACCACCGCTTATGCGCCTGCTCTAGGTTTAGGCCTAGTGTTTAGTGATGTTTGCACATCTCTTGCCACTCAGTGCTTGTGTGCACCATTGTTGTGCTAGGTGGGGCTTGTAAGTCTTGTGAGACCACACCAACTGCATTTGTGGTGTGGCTACCACCGTGTATGGAGGGAACAAAGCCTGTAGCATTTCAGTTGGAAGCTTAATAGTGAAGACGGCGTGGAGTGGTCCGGGAGTGGCTTGCTGGAAGGCACACCAGAGACCCACTTGCACGTGGGGAAGGCCCAAGGCTATCCATAGAGTCACCCGACTATGAGCTTGGCTCTTGCGAGGGATTCCTTGCGACAGGCTCCAATGAGGACTAGGGGTAGCTTGAGCTCTTCTCGATACCTTGGTAAAAATATCGGAGTCGTCGATGGGAGTTTGCATCTCTATCACTCTCTTACCTTGTGCATTTATATTATTATGTACCTTGGTTGTGTGCTTACTTTCCTAACTTAGTTTGATAGGTTAGTTGATAGGATTGGAACCTAGGGTGCATAACTCTTTTGTGGTAGAGATAGCAGCACACCTAGCAAAACCTTAGTTGCACATTTAGATAGATTACTTTCATGAATAGGTTTTGACTAGGTGGAATTAGAGCCCATAGTTAGAAGTAGAATTTTAAGTTGCCTAATTCACCCCCCCCCCTCTTAGGCATCATGGTCCCTACACTAGTGAAAGAACAAGTTACAACTTAAAGACTAAGTACTCAACTAGCTACACAAATATGCAAGCAACTACTACACAAGCCAATACATATGAATGCAATGTGAGTGAAGTAGTGAGCAATACTAAACTGAGCAAGTGTCAATTGAGAATACCAAGAGACAATTGGGACAAAAGATTTATCCTTGTGATTCGTTTGCTTACCGGCAACCTAGTCCACATTGTGGTGATGCACTCACTTGGTGGCTCACGCGCTAATAGGCATCATGCACCTAGCCTAACACTTGGGTGCCATAAGAACCAACACATGAGAGGATCCACAAGCCATGTGTAATCCACTAGAGTTGCCTTTTGCGATCTCCCTTGGGGAATAGGCACAAGAACCCCTCACAATCAATTGGCCAGAGCCAGAAATAATGACTATGTTCTGCCCAATGATCCTCCAAGCTCTAGGTCGGCTAGGTGACAGTAATCACCAAGAGTAACAAGAACACCACCAGCCCAACTCGCCCAACTAGTGTCACAAGATGCAAGAACTCAATGCAATGCACTAGAGGTTCTCCAATCTCACCCAAATGTGATCTCAAGTGATGCAAGTGAGTGTCTTTGCTGTCAAAGGGTTTGCACAAGTGTTTGGGGGTCCAAGAGAGTGGTCATGGCTAGCCACACCATCTATTTACAGTCCCAACCAAAGGAGTGAACCATTACCCCTTGGAGCCAAACTACTCATGCAACGGTCACCCGTCAAGGGCACCGGTTGCCACACCAGATAGCACTGGTGCACGACCAATGGCTCTCTCCAACATTCGAAAAAAATAGCTATTGCTACACTATCAGAGGACCGATGCACCACTGGTTAAACCACCGATGATGACCGGTGTGTTAAGAGTTGAAAACATTGATTTACACCATCTCTGGAATGGCACACCGATGCCACGACTAGTGCCACACCGGTTGCCGACCGGTGTGTTTTCCCTACTCTCTATCTTGGGCGAGCGATAATTATTTTACACTGGTACTCACCGGTGCTAGCACCGGTGATGACTGGTGTGTTGAAGCCCATGTGAGGTTGATTTGCAACCTCTCTAAAATAGGTGACCAGTGCACTTTAACTGGTGCACACCAGTCACCATGGTGCTTGGCTAAAAAACTTTAGCACGTGAAAACTCAGCCAAGGTAATCGGTGCACACCACCGGTCACCATCGGTGCATGCAAAACTATAGCACTGAGAGCACTCAAAGCACCTACTTTTAACTGACTAACTCTCAAATATATTTCACAAATATGTTAGAGACAAGTTAGCCTTTCTCAAAGAAATTTTCATAAACATTTTGCGCTTGATCTCCATTGTGCACTAGGCCTATATGCAATGCATAGCTTCCCAACACCTAGTGGCACTAGACGACCAAATTGTCTGATAGAGCTCCTCTCTTAATAGTATGGCAATCTACCCTAAACCCAATCTCACACTCTATTGTGTATTGACTGGCAAAACAAAATGCCCTAGCATATACCTTTGCCTCGAGCCCTTGCATTTTGTTTTTTCTTTCTTCTTTTCAATGTTGGAGCACTTGATCACCATCTTTAGGCCATCTCCATCACAATGAGTGCCATCTAGCTCCTTCTTGGACTTGGACCAACCAACCACATGTACACACTTAGAGCATAGGGTTACTCCAACAGGTTTCATCAATTAATCAAAACCAAACTAGGGGCCACCAAAAAACTCTAGTGACCACTCACCAGAACTCTTTTGTTGGGTTTTAAGTCTCATGTGCTCTGCTCTCGCTAGCTCATTTTCTTGTGTGTGTTAGTGAGCTACCCATAGATAAATCTAGTGAGTAACCCTAGGCTCAGAAAACTCCTCTTTGTGCACCCTATATTCCAATGACCTCCCCATAGAGGCATCAGACATTTCGGTGGGTGCATAAAAATTGCACAAGTCACATACTTTGCAAGCATTTTAAATTTGCTAACTCCAATGCGTTCTAATATGAATACCTTCACCTTAAGCATTGAGTTTGCTTTTTGAAAACATTTTCACTTGCTACCTCACAATGTCACAAGGTCCAATGTTGTAAGTACATCTGGCCCTTTGGTGGGTTTTGGTGGATTGAATGACAACACGATTAAGAGACTAACAATATTCATGAGTTTTTGCAAGTGTTTAGTCCTAGGTTTATTATACATTTATTATTGTATATTGGACTCATATTACTTGATGAGATTGCTATGAATGAGAGTTGAGTCCAAGTTTGATTATTGAAATGCATGTATTTGCAAGCAAGTGTGTTATGAAATAAATGAGACATCAGAGTTTGCATATGGAATTGTATGGTCTCACTTGTGAATCTTGCCAGTACAAATCAAAGATGATGAATATGGTGTTCTCCAAGAAAGGAAGCAATGAAAGCTTGATTGATCTCAAGATTTATATCAAATAAGATATTCAAGCGAGAATTACAATATTGAAGAAATGGTTTTTATTATGTGCTCAAAGTTGGTTCAAATCATTATGTGGCTTTGGATGGCTTGAAAGGTGAACATAGCAAGGAAAGGGTTTCTAGGGACTAAGCAAAGGTGAAGGCCAAGCGATGGCTTGGACGCTGATGGACCGAGGCTAAGGTGAAGAAGAGAGTACTTGCATTAACTCTTGCACAAGTCAAGCTATACGGAAGTCATATTATGTGGAGGATCAAATTGTTATTGTATCATTAGTGGAGGTGACTTGAATCCATTAGTGGAACTCACATATGTTTTGAAATGGTTCAAGGCACAAGCTCATGGTGGCTTGCCCAAGAAGAATGAAGCAAACATGGTTGTAACCCATATGAAGATATATTGTGAATAATGGCATATGAAGACTATTGCAATCTCAAGGTGTTGACATAGATTTTATCTTTGATCGTGAGTATAGGTATGTCATACTATCAAGAGGGATGCAACATTGAGTGTGTTGACAAGTCTCGATGCTCAAACTAACTAAACCAAAGTGCTAACTTGAGAGAGACACTTATCACAACACTTGCACATTGTGGTCCTAGAGCTTGTTTTTAGTTGGGATGGATATCCCTCTGAATAAGCTTTCTGAAAAGTCCAAGATTATCGAAATTGGAGTTTGGAGTGAGAAGTTTTGACTCTTTTAGCTAGGCTATGTTGGAAATTCCAAGCCTAGCCAAAATTCCCAACCTGATCCAGGGTTCTCTGGTTGGATTCAATTTTTTTATCAGAATTTCTGACCCCTCATCAAAATTTCTAAGATCTAATGACTTATCTCTAGAAACACTATACACATACTGCGCATAAATGTAACATACGGTCTGAATTTGGGGGTTGAGTATATATACTCCTTCACCTCCTCCACTTGTTGCAGCTCTTCTAGAACATGAGGGACACATCCATAGAGGCCATAGAAACTATCTCCCATCACCCTCTTTGTGAGGATTGATTGATTCTTGTGAGATCTAGAGAGATGGATTGAGAGATAGGGTGTTTGAGAGCAAGAGAGCGCAATGCCACCCTTGAGAACTTGTGGAGCTTGTTCATCATTCAGTGAAGCATTTGTTACTCTTAGAGGTGAAGCCTCTTAGATGACAAGAAGTTGACTGGTTAGCTCCCATGCTTGTGGTGATCCATCGGAAGTTTGTGAAGGCCCCAATCTTGCCTCCATAAGGAAAGAGATAAAGCTTATTAGTAAATCGAGGAAAGTGGTTGAAAGAGACCCGACTAGAGTGCACCCTAGAGTGGTCACTCATGGCTTCCTCAATGGAGATGTATGGCTCATGTGGAGGCCCAAACTTCGGTAAACAAATCAAGAATATCCTTGTTCTTGTGTTCTTGTTGTTCAAGATTTTCTTTTAGGCGATTCACCTCGATCTACTTGTTCTTGTGTTTTTGGTAGTACATTTTACAAGGAATCAACTCACTACATGTTTGGCAAACTTTGGTAACAAGTAGAATTGATTATATAGGCATAATCTTTGTTGATTTGAGATTTCACGTTACTCGTGACAGAATTTTCGACGACCTAGATCATATTTTCAGACCTTGGGAAGTTCAGAAACTCTGAGCTTGATCGAAAATTCCAAGCCTAGTATCTACTAGAATTTTATATTTTTAGGAATGCCTTTTCACCCCCTTTAGGCAACATCTCGATGCTTTCATATGCATATGAAAGGTTAGTTTAAACCTAGTGGCACTAGATAACTATTTTGCTTTAGAGTTCCCCTCTTAATAGTATGACTATCTATCCTAAACCCGACCATGCACTCATTGCATCTTGGTGGATGAAATGAAAACACCTAGCATATACCTTAGTATCGGTGCTTTGTAAACTGGACTAGTAAACTTATATGATTGTCACGCTGCTCTAGGAAGATAATGGTAGCATCCAATAGACATGAGGATTTATACTGGTTCAGGCTAGAGCCCTATGTCCAGTCATAAAGATGATCGAGTGCGTGTTCCTCACTTAAATGCTCTAAAGTTCTTACAATGGGGGTGCAAGAATGGTGAAAGAGATGGAAGGACATATGCTAGGTGAAGGGCTGCCCAAAGAGAAGCTCCAGGAGCCTACTACAATGGTGAATGAATGGAATGGTAGAGGATGTGAATCGTCCTAAGATAGGTGCCCTAGCTGCCCTTATATAGAGTTTAGGGCTAGTGCTTATACAAAGAGGAGGTTCTCCTGTCGTGGCTGTCATCATGGTCTTCTGGCCATGTTGCGGTAGGGTGTGATGTGGTGCTACTGTGCTGATCATGGTGATATTGTACCCTCGATGGTAGTTCGTTAGCCATCTTGTGCAACGCATTATCTGTCATGGCCCTCCTCGCCATCTCTTGGTTTCCCTAGGCATCATATGGGAGTTGGTAGCCGCCTAGGGTCATCGATCACCTAGTCACTTCATGGGGCTGAGGGACACGACCCTGATCATCGGTGTCGGTGTTTCGTACAAGCACCGGCAAGTAAATTTATAGTAATGCGCGTTAGGCTCGGATGGTGCGCTAAAGGACACAAGATTTATACTGGTTCAGGCCAAATGTCCCTACGTCCAGTTTGTTGCTACTCGTGTTATTAGCACCGTGAATGGTTCATAGTAGGGGGTACAAACGAACAAGACAGGGACTGGTCCCAAGTCTCTGATGGAAGGGTTGAAAGGAGGCCAAGAGCTTGATCACAGCTTGACTGTGGGAGTGTTGTGTACTATGCCATCAAAGATCGGTCCCTTTGGTGGAGGAAGCGCATGCCCTTTTATAGATGAAGGGGCTGGCTTTACAAGGGTGAGGGCTTTAGGATGCGTATTCTACCAAGTCTTGTGGCTCACGTCTACCCGGCCTAGTTCTTCATTCTAATGAGTGCGAAGGAAGATAAGCGCCTACAATACTATCGATGCCTCTATAGAATGTCAGGTTGGTTACAGAATGCTGCCCTGCGTAGGGTATGGGCTGCAGTACAATGGTTTTGACTTATGAGTCTCCCTCAGCCTTGCTCTGCATGCCTTCTGGTTCCTATGAGTCTTCATCGCAGGGATGAGGGTCAGGGTCCGGAGTAGTGCTGTGGCCAAGGTCTTCTAACTTGGTGGACCTAAGGGGTCGGGAAGCGGGCACAGACACATAGCTCCCTTGGGTCCATAGCATGGTGATGGAATATCCATCGTTCGTGGAGATAGCAAATCCTTTTCTGGAGCGTAGCGGTTGTCGTATATCTTCATCGGGTTTCGTGTCCCAGAGCTGAAGGTGGCGCCTTCAACTCTATAGGGCGAGGGGCACGCACCTAAAATACCTTTCGGGCTCTATGGCGCCCGGAAGGGTCTAAAGCGTCTGTCCCATCATTCCCTGGCAGTACTTTTCCTGCCAGGGCGCAGGGTATGGTCTTTGCAGCCATGGTTGACCCGAACATCTTGTCTTGCCCTGTACCCATCACCATGAGGGAACGGACCCGAATGTCTTGTCTTGCCCTATACCCATCACCATGAGGGAACGGGGAGAAGTTGTCAGGTAAGATGAAATCGGTCTTTAGATATCGAGCAGGGCGAGGCACGTTCCTAGCTGTCGAGTGAAGCGGAGGCCAGTCCTTATCTCTTGGTCGAGACCGAGCCTACCCCTCTAGGGTCGGGCGAGGCAGAGTCTACCCCTTAGCCCTCGAGCAAAACCGAGCCCGCCCCAAAGGCGTTGGGAGAGACAAAGACTAGCCCTGAGCCCTCAAGCGAGGCAGAGCTATCTCAAAGGCATTGGGTGAGGCGGAGTCTATCCCTCAGCCCTCGGGCGAGACCGAGCTCGCCCCAAAGGCGTCGGGCAAGGTGGAACCAAACTCCTATCATTCGAGCAAGAGACGTTATGGCGCCCTTATCCATCCAGAAGTTTTTAATGCTCGGTGGTTATTGGTTCCACCTTCTGGGGTACCCCGGTATTAGGTCCCCGATAGTAGCCCCCGAGCCTCTAGGTGATTCGAATAGAACCGCCTGGAGGGTGTTTTTGATTTCGTCGGAGTTACTTTGTCATAGGGTGCGTGCGAGCGCACCCAATGGGTGTAGCCCCCAAGCCCCCAGGTGATTCGAGCAGGGTTGCCCAGGGGGTTGTAACAGACCCTTCGTGGGTAAGGCTGAAGGACTTAGGTTTTTGTCAACTAGATATTTTTTTGAGGGGGTCATGGTATCCCGTTCGCGGGGATCTTATTTAGGGCTGACCTAATTGGGGCTTGTCCATGGATCGGGATCCTAGTAATACTTGCGCCCTTGATTTCGGATCATTCGTGGACCCATCCTCAGTTGGGCCGGCCACCGAGCTTCTGGGCCCTAGGTGGGCCAAATAGAAAAAATCTTTGTGACCTGCCTTCCCTAGGTGGGAAGAGAGTCTGGATTCGCCTGGGGAAGGTGAACCGTCCACCGTGATTTTTGGTGGGAAAGGATAGGGACTGCGGGCGTGTGTCCTGCGACGTGACGTGGCGGTGCACATGGCAGGCCCAGAGATCGAGGCGGACGGTTGCCCTTCTCGCGTCCATCGCCCCTATAAAACCATGGGGTTTGCCCCCAAGGTTTCGTATTTTGCCCCCTTGCCTTTGCGTCTAAAACATCTGCCGCTAATCATCCCAGCCTCCTGCGCCTACACCGCCACCGTTGACCGGCTTGCATCCGTGTTGTAGCCGCCGTCAAGCTTGCGCCTGCCTTTCTCCCCAATTGCTTTAATGGAGTTGTGGGGCAGATCTAGCATCACCTCACAGCATTTGGAGGGCCTCATCCACTGTGGCCTTCTCCACCCACTGTCTACCGTCTAGGAGTGGCTGCTACCTGGCTACAAGGGTGAGCCGGTGCCGCCCGAAGGGTATGTCATTTCTTTCACCATCTTCCATGAGCGGGGATTTGCGGTACCCACGCATAGATTCCTTCTGGGGCTGCTAGATTATTATGAGGTGGAGCTGCAGCATCTAACTCCCAACGGGGTTCAACATATGGCAGCATTTGTTGCCCTGTGCGAGGGTTTCCTGGGGATCGATCCCCATTTTGATCTATGGCGGTATTTCTTTACCGTTAGTTTGTCGAAGAGGAAGATTAGGGGGAAAGATGCGAACGCGCCGATGGGATGTGCCAGCGTTCATCTGCGCCATACCCAGTCGAGGGGTTACCCATTCATGCGCCTGGTGACATCCAACAAGGGATGGCACTCGTAGTGGTTTTATGTTAGGGATGATGTGAGTGCCACCCTACCGAGGTACACTGGGCGCCTTATTGAAGAGGCTCTAGAGTCGTGGGGCTGGGGCATCTAGTCCAAAGATAAGAAACACCTCTTTGACCTTGTTTCTGCCCTCCAAGCCCTAAAGGAATGGGGCATAAAGGGGATAGGGATTATTGGCGCCTATCATGCAAGGAGGGTGGTGCCGCTGATGGCACGCGTGCTTCCCCTGCATCGGATGGTGCCCGGGATGTCGTTCGAGGGGACGGTGCTTGTTGACGAGGCGCTCCCTTTTTCAGAAGTGGCGCATCACATTAAGGAGGCAACAAAGCCGACAAAGGATTCCAAAGGTAGTGTCCTCGACATTGTGTATCCGGTGCCCGGACATCCCCCAATGCGGCCGAAACCTGGATTCTTCGAATTCGTAAGCCCTCTTCTCCCGTGCTCTTTCTTTTTCCTGAATCTCCATTTTTTTATACTTGCTTTTGCGACGTTGGGATCAGCCGGGGGGGCTAGTCTTCAAAGACAGTATGGTTCTACTGCCAAAGGACAAGGCTATGGCGGCGGTGATTTGACTCGCGGCCAAGCGGGACAAGAAAGCAAGGGAGCAGATGAAGAAGGTGAAACGACTAAAGCAGGAGGCACGGGGGGGGGGGGGGAGAGGACGTGAGCAGTGATGATGACAACAACGACAATGATGATGATGATGAGGTAGTCATTGACGTGGATTGGGGTGTCCTAGAGGATGAGGACATGCTAACAAGTACCCACCCGTCCATGCAGGGACCCTTCCCGTTCCACGTGGAGGGAAGTGAGTCGATGGAGGTCAGAGAGTCCACCACTTTGCACGGTGTGCCGACTGAGGATCGGTGGATGGGGGAAGGTGGGCTTGCCGCCGCCAACCCCAAGGTGATGGTGGAGGGGAGTAGCTCTGGTGCCGCGCCCCATGAGACGATAGAGGGGAGCGGCTCTGGTGCCGCACCCCACGAGGTGAGGGAGATGAGCCCTCCTACCTCGAAGTAGGGGGCAGGTTCGAAATGGTCCTACCCAGACAAGTCAGGGCAGGGATCTAGGGATCCATCCCCAAAATGCTTCAGCCGGCCAAGGGCGTCAGCGTAAGCTGCTGATTCCCCTGTTTTCATCTTTTTTCCGTTTCTATTTTGACCTAATGGCTATTACCTTTGTGTAGGTTCTTGTGGATGGGTCACCCCCTGGGGCTGGCACCCAAAAAGAGCCTCACAAACAGGTGGGATGGGTGGCGCTGCCCGGCATTGCCCCTGTTTTGGGCAGGAGCGGCGCTGATGTTGGGGCCACGTTGGCTAATCTGACGGCGCCTATGGTGGTGCCCGTGCCCTCGGTGGTTGCCGAGTGGGAGGCACCTTTCATGGTGGGCATGGCATAGCCGGTCGAGGGTCGGGTGACGCCGACGGAGGTGGTTGCGACTGCGCTGAGCCAGGCTCAGCCGGACGCCGCTACGGTGGTGCTTGAGGGCACAGTGTAGTCCGCGCCACCGGGAGCCTAGGTGGATCCACTTGTGATGCTCGAAGCGGCCCAGATGAAGGAGGGTCCTCGAGCATGGCGGTGGTGCCGCATAGGGTCAGGAGGGAGCCACCCCCGGCTCCTTTGTTGGGAGGAAGCCGCTCCCCCGCGCGGGGGGAGCCGCCGCTCTAGTGGATGGCCGCCCAGGATCCAACGTTGGCTCTTTTCTCGCTTGATGATCATGCTGAGAGCATGGAGTGGGAGGGTCTTGACATCGAAATCTCGACCATGCTGGATGCCCTGGACTAGGCCAGAGGAGCCCTGCGTGAAATCATTGTTCCTATTACCCAGGTATTCGCTTGGTTTTCTTCTTTCTTTGCATGTTTTTGTGTTTTTGTATTTCTGATACCAGTCTTCTTCCTCTTTAGATTCTTGTTGCTCGTAGCCAGAATAAATCTTGATTCCTTCATGAGCAGAAGGCGGAGTGGGATCGCCTTTCCGAGGAGGCCCGGCTATGAGCAGATATGGCCACATAGCTTGCTGCTGCCCAAGAGTGGGAGGCCTAGGTGCATCAGGACATAGAGGAGGCCCATGGGATGTTTGAGGATTTGTCGGCGAGGTCAAAGCTGGATGAGGTGGAGATCGCCAGGCTCCAAAAGGAGCAAGACAAGCTGCTGTAGAGGAATGCCACGGCTAATGAGAAGGCCAGTGAGGTCCTGAAGGAGCTGGAGATGGAGTGGGACCTCAGGCGGAAGGCCGAGAGTAGGGCCACGGCCCTTTAGCAGAAGGTGGACGAGGATGTTGAGGTGGTCTGTTCTCTCCAGGTAGATCTCAGTGATGCGGTGAGCCGAAGGTTGAGCGCCAAAAACATCTCTGTCAAGCTGGAAAAGGAGCTTGCCCATGTATGAAGGACCCTTCAGACTAAGAGCGATGAGCACGATCTTCTGCAAGCTGCGGTCGGGGTGGTCCTTGATGCCCCGAAGGTGGTGGAGCTAGTGGAGACTAGCCCGCTCACGGCTCGTGCCGCAGGTATCACGGCTCGGGTGGGCTAGCTTGAGGAGAGTGCTTTTCACACCGGGATCGCCTAGGCCTTCACCGTCGCCCATGCTCATTACGAGAAGGAGATCAACCTAAAGGTGATGAGCAAAGGTTTCCCATCTACCTATGAGGATGATGAGCTGGAGGCAATTGAGAAGATGGTTGCTCCCCTTGCGAAAAACCTAGCGAATAATCTGAAAGAGATGGTTCTCCCTTCGTGGGAGTAGTTAGTCGAATAATTTTGAGAACAACTTATATGTAATATGTGAACAAGTGTTGGTATTTTTGAGTCTAGACGCAGTTTTGTGATTTTGCTTCGTAATTTCATTTTGTTTGATTTTTTATGATCTTACCAATCTGTTCCCCTGAATCTTGCCGCTGGTCTTGATGCGAGGAGATTGTTTTGAAAGAAGGAAGGGAGGTAGTCGTACCTTAACCAGCCCCCGAGTAAGGTCCAACCCCCTACATTTGCTAGGGTCGGGGGTTACTGGAGACCGGAACGTTGAGATGGAATCCCATTTCGTGGTTTTGGTGACAGGGTCGACAAAGTCCTTGGATGGCATTGCAATATTCCCCGCCCTGTCTTCCAACAGAAATCCCCAACTAGGGACTCTATGGGCTCGGTAAGGTAGGGCCTTCGAACCTATGTCCCTGTATTGATTGGCTCAAGCCCTTGGGCCTTGTTAGGGTCTGATAGGGGTCGGCCGTAATTTGCGTGTTACCCCATCCTCGATTTTTGCAATCGGAGGGGCTGAGTAAATGACACTTGCCTCGATGGCTCGAGTATCGCGCTCAACGAGCTTGCTAATAGGTATGTTCGTGTGGAATCCAGGTCCATCATTTGCTAATGGGGTCGGCAAAGCCCTCTGGTGGCACTCCACAACTTCTTAACCCACCTCCTGGTAGATGCCCGAGCCGTTCGATAGGCTCAGGTGGCCTAATGGCCTCTCCTTAATGGAGATTCTGTGGGTTTGGCTTGGGGTTAGAATCGAACGAGAAAAGGTTGAGACATCCCTGTCTGCTTCTGAGCTGGGGCTCATCTCAGTTATTTCTCCCTGGCTCTGTTTGGCATGAGGCAGCCTCGAGCCCTTCGTGGGCTGGCCTTCGAACCTCAGCCTGCTGCCACCTATATCAAATGAGGCAATGTCCGTTTCATGACGTGACACAAAGCGTTGGGATGTAATGTTTTGCATATGTAATGCTTGAATGTATAATTTAATCAAAATAAAGGCGGGGTCGATAACGTTACCTTGGTGGCATGAGTGACAGAAAAGCTCCTACCAGATGTGTTCATGCGGGGTTTTGGACCTGATGTTTGCGACGAGGTTGGAGTAACCTGCATAAGAATCGCTATTCTTTGTTTTTTGTATCTCGGTGGCAGTTCGAGCCATTCGATTGACTTGGGCGACCTGACAGCTTCTCCTTTGGGGGAGATTCTTTAGGCGGACCCCTCCGAACCCTTCTTGAGAAGGCAGATGTCGAAGCTGGAGACACGGGGGGCATTGAGTATGATTATTCTGGTGAATAGAAACACCGTAGCTGTCGGGGTGTAGGGTCTGCTAGTTTGTCCAGTTTTACTCAAAGTTCTATGCCTATATTCCATGCCCCTAGTTTCAAGCATATGGAGGGGTCGGGTGAAGAGGATGTCTAGACTGGTAGATATCCTCGGCAGCCCCCGAGTGATGTTCATGTCCCCACCGTTTGATAGGGTCGGAAGTTCGGTAATAAATCTTTAACGCATAAAGTAAGAAGGCAAAGATGCTTATCTTTCTTTGGACATTCGTTCATCGTCTCTCCTAGGCCGCATGGTTGACCTAGGAGAGCCATTGGGCTCCCCTTTATAGAGGTCCTATTATCGGATCGTTCCGTGGTCCTGCATGGGGAGGCGAAGGGTCGCCTGCCCATGTGGGCGCCTTAATTGCCATGTCCGGAGTGGGTCAGTGGCAGGCCCTACCTAGGCAGTGTCCAGTTTGACTGGGGGGATGCCTCGTTGATCGAGGTGCGTCCCGTCAGTTCTGGTGCATCCCCTTAGGTGTCTATCAGCATTGATTCCATATTTAAGGAGGGGAAGGGAGAGGGTTTTTCGTCCAACCTTTTGCCTTTCCTTAGCTGTAGTGTCTCCTCTTTAAATAGGGAGGGGGAGGGGAGTTCTCATCCCACCTCTTCTTCTGCCTCTGAGCCACTACCTCTCTTTCTCCCTTTCCACCAAATGCGTCCGTGTGTCGCGGCAGTTCCTGAGTGAGGAAGAGTAATGCCAGAGAGATAGAAAACTCACAAATCCGCTCGTGAATCTGGAGCGTGATGTCGAGCCAGAGGTCATCCAACATAGATGAGATGGTGCATGCCACCCTTGCTAAGGAGTCGCTACTGCCGAAGGAGAAGGAGCGCTGGCGGGCGCCGTACGTTGCCGACTTCACCATCATTTGCTGTGTTCCTCCCTTGGTGGGAGGCATTTCTTGCTCTGACGTCGTTGTCAGGGTTGTGGCTGGTGACGATGGCATAGTCCCTGGATGCCCTGGTGGAGGCATCGCTGTCAAGGTTGCGGCTGACGATGATGGCGTAGTCCGTGGACGCCCTAGCGGAGGCGTTGCTGTCGGGGTTGCGGCTGACGACAATGGCGTAGTCCCTGGATGCCCCAGTGGAGGCATTGCAGATGATGGCGCCTTCGAGGATCCCGTGAAGCAGCGGGATGTCATCGATGGAGAGTGTGGCGTGGTGGCCACAGTAGATGAGCTGGCCCGTGTACATGCCCTGGGCGTCGCTGATGGAGAGCATGGCACGGCGACCGCAGCAGTACTTTAGTAAAGCTAAGCAGAGACTGTAATTGAATAATTTTGTGGGGAAGCCCCCGAGTAAACAGTCCTATGAATTTATAAGTATATTAGTCCTTTTTGTAATGAAATCACTTTGTAAGTGGTGAATTTGTGCAAAAAATGAACAAATTTTCATCTTTTGCTTATGGCAAGCAATCTTTTTATCTTTCTCTTTTTTGTAGAAATGGTTTTAGTGCCCTCCGACCCTTCTCACGGTCTAAGTCATAAGAAACTAGGATCGTGGGTGAACTAATTCTGATTGAGCTGGTGAGCAAAGAGGTTGCAGCCACTAGGGCGTGGGTCTCCCGCAGTCCTACCAGTTGTATTCAAAATTTGTTCCCAAAATCTTAGTCCTTAGGACTTATTTATGAGAAGAATGAAAAAATTAGAGAATGTTTGAAAATATATAACACAGGAGGTTTTTGCAAGCATAATATTTGTATTACTCATTTCAGCCCCCGAGTGAGGTCTGACCCCTCGCGATTTGCAGGGGTCAGAAGTCACTAAGGATCGAGGTTTTGAAATGACAAAAACTGATAAGGAAGAGTATATGCTTATTTTAAGGGTAAAAATGATGTAGCTGTTCAATGTTCCAGGCGTTGGTGAAGACCTCGCTATTGATGGTTTTCAACCTGTAGGTGCCCGAGCGAAGTACTTCTATGATGATGGAGGGCCCTTCCCAGGGCTAGGAGAGTTTGTGGCGATCCTTGTTGCTCTGCACAGGGCAGAGGATGAGGTCCTTGACGTTGAAGGATCAACCCCGTACCCATCGGTTGTGGTACCATCGCAACGCCTACTGGTACTTAGCTGAACGGAGGAGGGGGATGTCGCGGGCTTCATCTAGCTAGTCCATGGTGTCTTGATGAGATGCCTTGGCCCCCTGTTCATCGTATGCTCTAATTCTTGGTGCTCCATAGTCGAGGTCCATTGGGAGAATGGCCTCAGAACCATAGACCATGAAGAAAGGTGTGTAGCTGGTGGCCCGGCTAGGAGTTGTCCTTAGGCTCCAAAGCACAGCTAGGAGCTCAGTGAGCTAGCGCGCGCTGAACTTGTTCAACCGGTTGAAAATTCTAGGTTTGAGGCCTTGAAGGAGCATGCCATTTGCGCACTCAACCTGCCCGTTCATCCTGGGGTGTGCGACGGCTGCCCAATCGATCTGGATGTGTTGTTCATCACAGAATCGAATGAATTTCCTACCGGTGAACTACGTGCCATTATTTGTGATGATGGAGTTCGGTACTCCAAAGCGATGGATGATGTCAAGGAAGAATAGCACAGCTTGCTCGGATTTGATCATGGATATTGGTCGAGCTTCAATCCATTTTGTAAACTTGTCTATGGTGACAAGCAGGTGGGTGAAGCCCTCGGGCGCCTTTTTGAGTGGCCCAACCAGGTCGAGCCCCCAGACCACGAAGGGCCACATGATGGGGATCATCTGGAGTGCCTGGGCCAGGAGGTGTGTTTGCCGAGCATAGTACTGACACCCTTCGTAGGTGCATACAATTTGCTCGGCATCGGCTACTGCGGTGGGCCAGTAAAAGCCTTATCAAAATGCATTTCCAACCAAGGTTCTTGGTGCGGCATGATGACCGCAGATTCCACCATGGATGTCGCCCAGTAGGAGCTTCCCCTGTTCGCCAGGGATACAGAGTTATAGAATACCGATATGACTCCGTTTGTAGAGTTTGCCCTCTACAAGAACGAAGGACTTGGCGCGTCGCACGAGCCGTCAGGCTTCCATCTTGTCTACCGATAGTATGTCATGGATGAGGTAGTCGAGGTAAAGCTTTCTCTAGTCATCGGGAGGGTCAAACTCCGCTATTGGGTCCTCTTCAAGCTCCATAACCTTAGGGTCGGGCGGAGCAGTTGGCGGATCGGCCCCTAGGGTCAGACTAGATGGGCCATCATCGGCTTGTTCTGACCCCGCATAGCGTATCGAGGGTTTGTGTTCAAGGCTATCGAATCTGTCCTCTAGCCATCGGACTTCTTTATAGTATGCCTCCATCTTGGTGTTGTGATAGCATGACTCCTTCATGACCTAGTTGACGACCAACTGAGAGTCACCCCTGACATCGAGGCATCGAATGCCCAGCTCGATGGCGATTCATAGGCCGTTGATGAGCGCTTCATATTCTACAGTATTGTTTGATGAGGGGAAATGGAGCCGAACCATGTACCTCATGTGGACCCTGAGGGGGGATACAAAAACTAGTCCTACTCTAGCGCCCTTCTTCATTAGCGATCCATCGAAGTACATTGTCCAGTACTCTTGATCGACGACTGCTAGTGGCATCTGGACCTCGGTCCACTCCGTGATGAAGTCAGCCAGTACCTAAGATTTGATCGCTGTTTAGGAGGCATAAGAAATGCCCTGATCCATCAGCTCGAGTGCCCACTTTGCAGTTCTTCCCATAGCATCATGGCTACGGATGACCTCACCAAGGGGGAATGATGTCACTACTGTTACAAGGTGTGATTCGAAGTAGTGGCGTAGCTTCCTCTTGGTGATGAGGACAGTGTAGAGGAGTTTCTGGATTTGGGAGTAGCGGGCTTTAGAGTCGGATAACACCTCGCTAATGAAATATACAGGGCGCTGCACCTTGAAGGCGTGCCCCTCTTCCTCTCGCTCTACCACTAAGGCAGAGCTGACCACTTGGGTGGTGGCCGATATATACAGTAGGAGGGATTCTCCGTTGCATGGAGGAACTAGGACCGAAGGTTTATTCAAAAATTGCTTAACCATGTCAAGCGCCTCCTGAGCCTCGGCTGTCCACTCGAAGCGATCAGATTTCTTCAAGAGTCGATAAAGGGGGAGTCCTCGTTCGCCGAGGCGCGAAATGAATCGGCTAAGGGCAGCCAGGCACCCTATGATCCATTGAACCCCCTTTATGCTTTGGATCGGGCCCATCCTTGTGATGGCTGATATCTTCTCTAGGTTGGCTTCGATGCCACGCTCGGAGACGATGAAATCGAGCAGCATGCCCCTCAGGACCTCGAAAACGCATTTTCCGGGATTGAGTTTGATGCCGTTTGCCTGGAGTTTCGCAAAGGTTTGTTCAAGGTCGGCGACAAGGTGGTCAGCTCGCTTGGACTTGACTACGATGTCATCGACATAGGCCTCAACGGTTCACCCGATGAGGTCTTCGAAGCAATTGAGCATACAGTGCTAGTAAGTTGCCCTAGCATTCTTCAGACCGAACGGCATTGAAATGTAGCAAAACGATCCAAAGGGGGTGATAAAAGATGTCGTGAGCTAGTCGAACTCTTTCATCATGATTTGGTGGTAGCCAGAGTATGCATCAAGGAAGTAGAGGGTTTCGCACCCTGAGGTGGAATCGACTATTTGGTCTATTCGTGGCAAAGGAAACGGATCCTTTGGACACACTTTGTTGAGGTCGGTGTAATCAACACACATTCTCCATTTCCTGCTCTTTTTTCACATAAGAACGGGATTTGCTAACCACTTTGGGTGGTATACTTCCTTAATGAATCATGTGGCCAGCAGTTTGTCTATCTCCTCACCGATGGCCCTGCGTTTCTCCTCATCGAAGCGGCGCAGGCATTGCTTCACTGGCTTGGAGCCTGGGTGAATTTTTAAGGTATGCTCGGCGACCTCCCTCGGGATGCCCGGCATATCTAAGGGTTTCCACGCAAAGATGTCTTTGTTATCACGGAGAAAGTCAACGAGCGTGCTTTCCTATTCAGAGGAGAGCGTGGTCCTGATATGGACTTTTTTGCCCTCGGAGTTGCTGGGGTCCAAGAGGACCTCCTTGGGTCCTTCCGCCGATTCGAACGACCTAGATGACCTCTTCGCATCGGGTGCCCCTTCAACGACCTCCTCCCTAAGGGTGGCGAGCTCTTCGGAGGCGATGACTGTGGATGTGTGTCCACAGCATTCGACTTCGCACTCGTAAGCGCGCTGGATGGAGGTGCCGATGGTGATGACCCCGAGGGGGCCCAGCATCTTCAGCTTAAGGTATGTATAATTGGGGATGGCCATGAACTTCGCGTAGCATGGTCGTCCCAGGATGACATGGAAAGTCCCCAGGAACAACACTACATTGAAGGTGAGGGTCTCAGTCTAGTAATTGGACCGATCCCTGAAAGTGACGGACAGATCGATCAGCCCCAGTGGCACGGCTTGCCTACCAGGCACGACGCCATGGAAAGGCGCTCGGATGGGATGGAGGTTTGTTCGGTCGATGCCCATCTCGTCGAGCGTCTTGGCATACATGATGTTGAGGCCACTGCCTCCATCCATCAGTACTTTCATGAGCCGCTTTGGACCGATGATCGGATCGACGACAAGCGGGTACCTTCTCGGGTGTGGGACGGCATCCGGATGGTCGGTCCAGTCGAAGGTTATGGCAGATTTCGACCACCGAAGGAAGACAGGCATCGTTGGTCCGGCTATATAGACCTCACGACGCGTGACCTTCTGGTGGCGCTTGGAGTCATAGGCCGTTGATCCTCTAAAGATCATGAGGGCACCGGTTGGCGTTGGGAAGGCATCGTCCTTCTCCTCTGCATCATCTATGGCGAGAACAGGTTCCTTCCCCTGCTCCCCTTTGTTAAGGCCCCCAGACAAGTATTTGCGCATGAGGCCGCAATCCTTATATAGATGCTTGGCCGGGAAGGCGTGGTTTGGGCATGGCCCCTCAAGCATTTTCTCAAAGTGGTTTGGAGTGCCCTCCGTGGGCTTCTAGCCACCTTTGCGGTCGGTGGTGGCCATGAGCGAGTTGTCACGCCATTGCTTCTTACTTTTCCTTTTGGTGGGACGGTTGGAGGCGCCTTCACCGGCGTCCTCGTCCCACCTCGTCTTTCTGTTGGAGCGATCGAAGATGGCTCCGACCGCCTCCTCTCTAGAGGTGTGACTGGTGGTGATGTCCAGGAGTTCCTTGGTAGTCCGCGGGCCCCTGCGTCCAAGCTTATGGACCAGGGATTCGTAGGTTGTCCCGGATAGGAAGGCTCCTATCATGTCGGCATTAGCGATGTTAGGGAGCTCGTTGCACTACCGAGAGAAGCACTGGATGTACCCACGGAGGGTTTCATTAGCCTTCTGGCAGCAGTTCTTGAGGTCCCATGGGTTTCCAAGGCATTTGTACGTGCCCTAGAAGTTGCCCACGAAGATCTCTGTCAGATCCGCCCAACTTTGAATGGCGTTGGACAGTAAGTGCTCCAACCATGCTCGCGCTAAATCAGCCAAGAACAGCGGGAGATTGCGAATAATGAAATCATCGTCACTCGCTCCACCAGCCTGACATGCAAGCCGATAGTCTTTGAGCCAAAGCCCGGGATTTGTTTCGCTAGAATATTTAGGGATATTGGTAGGCGGTCGATACCTTAGGGGGAACGCAGCATTGAGGATGTGTCGACCGAAGGCCTAAGGACCTAGCAAGCCAGGGCTCGGGCTTCGGTCCTCATTGCTGTCGTAGCATCCGCCATGTCGGGGATGGTAGCCGCGGCGTGCTGCTTCTCCATCGTCACCGTGGGCGCATTTCCGAGCGTCGATGATGCTGCATATGTCGTGGCCATGGCCGAGGCGTTGATGCACTGGGACAGTGGAGGGCTGCCTACCGCCTGGCGGTGTTTGGTGAACGGATGCATCCCTAGTGGGATGCACTGAGAGATGTGTTGGCTGGTGTCGGGTTCACGTCGTCGAGATAACGAACTTTCCACCTACTGTGCCGCCGCACGCTCAAGCAACGTGCGAATCTCCCTATGGGCCCAGCGATCCTCAGACATCGTGGCCTTTGGGAGGCCGTGAAGCAAGGCTGTCATGGCGGCGATGTTTTGGCTTGCCCGAGCGAAGTGAGGGAGAGTCCCATCATTGGTGAGGATCCTCCGATGCACATCACGGGCCAAGGCACGTGCGTGCCCACCGTCTCCATGATGCTTGATCTCCTCCTTGATGTTTTGGTACTCCTGGACAAGCTGTTGTCTGGCGTCATCGATCTCCAGCTTTCGTGCTCTTAGTTGCTCCATCCTTACGTGAGATGGAGCCACCGTCTCCACCTCGATCCTAGCGTCAGGGTTGCCTGTTGGGGTTGTCTCCTCTCCGGAGACGCTTTGGATGTGCCCCTCGGGGTTTGTGTCATGAAGCATTCGCGGGAAGGGTGATGGCTCCCCTTGCTAGAGTCAGAGCTGGAGGATGACTCTAGTTCCTCCTTGAGGAGCCCATAGAGTGTCTCCGGATCGTGTTCAATTACCCCCACGAACTCGCTGTCCGTAGGCGGCTAAACCATGCGTAGAGTCAGAAGGTGGCTAGCAGTCGCCGCAGCGTTGTGGAGACTGAACAGAAACACTGTTGGGGCGCTTCGTATTGGGCCTTCTAGAAAAGGGTGATGCTACGTGGGGGCTCCCTAGAAAACTGGGGTCCAAGGAAGTAGCCCCGCAGGCCCTCAAGCCTCAGACGGCTAAGGTTGATGGAAGGGAGAGACTGGGCGGCCATGTGGGTCAGCGCCAGTTCTCCTCCTAGTGTGACGATAAAATCTAGGTCGTCGAAATGCATGTGTGCGTCCGGGGCCCAGCTGATTGTGTGGGTGGCCATCCGAGGCCTGATCTGGAACGCGCAAGTCCCCTACCTGGTGCGCCAACTGTCAGTGTTTCGTACAAGCACCGGCAAGTAAATTTATAGTAATACGCATTAGGCTTGGATGGTACGCTAAAGGACACAAGATTTATACTGGTTCAGGCCAAATGTCCCTACGTCTAGTTTGTTGCTGCTCGTGTTATTAGCACCATGAATGGTTTGTAGTAGGGGGTACAAACAAATGAGAGAGGGACTGGTCCCAAGTCTCTGATGGAAGGGTTGAAAGGAGGCCAAGAGCTTGATCGCAGCTTGACTATGTGAGTGTTGTGTACTATGCCATCAAAGATCGGTCCCTTTGGTGGAGGAAGCGCATCCCCTTTTATAGATGAAGGGGCTAGCTTTACAAGGGTGAGGGCTTTAGGATGCGTATTCTACCTAGTCTTGTAGCTCATGTCTACCCGGCCTGGTTCTTCATTCTGGTGAGTGCGAAGGAAGATAAGCGCCTACAATACTATCGATGCCTCTGTAGAATGTCAGGTTGGTTACAGAATGCTACCCTGCACAGGGTATGGGCTGCAGTACAGTGGTTTTGACTTATGAGTCTCCCTTAGCCTTACTCTGCACGCCTTCTGGTTCCTATGAGTCTTCATCTGAGGGACGAGGGGTCGAGGTCCGGAGTAGCGCCATGGCCAAGGTCTTCTAACTTGGTAGACCTAAGGGGTCGGGAAGCGTGCATAGGCGCACAGCTCCCTTGGGTCCATAGCATGGTGACAGAATATCCGTCATTTGTGGAGATAGCAAATCCTTTTCTGGAGCGTAGTGGTTGTCGTATATCTTCGTTGGGTTCCGTGTCTCAGAGCTAAAGGCGGCGCCTTCAACTCTACAGGGCGAGGGGCATGCACCTGAAATACCTTTTGGGCTCTACGACGCTCGGAAGGGTCTAAAGTGCCTGTCCCGTTGTTCCCTGGTAGTACTTTTCCTGCCAGGGCATAGGGTATGGTCCTTGGAGCCATGGTTGACCCAAACATCTTGTCTTGCCCTGTACCCATCACCATGAGGGAACAGACCCAAACGTCTTGTCTTGCCCTGTACCCATGACCATGAGGGAACAGGGAGAAGTTGTTAGGTAAGATGAAATCAATCTTTAGATATCGAGCAGGGTGAGGCTAGTTCCTAGCCGTTGAGTGAAGCGAAGGCCAGTCCTTATCTCTTGGTTGAGACCAAGCCTGCCCTCCGGGGTCGAGAGAGGCGGAGTCTACCCCTCAGCCCTCGGGCGAAACCAAGCCTGCCCTAAAGGCGTCGGGCGAGACGGAGACTAGCCCTGAGCCCTCGGGTGAGGCAGAGCTATCTCAAAGGTGTCGGGCAAGGCGAAGTCTATCCCTTAGCCCTCGAGCGAGACCGAGCTCATCCCAAAGGCGTCGGGCGAGGCGGAACCAAACTCCTGTCATTCGAGCAAGAGACTTATGTCGCCCTTATCCGTCTAGAAGTTTTTAACACTCGGTGGTTATTGGTTCCACCTTCTAGGGTACCCTGGTATTAGGTCCCCAATAATCAGGGCTAGGGCAATCTGCCGGCCTTGGTGGCCTTTTCATCAAGTCCCTCATCATGGATCCCATCCTATAGTTGGTGGGATCGTACGAGCATCTAGTCTATCTATATTTGAACGGTGGGTATCATACCCATTGCCTCTATGGTGTGGTGTTGTCTCATTGATGTGGCCTAGCACAAGGATGGTGTCTCATCGGGCCGAGGTGACCACTGTCCCCTCGGTCCTTATGGGCACTACTACAGAATGGACTTGTTGTCCTGGGCGGTAACAGCCTTTAGTCCCGGTTACCGCGCCGGGACAATGATCCCGGGACTAAAGGTGGAACCTTCAGTCCCAGGTCATCAAGCCGGGACTAAAGAGGGACCTTTAGTCCCGGTTGGTAACACCAACCGGGACTAAAGGCCCTCCAGCCGAGCAAACCTGGCGCACCCTTTAGTCCCGGTTGGTAACCCCAACCGGGACTAAAGGTTCCTTTTCTTTTTCTTTTTTTTTGTTTAATTTGTTTTCAGTTCAGTTACACGTATTTGTTTAATATATAATATGTTTTTATGTACGTATTCTACGCTGCTAATATAAATACATGCATGCGTATAATTACATCTAATTCTCATCTTGAGCATTATTATATTCGAATAAAGTATGAAACTATATATATTATAGATATATATATATATGTATATATACAACACTTTCATAATCTTGTTCTCGAAAATAACGATATCAATAAACATTTAATTTACATCATTTATTCCTTAGGATCAAAGTAGAACTCGCCGTTGGGATTTAGCACTTTTTCTAGAAGATATCCTGCTATTGACTCTTGAACTGCTTTCAGATGGTCTTTTTGCATGACCCTTCGTTTCAACCATTCAGTCTTGCATTTGAAATAAAAGGAAAAGTATTAATACACATATATGTATATATATTCATTTAAAAATAAATAAAAATTGATATATACGTACTCTGAGGACATCTTCAGGAGTTCTTCTTATGTGCGTAGTGATAAATTCACAAACGTAGTATCCACACAAGTTATTACCTGGTTCCTGCCGCAAACGCCACTATACGAGAAGAAGATTATTCTTATCATCTCACACGTAAATTGAAGTACGATATAGTAATTAAACATGTGGGGAAGTGTATATAGTACAACTTACTGGTATTTCAACTACATTAAGTGGTGCCTTGCAATCCTTGCGATGTTGCCGAATAAACTCTTTCCAAACCCTGTGCGACCAATAATGTACGATCGTTAATAAATTATGGCAAAGTCTATTCAATAATAGTTGTGCACGAGAGATCGAAATTACCCCTGGATAATGTCTATCATATCTTGGTATAGTGCCCGTTCTTTTCTCAATGAGTCAAAGATTAGTAACCGACTTGAGTTTAACTCAATGACAATGAGTATCCAGTGAAAACTGCATTGGTTTATACACACACGTACATGCATATAAGTTGTATTGATATTACATAAAATGTGTAGACTACATTATTATTAACACTTACTCAAAGTTGTACGGGAAAAGTATTGTTGTCTTGTCGTGCTGCTTCACGAAGAACATCATGATATTCTCCTATGCTTCAGATATCTATCGCTCCTTGACAATAATACCGGTTTTGAATACGATATAAGGATCAATGAAGCCAACACTGGTGTCTTGTATTCTTTGGAGCTCTGACATCTAGAATCTGTATATAAATATAAGTTACATGTGAGGATAATTATATACACGTACGCATGGAAGTGGGTTTATTAAATAAAAGTAAGAATCACTTACAAATAAAAGGAGCTAATGATTGATTTGTCTAGAGCGTCCATGTGGTATAGTTGATGCAATTCTTCGAAACTAATATGTAAGATGTCATCACCACAGAAGTAATGATGGTCTCTAAAGCTGACAAAGATCCACTGCTCACCCCTACCACACGCCTGCATGTACTACTTGTTGAGAAAGTACATTTGTGTACCCAATTCATTCAGAGCCGTAGGGTTGTACAGACTTTTGCCATATTTATAAGTCTTCCAGGTATCAACTTCTAGGTTCTGGATTGGAGCTTTGCCCGTCAATTGATCCAAGGTTAAACCAGTATCTTGAAAAAAAGCATTAAGGGCTTGAACCGACACTTCTCCAGAGTTGTCTGGTTGATAGACTTCTATGTTGGAACCATATTGATTAGCAACAACAAGATTTTGCATTGGTTGCTTCTGTTGTCCGAGCTGTGGGACATCCTTCCCTAATGCTCTTTTCCTTTTCTTATCTGCATCATGTGACTTCACGAGGGAGCGGTCATAGTCTGATAGTGGCGAAGGCTTACGAAGTTCAATCATCTTTTTCTTGTGAGCATCGACCTTCTGCCTCAGCACCTCTCGTGGTAGGTAAAAGTACGGCTTCTCCTTAAGCTTCACTTGACTCTTCTTTTTGGTATCTATAAAAAAATCTTTCACTTTTTTGTCTTCTTCAGCTGCTATTTGCTCATCAGTCTTTTCAAAAAGTATTTCTTGAGAAATAACTCTTTTTCTCGGGGTCTTCTTTGCCGCCGGGACCTTAGACGTCTTTGTAGTGCATCGCTGTGGAGGGGGTGGGGGCAGTGTTGGAGACCGGTGTGGAGGCGATGTGGCCGGTGTTGGTGGAGACCGGCATGGAGGCGTTGGAGATCGTTGTGTAGGCGGTGGGGCCGGTGTAGGAGTTGGAGATCGTTGTGGAGGCGATGGGGCCGGTGTAGGAGTTTGTGATCGCCATGGGGATGAAGTCATCTCGCCCCCTGCGACACTGTGATGAGATGGGGAATGAATGATTAGGCTAGGCTGGGGGGAGACCCTGCTACAAAAACAAGTTGTGTGTCAATTACTTTTTAAGCCAATAGAAAATTAATGGAAAATAATATTTCATTCACTTTCATTCGTACCTAGGGTGAGGTAGGGGAAGCGGTGGTGCCCCAGGAATGATGATGAAGCGTTTGCACCATTGAATAAATGTCTTCTCTGCTTCTCCTAGTGTCTTCTCCCCATCACCGCCTTCAATGTCAAGAGGAACATTGCTGTAACCTTTGAACACTCTATCGACCGAGACGCTAGCATATCTAGGTTGAATAACTGACCCATGGATTCTTGGTGTCTTCATTCGGTCTATTGGAGATACAACCCCGATAGCCACCATGATTGATGCATTATTACCATCTGGAATGTGCAGCTCACATGTTGTTAGAGACTCGATAATGTCATCAATAGGGAAGCGCAACCCAGCGTCGTCTTGAATAACTGGTAGCTCCGTAGAAGCACAACTGCTTTTCATCTGACCAACGGGGCTAATGGTGACTCTCGGCGTTGATTGCGATTGCATTTGACTCATTGCTAGCTGCACTTGCCTCTTGATCTCCTCCTGCATTCTTGCCTCAAGAGATTTTTCTCGTTCACGTGATTCAAGCAATGCTTGTCGTGACTCATCAACAAATTGCTCCAATGCATGGATTCGTTCTTCCTCATCATCCTTCTTTCTCTGGCGGCTTCTGTAGGTATCCTTGTCTGCTGGGAATGCATGTAGCCATGGAACCGCCCCATATCCTCTTGTTCGACCACCATGTTTGGGATTCTCTAGGGCATATGTCAATTCATCCTTCTCTCTGTTGGGCTTGAAAACACCACTATCAGCTTCTTCCCTAGCACAAGCTAGTCTCTGTGTTGCTCTCTCAATTTTTTGGCCAAAAATTAGCTTGCCAGTGTCTGGGTCTAGGCTTCCCCCATGAGCGTAGAACCAATTCTTCGTGCGTTGAGGCCAGTTCTTCTCTATTGTTTCAGGTATGATTCCCTTGGCAGTAATCTCTGCTTCTAGGTTCTGCCACTTGGGAATAGCACTCTTATAACCACCTGATCCCATGCAATGATGGTATTGCTTCTGTTGGGCATTCTGTCGATTCCTCATCACACGTTCCTCACTGTCTTGGGATGTCTTGTATTCTATGAAGGCATCCCAATGGGACTCCAACTTGACAAACGCCTTAGCATTGAAATTTGGCGTAGCATTCTTCAAGATAAACTTTTTATACAATATCTTCTTCCAACTCTGGAACAATGTTGCCATCTTCTTCATTGTCCAATCCCTCACTAGCTCCTTCAAAGTATCATCTGCTTGTAATGTGAAATGCTGAGTGATATCTCTCCAAGCTAGGTTCTTGTCACGATCAGATACAAAACTAACATTAGGAGCGGATATCTTCTACTTCCATTCACGAGCACTAACTGGGATCCTATCCCTTACAATGAACCCACATTGATTGACATATGTCTAAGCATGTGGTCCCAATGGTTTGCCAGTGTCGGTGTCGAATTCTGATATTATGAAACGGCCCTCTAATGGCTTTTTTGGCCCTCGGACTTTCCTACTTTTGTCAGTGGTTGATGTAGATCCAGAGGCCGGCTACATGAGTAGAAACACAATGATTAACAACAAATATACGTACGCATGCATCTATAAGAGATGATAGATAATCGAATATACCTCGCCAGTATTTTTTTGCGCGACAATTTGTTGATCTTCAACCACTGGCATATTCAGGATATCCTCATAATCAGCAAAGTACTGACTCGTGTCATCTACATCCACATTGGTGCCGGTGTTGATAATATCCGCCATTATGTCATCACTCAAGTTATCATCCGGAGCAGCCATTTGTATCTTCAAGATAACACATAGATAGAATTACTATGGTACATAACATAAGTACATGTGATAACACATATAGAATTACTAAATCCAATTAAATATAATAACGCATAATATTTCATCAACATGGAAATAAGTACATGTATATATATACACATAGAATGATACAATATATTTTCTCTCTCTCAACACATAGAAATAAGTGCATATGTCTATATCTCTAGATATGCATGTGATACACATAGAATGTCTCTCTAGATACAATTTTCTCTCTCTCTCAACACATGAAAATAAGTACATGTATATATACATATATAAATATTTAAGTACATATGTATACATATAGAATCTCTCTCTAGATATAATATATATAGAGAGATAGAATATATAATTACTAAATCCAATTAAATAAATCTAACATAAAATTAGATAAACTAGTAATAGATAATACATTTTAATCTAACATATATCAAAAACTATAATAAAAAACTATCTAAAAAACTATCTAAATAAAATACTAATTAAATTTTAATACATTTAAATCTAATATATCAAAAACTATCTAAAAATAACTAAAAAACTAACAATAAACTACTAATTAAAATTTAATACATTTTAATCTAACATACAGTCGAGACTTTGTAAAAAAATCTAAAAAACATGGCCGATCGAGAGCAGCAGATCAAGATCGAGTTCGATGGAGGCCGTATGGCGTGGGCGCGCAGGAAGCATCAGCGATGGAGGGTGGGGTCGGGTGCGGCGGTGGAGACGGGATGCGGTGATGCGGGCCTAGAGAATGGTGCGGCCGGGCGGGGGTAGACGACGATGGCGGCACGGCAGAGACGAGCTCAACGACGGCGGATGGCACGGCCAGGCGGGGCTGAGCGACGGAGGCGAGATCGAAGATGAACAGAACAGACCCCAATATATATAGCCCGCGACCCTTTAGTCCCGGCTGATAACACCAGCTAGGACTAAAGGACATTTAGTCCCGGCTGGTAAGACCAACCGGGACTAAAGGGTTGGACCTTTAGTCCCGGTTGGTCTTACCAGCCGGGACTAAATGTCCTTTAGTCCCGGCTGGTGTTACCAGCCCGGACTAAAGGTATTTTTTGGTTTGGGCCGGGACGGAAACCCTGAAAATTTTGCCAACCCGCCAGCGTAATTGGAAAGGCCTGTGATTTTGATTTTGTTTAATACTAGGTTAATCAATTAATTCCATAGCAACTTCAATACTTTGCAATATTTATTTGAAAAAATACTATTGATTAACTAATTATTTATTGTAAATAGGATAATTTTGTAACCTAAAGTTTTTAATTTCTTTTATGAATATAGAATATAAATGTTACTAATACTAAGTATTTTGTTAATGCAAAAATATATTTGTAACTTAAAATTAATAAAACTAATATTATTCGATAGGAAATTTATTATCACATTATTGTAACGTCAATGTTTCAATTTTTTCTTGGTTTTTGACCAAAATTGATAGGATTTTTTTGTTGAACCTATAAAAATAGAGAAAATGTAGTATTTTTTGTTCTACAACTTTTTCAAATGAAAAAATGGCCTATATAAGGTTTGTATATATTGATGAGCTTAACAAACTCGGTATTCAAAACTTTTCAATTTGAGACAATCTAGGGTTCCGAAAACTAGTTTGTAGGCGTCAAAATTTAAAAATCACAAATTTGAACCGTTCAAACTTTCTCAAATGGAAAGTTTACCAAAACAATAATTGTAGATCTTTTTGAGTTTAACAAACTTGGTATTCAAAACTTTTCAATTTGAAGTCATTTAGAGTTCATAATACTAGAGTCAAAGTGTTGTTTTTTTATTTGACCAAATTTGACTTGGTCAAACTTGCTCAAATGAGACACTAAATGACCTCAGATTAAAAAACTTTGAATACCAAGTTTGATCATCTCAGCAAGATCTACAATTGTTACATAGCTTATTTTCCCAGTTGAGAAATTTTTATCAAACACTAGTCACAACTTCTTGAATCTCATATATACTTTCTAAAACTATGTCACACACTTGTGAAATTTGAACTACATTTTGTTCAAGCTTTTCAAATGAAAAAATGGCCTATATAAGGATTGTATATATTGATGAGCTTAACAAACTCGGTATTCAAAACTTTTCAATTTGAGATAATCTAGGGTTCCGAAAACTAGTTTGTAGGCGTCGAAATTTAAAAATCACAAATTTGAACCATCCAAACTTTCTCAAATGGAAAGTTTACCAAAACAACAATTGTAGATCTTTTTGAGTTTAACAAACTTGGTATTCAAAACTTTTCAGTTTGAAGTCATTTAGAGTTCATAATACTAGAGTCAAAGTGTTGTTTTTTTATTTGACCAAATTTGACTTGGTCAAACTTGCTCAAATGAGACACTAAATGACCTCAGATGAAAAAACTTTGAATACCAAGTTTGATCATCTCAGCAAGATCTACAATTGTTACATAGTTTATTTTCCCATTTAAGAAATTTTTATCAAACACTAGTCACAACTTCTTGAATCTCATATATACTTTCTAAAACTATGTCACACACTTGTGAAATTTGAACTACATTTTGTTCAAGCTTTCTCAAATGAAAAAATGGCCTATATAAGGATTGTATATATTGATGAGCTTAACAAACTCGGTATTCAAAACTTTTCAATTTGAGACAATCTAGGGTTCCGAAAACTAGTTTGTAGGCGTCGAAATTTAAAAATCATAAATTTGAACCATCCAAACTTTCTCAAATGGAAAGTTTACCAAAACAACAATTGTAGATCTTTTTGAGTTTAACAAACTTGGTATTCAAAACTTTTCAGTTTAAAGTCATTTAGAGTTCATAATACTAGAGTCAAAGTATTGTTTTTTTATTTGACCAAATTTGACTTGGTCAAACTTGCTGAAATGAGACACTAAATGACCTCAGATGAAAAAACTTTGAATACCAAGTTTGATCATCTCAGCAAGATCTACAATTGTGAAGTCATAACATATTACATAATATCCGTCTCTAAAACATAATATATTAAACATGCATCGTTGTATCATGCGGGCACAACAGTAAATTTCTTCTTGACGTATGACCCTTGGTTATGATCTTGTCGTAACCATAGAGTGTCTTCATCATTTAACATGATGCTTGGATCTTTCTTCACTATGAAGGGTGGAATTCGGACATTTCTTTCGTAATCTTCTGACATGTCTGACTTGTCTTCAATTCCCACTATATTTATTTTCCTAAAAAGAATTATGTTGCGCTTTGGCTCATTGATCATTGAGTTGATGTCTTCATTTTTTCCGCTCTTTGATTTTGTAGACATGTCGTTCACATAGAACACTTGACTCACATCGGCAGCAAGGACGAATGGTTCCTCTTTGTACCCAATATTGTTGAGATCCACGGTTGTCATTCCATACTCTTTGTCGACTGTTACCCCTCCTCCAGTCAACTTCACCCATTGGCACTAGAACAAAGGGACTTTAAAATTAGGTGCATAGTCTAGTTTCCATATCTCTTCTATGCGGCCATAATATGTTTGTATATTCCCATTTGGATCTGTTCCATCTATGCGAACACCACTATTTTGATTGGTGCTCCTTTTATCTTGGGCAACTGTGTAAAATGTATTCCCATTTATCTCGTACCCTTAGTAAGTGAGGATATGCCACGATGGCTGCCTAGCCAACAAATACAGTTGCTCATCAATATTGTCATTGCCTTGACATTCTTTTCACAACCAACCACTGAAACTTTCCATGTGCTGACGCCTAATCCAAGCTTCAGTCTTCCCTGGAAATTTGGATCGTAAGAACTCCTTATGTATCTCGATGTACGGATGCACCAATGATGAGTTCTGAAGAACTATGTAGTGTGCTTTATTGAAATAATCGTCTTCCATGCCGATATATGTTTTCTTCCCTAAAGTTCCTTTACCACTCGGTCGCCCCTCGTGTCGTGATTCAGGAACGCCAATCGGGGCAAGGTTAGGAATAAAGTCAACACAGAACTCAATGACCTCCTCTGTTCCATAGCCTTGGGCGATGCTTCCTTCAGGCTTAGAACGGACTTTCACATATTTCTTCAAGACTCCCATAAACCTCTTGAAGGGGAACATGTTATGTAAGAACATAGGTCCAAGAATACTAATCTCCTTCACCAAATGAACTAGGATGTGTGTCATGATATTAAAGAAGGATGGAGGGAACACCAACTCAAAGCTGATAAGACATTGAACCACATCATTCTGTAGAGTAGCTAGTTCCACTAGATTGATTGCCTTTTGAGAAATTGCATTGAGGAATGCACATAGCTTCACGGTGGCTAGACGTACATATGGAGGTAGAATTCCTCTTAAAGCAACTGGAAGCAATTGCGTCATAAGCATGTGGCAGTCATGGGACTTTAAGTTTAGGAATTTCTTATCTGGCACATTTATTATACCCTTTATATTGGAGGAGAATCCCAATGGGACCTTGATGCTGCTTAGACATTCGAACATGCTGTCCCTCTCTTCTTTGCTAAGCATGTAGCTAGCAGGACTTAAGTAATGATGTCTATCATCTGTCTTCTCTGGATGAAGGTTGTCTCGTTCTTTCATGCCCTACAAGTCCTGGCGTGCTTCAAGTCAATCCTTTGGCTTCCCGTACACACCCATGAATCCTAATAGGTTCACACAAAGATTCTTTGTCAGGTGCATCACGTCGATTGCGTTGTAGACCTCTAGAACTTGCCAAAAGGGTAGCTCCCAAAAGATGGACTTCTTCTTCCACATGGGTGCGTGTCCCTTAGCATCTTTGGGAACAGATTCACTGCCTTGTCCCTTTCCAAATACTACTTTCACATCCTTGACCATTGCGAGTACATCTTCCCCGGTTCGGTTATGAGGCTTCTTCCGATGGTCTGGCTTACCTTTAAAATGCTTCCCTTTCTTTCTTACTTGGTGATTCAACGGAAGGAATCGACGATGGCCAAGGTACATGACCTTTCGACATCTTTTCAAATATATACTGTCAAGGTCATCAAAACAATGTGTGCATGCATTATATCCTTTGTCTGATCTGAAAGATTACTTAAAGCAGGCCAATCATTGATTGTTACGAACAACATTGCTCGTAGGTCAAAGTGTTCTTGTTTGTACTCATCCCAGACATGTACACCTGGTTTGTTCCATAAAACTAGAAGTTCTTCAACTAATGGCTTCAGATAGACATCAATATCGTTGCCAGGTTGCCTCGGACCTTGGATGAGGATCGGCATCATAATGAACTTCCGCTTCATGCATAACCATGGAGGAAGGTTGTAGATACATAGAGTAACTGGCCAAGTGCTATGACTAGTGCTCTGCTCTCCAAAAGGATTCATACCATCTGTACTTAAGGCGAACCTTAAGTTTCTAGCCTCATTTGCAAACTCTAGAAATTCCCTGTCTATCGCTCTCCACTAGGACCCATCAGCTGGGTGTCTCAGCATATTGTCTACCTTACGGTCTTCTTTATACCACCGCAACAACTTTGCATGGTCTTTATTTCTGAACAAATGTTTTAAGCGTGGTATTATAGGAGCATACCACATAACCTTGGCAGGGATTTTCTTTCTAGGACGTTGTTCACCCTCGACGTCACCAGGATCATCGCGCCTGATCTTATACCGTGATGCTTTACATACCGGGTATTCATCCAAATTCTCGTATTCATTGCCATGGTAGAGGATGCAGTCATTAGGACATGCATGTATCTTCTGGATTTTTAATCCCAATGGGCAGACAACCTTTTTTGCTTCATACATAGTGGTGGGCAATTCATTTGGCTTCAGAAGCATCTTCTTTATGAGGTTTAATAAATTCCCAAATGCCTTGTCGGATATACCATTCTTTGCCTTCCACTGTAGCAATTCCAATGTTGTACCTAGCTTTTTTTGCCCCTCTTCGGCCGTCAGGTATAGCAACTTCCTATGATCCTCAAGCATGCGCTCGAACTTAACTTTCTCTTTTTCACTTTCCCATTCTTGTTGTGCATCACGAATGGCATCGCTAAGAGCATCACCGAGATCATCTTCTACCGCTACCTATTCTTCATCTCCCTCCATTGTAGTATCATCAAAGGCACCATACTGAGCAATAATGTCATCAATGTCTAAATCTTCTCCTTCACCTTCTTCCATCATGACCCCGCTTTCTCCATGCTTAGTCCAACATATATAGTTTGACATGAAACCTAACTTAAGCAAATGTGAATGAAGACTCATTGAGCTTGAATATTCCTTTAAATTCTTACATAGGGCACATGGACAGCACATGAAACCATCCCGCTTATTTGCCTCGGCCACACCTAAGAAATAGTGCAAGCCCTCAATAAAGTCTTGGGAGCGGCGATCGGCATTGTACATCCAATGGTGTGACATAATCTGTATTACACGACAAATTATGAAAACCTTGAACATAATTTAGTATTTTATTACACAACATAAATGACACACACACGGTTGATTAATTAACTAAGTCTGGCTACAACGTAAGCAATCCCAACTATCACTAAACAAACTAAAACTACAATGCACTTCAGTAACATAATTATTTCGTGATCATACGCAACTAAAACAGACAAATTATTCTTCTGTTGAATATCAATAAGCTTCTCCTGCTGGCTCATTACCTCATCAGCAGCAGCCGCTACCTCAAGCGCACCCAAATTCTGCACATATGTAGCATAATCTTCCTCCTAGTACCAACCATCGCATCCATTGCCCTCCCACTGTAATTAAAGCCAAAAAATATTTAGTCAAAAATATTCAAGAAAAGCAGGTCAATTAGCCATAAAGATAAAATGCGTAAGAAACTCACATCGTGATCCGAGCACTTGTAGAAAACACGACCCTTGTTGGGTTCCTGTCTCTTGACTCGGTACTCCATCACAATCTTCTGCTTACACTTGCCGCAGATAATGAGAGGGAGTTCTGGCCTTAGTCATTTCGCAACCGAACGAGAGGCCGATGATCCGGTACCAGTTGTCATCTACTTTCTATACTTATTTTTGCAAACTAGTGTAAATTTCATATTTTCTAAAATGATATATTTAAACAAAACTAGTACGGATTTCACATGTTTCAATAAATAACCATCTGTACTAGTTGACCTTGCTTACGTGATCATCTCGGCCAGCATTTCTCCACCGGACGGCACCGTACTTGGCCAAGGAAGAGCTTTGATTCTACGAGAAAGGGAACACGGTCTTCCACGACCGTTGCCGCTCTCCCTCGTAGCATCAAAGTTCCTCCTTGACGTCTGTTACCGCTCGGCAGAGAACATGTTGGCCGAGCTAAACACGGTCCGCAAGTTCAACTAGTACGGATTTTCTATAATTTTCTAACTATTTACTAAGTTTTCCATTTCATGGAAAATTTAATTCTAAAAAAAGGCATGATTTCTAAGTAGTTCATTTCATGGAAAAAATAATTCTAAGTGACCTGCTCGATATCGGCGAGCTTGCGGACGTTTAGGTTGCCGAGGATAGTAACATTTGTAGATGACATTTGTAGGTCTGAAGTTATCAAATATCCATCAAATTATAGCTCAAAAACATGTTTCAATAAATAACCATCCGTACTAGTTGACCTTGCTTACGTGATCAACTCGGCAAGCATTTCTCCACCGGATGGCACCGTACTTGGCCAAGGAAGAGCTCCGATTCTATGAGAAAGGGAACACGGTCTTCCATGACCATTGCCGCTCTCCCTCTTAGAATCAAAGCTCCTCCTTGATGTCCGTTACCGCTTGGCAGAGAACATGCTCGCCGAGCTGAACACGGTCCGCAAGTTCAACTAGTATGGATTTTCTACAATTTTCTAAGTTTACATATAAAATCATAATAAAGTCCAACATATAAAGTTACACATGCATCTACATCACAAAATGAGATAAACTACTGATAAAATATAAGAGGATTAAGTTTGTTACCTCCAAAATCAAAGAGCAACACCAATGGAGGGGGAGAGAGCAAGAACAACAGCAAGCTAAAAAACAGAGGCAGTGAGTTTGAATGGAATGGCTCGGGCTCGGGGAGGAAGAAATGAGCTGAATTATAGGCCGGGATTATTAGTCCTGGTTAGGGGTCCAAACCGGACTAAAGATTAATCTTTATTTCCGGGGCATCACCCAAACTGGGACTAAAAGCTTTAGTCTCGGCTGGTATTACCAACCAGGACTAAAGGTTTACCTTTAGTCCCGGTTGGTAATACCAGCCGGGACTAAAGACCCCTGCCCCGTGGACGACCGTTGGGCAGAGACCTTTAGTCCCGATTGGTATTACCAACCGGGACTAAAGGGTCCTTTAGTCCCGGAGGCAAAAAATGCCGAGGCTAATGCCAAATTGAGACATCGTTCTAAAGTCTGTTCTCTAGTAGTGGGGATCAGTGCGGCATGCTTGCTCTTGTCCGAGTAGGCGTGCTTAGCTATGCTTAACCTCTCCCATCCCTTCTAGGGGTCATGATGGGGAGAGGTCGCGTGTGAGCGTCATGTGGCCAAGGCTAAAGGAGGTGTCATGTTCAACCTTAGCCTTGATGTGCTCGGCTTAGTTAGGCCTTGGTCGTTTGGGCCTTCGCTAACCAGCGAGTTGTGAGCTGCATGGCCTGCTAGCTAATCGGTGCCCTAGGATACCCTGGGGTAACAACCCCGATAGTAGCCCCAAGCATTTTTATGACCACAAAGTGACCATGAAAGCATTGATGTGCATGGGAGCATAGGTTCGTAGCCATGGCTTTTCTGAGCTTCACCGCTTGACCCCTTGCGGTCTTGGTGTATTTAGGTCGGTAGGTGGACATTGCGCCCCATCCCATCAGGGTGTCCTGACGATGCGATGCTTCAATCGCTGAGCCCTGCCATATTTTAGAGTTCACAATCTAGGTGGAGCCTATAACACCCTAGGTGTTAAGCATGCATTTGACATTGGCATTGCATGAGCACAAGTATCATTGATCATTCATGAGCATAAGCATCTTAATTTCTATCTCTATTTTTGCTTATATCATGTGTTGTAATAAATGCTTTACATATGATAGGGTTTACTTGTAACCAATGTATAAAATGTTTGTGGGACCTTAGGAGTACCTTAAACATGTTTAGAATGTCACATGGAACAACTTTGGTATTCATGACATGGACCCATTTGGCCTCTAAGTCATGGTTATAGTGTAGGCTTTCATTTTTAAGTTGCATGTTTGACCTAAATTGTAGCATAAAGTGTTTGCATGATAGTGCACCATTAAGCAAAATTGTAGTACTTGACTAGAGTAACAACTTTTATTTTTAGGTCAAGACCTAATTCGGTGCATAGCATGCTCAAAATTAGCTTATAAGTAGCAAGAAATGTTGTTTTGGACTTGCTAAAATTTTCTAAGTCTTTATGCTGCTTATAGTTTCAATGTACCTCACTTGGGAGCATTGTAATTGGCTAACCATTGAGAATTTAGGGATGCTTCTTAAAGAAAGTTTGTAGATTACATGTAGCTCTACAATTTCTATTTAGGGAATTTTTGCTTACTCTAACTGGTTTGGGAGTTACAGTGGATCAAAGTTGCTCCGTCAGTGGTGGACCAAGCATAGACTAGGCACATCGTGTGGCGGCCATACATCAGTGTTGGCCTAGTCGGTTGGGCTACCGTGGAGGGATATGTCATGCGCCTACACTGCTTGCTACCTTCACTCTTGCACCTCTCTCTTCTCTCACCCGCGCCTATGCAAAGCGCAGCACCGCGCCATCGACGTCGCTCTACCATGCTCGCTCACTGCCGTCACCACACCACTTTCCAATCAATTATGCCAACATCTCTACCATTGTCACCTCTTCCTCCCTGAACCGCTTACCCTTCTTGCTGAGCCAGGGTAAGGGCGCATTTTGCTTTGCCTTCATAGCACCATCACTAGAGCACTGCTGCGCTCGTGGCTCGCTGTGGCTCGACCATTCCATTACCCCATAGGCATCCATCTCCTTTGGTCCAGCACCCTGCTAGTGTCTAGTAGCTTAGGCCGAATCAAGGGTTGACGCTACTGCATGTCAGTGCTAGAATAGTTCGCCGCTCCGCGTGTGGCTGCCATTGCCGCCGTGGCACCCGAGCTCGCCGTGCCGAGCTGGCCCATCGCCTCCCTCCTCTTTAATGAGCCTTAGGTTAGGTAAGCCTTGACCTAGTGTATGGCATGATGGAGTCCCACCTCTTGCTGCCATCTTGCTAGATTGGTGGGAGCACCGTCGTGCTCTGTGCGCTGATGCGCGGGCATGCACGCAGTTAGAGCCCACCGTCGCCTCACCAGAACCCTAACAACCCTAGATAGCTTCGCTAGGAGTCCATGAAGCCATAGCATACCTCACCAGAGCATGAGGTGGCTAGAGAACTCTGATGTACCGCCACGCTACCGCCGCCATCCACCAGCAAGGGTGCTCCAGTGCATCACTAGTCCAACGAAGGGTACTACTGGGTGCGGGGGATCACGGAGAGCATGTAGGTGTCATCGTCATCGCTGGTGATCTCACAGCTGGCCAGAGCACCTCCCCTACTCTAGAGTTGCCGACGTATGGGTCCCACTGACCAGCGGGCCCCATCTCTCAGCCTGTGCAGTAGTTGATTTTTTGAATTGTTTACATAGATTTGAATGCTTGTTTCAAAAATTCATATCTCAAGTTTGGAGTGTCCAATTTTGGTGAACCAAATTTTTTTGGATTCCTCATGAAGTGTAGTATTTTATAAAAATATGAAATGCACTAATTCTGGTATTTTTCAAGGTGAATAAAATGTACCTAGATAAATGCTTTTTAAATAGTTGCTATCTTGAAAAATGCATAACTTGAGGTTGGTTTGTGAAAAAATTGTGATTCCAATTTTGTTGAGTTTGTATTGACATGCTCTAGCTAGGAAAAATACTAAACTTGCATTAAACTTGATTGGAGTAGGGTTTTTCTATTTATCTTTTAACAAATAGTGTTTTCTTAGGAAATTCATAGGGATAAAAATAAGTCACATATTACCATGCAAATTTTTGTATAGTGCTATGGTACTAGTATGAAGCTAACAAAAATATAAAATCTGGTGTTTAACACCTTTCATTAGGGTTAACTATTTTCACCAAAATAAACCTTGCTAGCTTGTTATTTTTGTAGAGGATGCTATACATGTTCAAATGGTAGGAAATTTATACAGTAGTCTATTGGGAGCACTTGGAAGCTACTATAATTTTCTGAGAATTTATTGTGCACATTCGGTATATGTTTGTTATTTCAACTAATTATCTAATTAAATTAATAAAGGCATTTAAATAAATAAATTGGCTTGACCATTATGTTTTCTAAAGTGTATTTGATATTCCTGAACTGTTGGTACCAATGGTGTTGCTCAATTTGAGATGTTTATATGCCATGAAAATATTATTGCTCTATAATTCAATTTTGAGGTGTTTTTGGACAAATTCTGTTGTTGGGTATTTTGCAGAGTTAAAATGAAGTTTATTATAAAAATGGTTAATAACAAGGTTGTAGAGAACTTCTTCATATATCTTGTGTCAAAATGATAGGGCCATAGGACAAATGGTTAAGGAGTTATAGTTATTTGAAGTTGGTCTCTGGAAATGCTTGTTCTCTAGAATTTCTAGATAGAGCTAGAAAGATTGCCTATTTTGGTTAGGATAGAGTTTGAATTAGCTTTTGGTGATTGAATAATAGTTGTAGGAAATTTTATAAGTTTTCCATAAAGTCCAAGATCATCGTATTTGGATAGGTAGAACTATAGTTATGATTTAAACTTTGTAACTGTTGTGTGTAGATCACAAATTGTCTTGTGATGAATATTGGAAATGGATAGAGAAGAGTTATACACCTACTCAATAAATAAGAATTAATGCTGCTATCATTTAAGTAACTTAACATCATTATCATAGCATCATGTACATTCCCATGTCACATCATCCATGATCCTTCTTATGCATTCATGGAACTTACTTATGCATATGCATACAATAGGTGCAGCCAAGGAGATCACGTTGGTGGAACTCGAAGCCGATCCACAAGAAGAGAGCCAAGAGGTGCAGCACCAGGAGATTCCTAGAGAAGGAGAGCCTAAAGCTAATCATCTTCCCAAGTGCCTAGATCACCAGCCTACCACATTCATGAAAGGCAAGCCCTAGAGCATTATAAGTCTCCCTATTTTATTAATGTCACCTAAGTTACTCGTATTGATTAATTACGTGATAGGAGTTGTTTGGGAACACTTGTTGCATATTACCTTTCCTTGTCCAAAAATATCTACCCTAAATCCTATTTAAGTCTAGGAACGACCCTTATGCTTAGCTATGCTTAGACTGGTAGAAGTCAGGTGATTTCCTATCACCTATGAGCTATAGGCGATAACTTGATCATGGTTGGCTATATTGTGCTATCATGAAACATAACATGGTGTTTTTTATCAATTGAAGACCGGGAGGAGTCTTATGTTGGTGGTGATCATAGTGATTCTGTCTATGTCATTTAAGGACCGGTCATTGGAGGTCATCTTGTCATGTTGAACGCATGCCTCTCACATAGCTAGTCGTATAAGTCATTCTAACCACGAAGCCGAGTAGCTCAATTTAGGCTGGGACCCGATAAGTAAAAGGGCGCACTCTGGAGGCAGTAACGATGTGCGGGGAGCTAATGGTGTGAGCCTAAGGGTGGGTTAGAGTCTCGAGCTTCCTAGCAGATTGGTGGTATCTCTGAGGGTGCGGCGCTGATTGGACCCATGATTTGGACCTAAATTGTACCAAAGGTAACCCGAGGTGGCCCCTGATCAGGTTGTCTAGGTTTCTATTAGAAATATTTCCTCAGCTAGGTAGGAATCAATTCAAATCATTATCTCTCCTGGATAGTGAGAACTTAACAGGAGTACGCTTCTTCGTAGTAATTTATGGAAGTGTTGGTTATGAGATTATGAAAGAGCTCAACTTGATATGGTTATTATTGTATTGACTTAATGGTACCAACATGTTTGGCATAGGATAGTTTCTAATCTAGTATGAGATAGGATTAATAACTGGTGATTCATAGTTTAAAAGATATTGGGTAACTAATGCTTTTTATGCAAATAATGTCTATCAACTCTACTTATAAATTCTTGCATACTCCTTGGTGTCTTAGCATTTTAGTTGATGATGGGTAAGTCTAGCTAAGTACCTTCTTATACTCAGGGTTTTATTCCCATTGTTGGAGATAATGTTATGTACCACGGCTACTGTAAACACTACCTTGCTCCTGTAGTGGATGAGGAGTAGGACCATGGGCAATGGTCACTCTTTTATATCGTCTCACCCTTGTGCTTTTGTTGGAAATGACTTTGGAAACTAGCTATGTATCTAAATTACTATTGATGTCATTCTGAACTATGTTGCTTCTGCTACTGTTAAACTAAGGTTGTAATAACTATGTTGGAACTCTGATGTATGGCAAACTACTTGTGAACTTGTTGTAACATGTGGCTTGTATGTTGAATCATGTACGATCTTGGTTTGTATGTTGGTTGATTCGAGATCCTTCATGATACTCGATGGACTACCTAATTTATATGGGCTCAAGTGTGATGGTTTGACTGCCTCAGTGGTTGCTATTGGACTTGTGCTCTTATAAATTGGACGGTTCTATTACAGCCAGCATCAGAGCAGGATTCAATGCTAAACTTGTCACATGTGTAATTAAAACAAAGGTTTTTGTTTTATAAACTTAAAATTCTACAATTCTAGTAATAAGTTTATAGTGTTGAAGATTGAACTTGAAACTATAGTGTGCCAGTGGTCATCTCATTTATGTCGAGTTAAGGACTATTAGGTGGCTATTTAAGTACTAACATGGGGGGTTTTACTTTCGTCATCCATACGGCGTGCTATTGTATGGATGCTACTCACTTGAGTTGTAATGTATGGATCAAATGCCTCTATGTTAGGTAAGAAGGTAAGTTGATGAGTGGCATGACCGCAAGAAGTGAGCATGCGATCGGGGAGAGCTAGCTATGATACGGTTGTATATGCATGCTTGCATGTGTATATGGTGCGTATTTAACTGTGGGTAGTGTATTGATCATCAGGTAGCTTTGATACAAAAGTATATATATGGAAGTATTTAGTTTACTGCTTTAATATATATCTTGCTATCCTTGATATTCAACTTAGAGCCCAAATTTACCTTTCTGTACATATAACTATTGGGTTGGGCTAAAATGAATTTTCTACTGGTACACCATCAATGAAACATGTAGCTCGTTTAGTTATGATTATATAGAGAGAACGTATGTATGCCACTGCGTATGTCGATAGGATTTATTTTTCTAAGTTTGTGAGGACGTACGGAACGAGCATACATCATGATACATCATTCATTCATATCATTGCATTGTTCTTCCCCCTTGATAGATCTTATTGTTAAGTAACTCTTTTCCATAATCGCGTGTCTCACTTAATTGTAACATTTTGCTACAGATGGCAGCACTAGGAGCCCCTGTTGCAAGCGACACCTTTTTGGCATTGTTTGGGACTCCCACCTTACCATGGAGGGTACAACACTCTGTCCGGTATGCTGAACCACCTCGCTATTTTTGGAGCGAAGTGGTAACTAAGGGACAATGGTGGTACAACATGTGGGTCACTATCGTTGCCCATGTGGACAACCCTCAGTGGCAAGGATGGAGTATTTAGTCAGATGGACAGACCCCTTGGGAGGGTGCCCAAGTGGCTGCTTTCAAAGTCCTCAGCGAAATCTGTCAGGAATTCGGTGATGAGCTTGTCAATGGGCCTGTTGGATCTTTTCCTCGAGTGGATGCATCATAGACTGCTTGGACCTAGCGAGGTAATGCTTTGGTAAGAGACTAGGATGAAAGAGCAGGAAGCAGTAATGGCGCTATGAGTGTCATGTATGTTGTTATGAAGATGTTTTACTCTCGCTAGGATAGCTATATCAGTTGTATGCAAGAGCTCCAAAGAGCACAGGCTGCATAGCGTAGGATGCGAGGACGTGTGCGTAGGTATCGAAGGGCAGTTATAGCAGCTCAGAATGAGATCGGTAATTATATGACAACCTTGGACGCCCATCGGAGGTAGTTTGTCCATGCTGTTGCTGAAAGAGATGCAGCTAGGGCTAAGTTATAGGACGTCCATGCTCAGAGGGACAAGGTCATTTGCCTTGCTGAAACTAGGTAGGATCAGGACTGTGTTTAGGCTGCTAGGTAGGCAATGGAGTTTGATCGCAGAGAGCAAGAACTCATACGCTAGATTGAGGAGCTTCAGTTGGATGTTTGTCTCAACAACATGGTGAACCCAATTCTTCCTCTAGCTCTAGCGGTGGAAGAAGATCTCAATGTGTTGATTGCTAAGGATGATGGCATGGAGGTGGACACCGAGGAGGAGCCCGAAGATGAAGAGGTTGAGCCTTTTGAGGACGACCATGGTGATGGTGTGTCTGACATCGACAGTGACCACCCCGAGAAGTAGCTTAGCTATAATAGCTAGCTAGATGTGTTAGCTCTTTATCTTCAATCCTTGTGTAATGAACTCGTAATGTAGGTCTCAATTTCATGATGTACCCCTTTTCAATGTTATTAGAACCATGCATGTAATACATGTGGTGATTGCACTTTTTAATGAATTCCTAGTTGTTTTTGGCAAGAAAATTTTGGCATGTACGGAATGCGTTGTGAGTACGACAAGTGGTTCTTTTGGTGATGTTATGTTGTGGAAATGAATTATTGTGCCTCTGTGTTATTGTATGAATTTAAGATTCTCTCCAGTAATTGCAGTATGGCATGATTATACAATTCTTCTACAATCTCTTGACATCACCCAATGATCATTTGTTGTTGCAACTTTGCATATGGCTCGCACTCGTGAAGGGACTGGTACCAGTCGTGATCATGATGGTGATGATGATCTCCCACCACCACCGCACCCCATGCTAGCGGAAATGATGGCACAACTCCTAGAGACCCAATGGTCTATGGGGGAAGTACTATGCGGGCTTGCGTAGAACACCAGTTGTGGACGGGGATGGGACCAACACTAGGGACCCGAACCGAATAAGTACAGTGAGTTCAAGGACTTTTTGGACATTAAACCTCCTATCTTTAAGGAAGTAGAGGAGCCATTGCAAGCCGATGAATGGCTCAATACCATTGAGTAGAAGTTTCATCTCTTGAGAGTTATAGATCATATGAAGGCTGAGTATGCCTCACATCAGTTGCATGGTCCAGCAGGTATTTGGTGGACTCATTATGTGTCTACCCTCCCTCCTAATGCTCGACTTACATGGAATGAGTTCAAGGCTGCTTTCAGGGGGCATCATATTCCCCCAGGTCTTATGAGCATGAAACATACAGAGTTTATGAGGCTTACTCAAGGCACCAAAAGTCTCAGAGTACTTGCATGCCTTCAACAACCTCTCTTGGTATGCGCCTGAGTTTGTGAATACCGATGCTAAGAAGATTGCAAGCTTCAAGAGAGGACTAGGTCCAAGGTTGATGAAGACTCTAGCAAATAACAAGAGTGAGACTTACAACGAATTTGTGAGTGATGCGCTCACACAAGAGAATCATAATAATATTTATGCTGCATCCAAGAGCCACAAGAGGGCCTTTGAAGCCGGTGCATCTCAGCAGAGAGCTCTAGTGGTGGCAAGAACCCATACCGCCCACCTGCTCCAAAATACCAGCCAGCTCAAAAGAAGACCCAGCCAAGCCAAGCAAATAAAGGGTATCGTTGGGCATACTCTATTGCACTACCGTCTAAGGGTGGTGTAGGACAAGGCAACTCAAAGGCACCGCCTAACAATCAACCCTGCTTTAATTGCAACAAGACTGGTCATTGGGCGAGGGAGTGCCCTTACCCCAAGAAGAACAATCAGAGGCCAGGAGCTACAAATGCACACCCAAGGTATGTGCATTACACCACCATGGAAGAGATTCTCTCTAGTGAGGTTGTCACAGCTGGTATGTTTCTTGTGAACAATCACCCTATAATCATTCTATTTGATTCTAGAGCTTCGCATTCATTCATGAGTCCCACATTTGCCTCTCAGTATAATTAGAAGGTAGTTACTATAGAAAAAGGGGGCTATTGTATAAGTGTGGCTGGGAGCCAAATATCTACCAATCAAATAGTTAGAGAAGTATTTATCTTGATAAGTAATAGGGAGTACATTGTCGATCTAGTGGTATTGCCTAGGTTGGGGATAGATGTAATTTTGGGAATGAAGTGGATGAGTGGTCATGGAGTTCTTATTGATACCTCCACTAGAGTAATTCTATTGAGAGAACCCAAGACTAATGAGGCATTTCTAGTGCCCCTTCCTAGAGAGATTGACCTTCATAATATAGCTAATGCCATCTAGCTTCTGACAATTACTGATATTCCTGTAGTATGTGAGTTTTTGGATGTCTTTCCTGATGAACTACCGGGGTTACCACCTGACAGAGAGATAGAGTTCAAGATAGAATTGTTACCTGGTACAGCGCCCATCTCCCGAAGACCTTATAGAATGCCACCAAATGAGTTGGCAAAATTGAAGATACAACTACAAGAACTGTTAGAGAAAGGTCTCATTCACCCTAGTTCATCACCATGGGGTTGTCTAGCCATATTTGTGAAAAAGAAGGATAAGTCTTTGCGGATGTGTGTGGATTATCGACCACTCAATTATGTGACTATCAAGATCAAATACCCCTTGCCTCATATTGATATCTTATTTGATCAATTGGCAAAGGCAAAGGTTTTCTCTAAAATTGATTTGGGATCAGGGTATCACTAAATCAAGATTAGGCCAGAAGACATACCTAAGATAGTTTTTTCCACTAGGTATGGTCTATATGAGTATTTAGTCATGTCCTTTGGATTGACCAATGCTCCTGCCTACTTCATGTATTTGATGAACTCGGTGTTCATGTCCAAACTTGACAAGTTCATGGCTGTGTTTATCGATGATATCTTGATTTATTCAGAGACTGTCGAAGAGCATGAGGAGCACTTGAAAGTGGTGTTGTCAAGACTAAGAGAGCATAAGTTGTATGCAAAGTTTAGTAAATGTGAGTTTTGGTTGAAAAAGGTACCTTTCCTAGGTCACGTATTATCTGAAGATGGAATTTCTATAGATCTATCCAAAGTGCAAAAAGTGTTGGATTGGAAAGCTCCCACCTCCGTTCATGAGGTTCGGAGTTTTCAACGCTTCATAGGATATTATCGTCAGTTTATCCTAGATTTCTCCAAGATAGTCAAGCCTATGATGAGGCTACTTTAGAAGGATGAACAGTTTGTATGGACACCAGAGTGTGAAGCAGCTTTTCACACTTTGCGGACTTTGCTAACTACTGCTCCTGTTTTAGCACAACCTGACATTGAGAAACCGTTTGATGTATTTTGTGATGTATCAAGTACCGGTTTAGGGTGTGTTCTAATGCAGGAAGGCCGAGCCATTGCTTATGCCTTGCATCAATTGAGAAAGCATGAAGTCAATTATCCAACCCATGATTTAGAGCTAGCAGCAGTTGTCCATGCTCTAAAAATTTAGAGACATTACCTGCTTGGTAATGTTTGCCATATCTACATTGATCACAAAAGCCTTAAGTACATTTTCACTCAACCTAAGTTGAACATGAGGCAGCATAGATGGTTGGAATTGATCAAGGATTATAACTTGGAAGTGCATTATCATCCAGGAAAGGCCAATGTGGTTGCCGATGCCTTAAGCCGGAAGAATCATTGTAGTTCTTTGTTGGAAGATGGTTTCCACTTATTACATCTAGCAGTCTTACACAATATCACTATTAGTTGCTCTCTTGAGGCAAAAATCATTGAGCTCCAAAAGACTAATGTTGGTATATTCCACCTAACAAAGAAGATGAAAGAAGAACAAAGTAAGCATTTTTTATTGGATGAGAATGGTGTTCTATGGTTTAAAGATTGGCTGGTAGTGCCGAAAGATAGAGCGCTTAGGAACTAGATCTTGGATGAAGCTCATTCATCCAAGCTATCCATTCACCCAGGTAGCAACAAGATGTACCAAGACTTGAAAACTCGATTTTGGTGGACAAAAATGAAGAAAGAAATTGCGGCATACATTGCTAGATGTGATAACTGTTGCCGAGTTAAGGCCATTCATATGAAACCAACACGGTTACTTCAGCCACTGTCTATCCCAAGTTGAAAATGGAAGGACATTAGTATGGATTTTATTGTTGGACTTCTAAACACTCAAAAGGGTCATGATTCTATATGGGTAGTTGTTGACCATCTCACCAAGTCTACACATTTTATTCCTATCAATGTCAAGTGTCGACCTCATCAATATGCAAAGTTATACATTGATCAAATTATAAGGTTGCATGGAGTACCTAAGAGTATTCTATCAGATCGAGGGCCCTAGTTTGTTAATCATTTTTGGGAACACCTACACAAGTACTTAGGTACCACATTGATTCATAGCTCTACTTATCACCCCTAGACAGTAGGTCAAACTGAGCATGTGAATCAGATCTTGGAAGATATGTTGAGAGCATGTTTGATTTCTTCCAAGGGTTCATGGGAGGATTGGTTACCTTTGGCTGAATTCTCCTACAATAATACCTATCAAGAGAGCATCAAGATGGCTCCGTTTGAAGCTTTATATGGTCACAAGTGTAGGACCCCTCTTAATTGGGTTGAGCCTGGTGAAAGAAAATATTATGGTATTGACTTTGTCAAAGAAGCTGAAGAATGAGTTCAAATCATTCAACAACATATAGAAGCTACTCAATCAAGACAAAAAGAGTTATGCAGATAAAAGGAGAAGTCCTATTATGTTCCAAATTAGAGATTATGTGTATCTGAAGGTGTCCCCAATGAAGAAAGTACAAAGGTTTGGAGTGAGACAAAAACTTGCTCCTAGGTATATCGGTCCATATCAGATCATTGCACAAAAAGGACCAGTAGCCTACAAACTCTAGTTACCTCCAAAAATGAGAGCTATATTCAATGTTTTCCATGTCTCCCAACTCAAGAAATGTCTTTGTGTGCCTGAGGAAGCTATTGAACCTGCTAGTGTGAAGATCCAGTCAGATTTGACCTATGAAGAAAGACCTATTTGAGTGCTTGAAGAAATGGAAAGAGTGACCCATAGTGAAGTCATTAAATTCTACAAGGTGGTATGGAATAACCATAGTGAGCAAGACGCTACGTGGGAGTGAGAGGATTATCTTCATGAGGTCTATCTGGGTTTCTACGAGAGATGGTTGGTAGTACAAATCTCGGGATGAGATTTCTTTAAGGGGGAAGGGTTGTAACACCCTAGGTATTAAGCATGCATTTGGCATTGGCATTGCATGAGCATAAGTATCATTGATCATTCATGAGCATAAGCATCTTAATTTCTCTCTATGTTTGCTTATATAACATGTGTTGTCACTAAATGCTTTACATATGATAGGGTTTACATGTAACCAATGTAAAAAATGTTTGTGGGACCTTAGGAGTACCTTAAACATGTTTAGAATGTCATATGGAACAACTTTGCTATTCATGACTTGGACCCATTTGGCCTCTAAGTCATGGTTATAGTGTAGGCTTTCATTTTCAAGTTGAATGTTTGACCTAAGTTGAACTATAGATAGAGTGTTTGCATGGCAGTGCACCCTTAAGCAAAGTTGTAGTACTTGACTAGAGTAATAACTTTTATTTTTGGGTCAAGACCTAATTCGGTGCATAGCATGCTCAAAATTAGCTTCAATTATCAAGAAATGTTGTTTTGGACTTGCTAAAATTTTTCTAAGTCTTTATGTTGCTTATAGTTTTGATGTACCTCACTTGGGAGCATTGTAACTAGCTAACCATTGAGAATTTGGGAATGCTTATTAAAGCAAGTTTGTAGATTACATGTAGCTATAAAATTTCTGTTCAGGGAATTTTTGCTAACTCTAACTAGTTTGGGAGTTATAGTGGATCAAAGTTGCTTGGTCAGTCAGCTTCATCACCGGACTAAATTGGCTGAGGGCACCGTTAGTGGTCGTACGTTGGCATTGGCCTAGCCGGTTAGGCCAGCATGGAGAGATATGCCACACGCCTACACTGCTCGCTTCCTTCACTCTCGCGCCTCGCTCTTCTCTCATCCACGCCTGTGTAAAGCGCAGCACTGTGCCGCCGGGCCATCGCCGTCGCTCCGCCATGCTCACTCGCTGTCTTCACTGCACCATTTTCCAATGGATCACGCCAACAGCTCCACCATTGTCACCTCTTCCACCCTGACCCACTTGCCCCTCTTGCTGAGCTAGGGTAAGGGTGCATTTTACTTCGCCGCCACCATGCCATCACCGGAGCACCGCCGCGCTCGCCGCTCGCCATGGCCTGGCCATTCCATTGCCTCGTAGGCATCCATCTCCTTTGGTTTAGCACCCCTCTAGTGCCTAGTAGCTTAGGCTAAATTGAGGGTTGATGCTACTGTGTGTCGATGCCAGAATGGTTTTCCGCTCCATGCGTGGCCACCATTGCCGTCGTGGCACCTAAGCTCGCCGTGCCGAGCTAGCCCATCGCCTCCCTCCTCTTTCATGAGCCTTAGGTTAGGTAAGCCTTGACCTAATGTATGGCATGATGGAGTCCCTCCTCTCGCCGCCATCTTGCTAGAATGGTGGGAGCACCGCCGTGCTCCATGCGCCGCTGCGTGGGCATGCACGTGGTCAGAGCTCACTGCCACCTCATTAGAGATAGCTTCTCTAGGGTCCATGAAGTTGTAGCATACCTCACTAGAGCATGAGGTGGTCAGAGAATGCTAGCGTACCACCGTGCTGCCTCCACCGTCCACCATCGCCACCGGCGAGGGTGCTCTAGTGCACCACCGGTCCAACGAAGGGTACTACTTGGTGTGGGGGATCACAAGGAGCACGTAGGTGTCATCGTCGTCGTCGATGATCTCACCGCCGATGAGATATCACTGCCCGAAGCACCTCCCCTACTCCGGAGTCACTGACGTCTGGGTCCCACTGACCGTAGGCCCGATCTATCAGTCTGTGTAGTAGTTAATTTTCTAAATTGTTTTCACAGATTTGAATGCTTGTTTCAAAAATTCATATCTCAAGTTTGGAGTGTCCAATTTTGGTGAACCAAATTTTGTTGGATTCCTCATGAAGTGTAGTATTTTATAAAAATATTAAATGCACTGTTTCTAGTATTTTCAAGGTGAATAAAATGTAGCTAGATAAATGCTTTTTAAATAGTTGCTATCTTGAAAAATGCATAACTAGAGCTTGGTATGTGCAACAATTATGATTCCAATTTTGTTGAGTTTGTATTGACATGCTCTAGCTAGGAAAAATACTAAACTGGCAGTAACCTTGATTGGAGTAGGGTTTTCTATTTATCTTTTAATAAATAGTGTTTTCTAAGGAAATTCATAAGGATAAAAATAAGTAACATATTACCATGCAAATTTTTGTACAGTGTTATAGTACTAGGATGAAGCTAAGAAAAATATAAAATCTATTGTTTGATACCTTTCAATAGGGTTAACTATTTTCACTAAAATAAACTTTGCTAGCTTGTTATTTTTGTAGAGGATGCTATACATGTTCAAATAGTATAAAATTTATACAGTAGTCTATTGGGATCACTTGGAAGCTACTGTAATTTGTAGAGAATTTATTGTGCACATTTAGTATATGTTTGTTATTTCACCTAATTATCTAATTAAATTTATAAAGGCATTTAAATAAATAAATTGGGCTTGACCATTATGTTTTGTAGTGTATTGGATATTCCTGAACTATTGGTACCAATGGTGTTGCTCAATTTGAGATGTTTATATGTCGTGAAATTATTATTCCTCTATAATTCAATTTAGAGGTGTTTTTGAACAGATTCTGTTGTTGGGTATTTTGCATAGTCAAAATGAGTTTATTGTAAAAATGGTTAATAACAAGGTTGTATAGAACTTTTTCATATATCTTGTGTGAAAATTTTAGTGCCATAGGACAAATGGTTAAGGAGTTATAGGTGTTTGAAGTTGGTCTCCTGAAATGCTTTTCCTCTAGAATTTCTGGACAGAGCTAGAAAGATTACCTATTTTGGTTAGGATATAATTTGAATTAGCTTTTGGTGATTAAATAAGATTTGTAGGCAATTTTATAAGATTTCAATAAAGTCCAAGATCATAGTATCTGGATAGGTAGAACTATAGTTATGATTTAAACTTGTAACTGTTGTGTGTAGATCACAAATTGTCTTGTGATGAATATTGGAAATGGATAGAGAAGAGTTATACACCTACTCAGTAAACACAAAATTAACGATGTTATCATTTAAGTAACTTAACATCATTATCACTGCATCATGTACATTCCCATGTCACATCATCCATGATCCTTCTTATGCATTCATGGAACTTACTTATGCATATGCATACAATAGGTGCAGCCGAGGACATCATGTTGGTGGAACTCAAAGCCGATCCACAAGAGGAGAGCCAAGAGGTGCAGCACCAGGAGATTCCTAGAGAAGGAGAGCCTAAAGCTGATCATCTTCCCGAGTGCCTAGATCACCAGCCTACCACATTCATGAAAGGCAAGCCTAGAGCATTATAAGTCTCCCTATTATATTAATGTCACCTAAGTTACTCGTGTTGATGCATTATGTGATAGGAGTTGTTTGGGAACACTTATTGCATATTACCTTTCCTTGTCCAAAAATATCTACCCTAAAAGTCAGGTGATTTCCTGTCACCTACGAGCTATAGGCGATAACTCGATCACGATTGGCTATATTGTGCTATCATGAAACATAACTTGGTGTTGTTGATCAATTGAAGACCGGGCATAGTCTTATGTTGGTGGTGATCATCGTGATTCCATCTGTGTCATTTAAGGATCGATCGTTGGAGGTCATCTTGTCGTGTTGAACGCATGCCTCTCACATATTTGTCCGGATAAGTCGTTTCGACCACAAAGCCGAGTAGCTCAATTTAGGTCGAGACACAATAAGTGAAAGTGCGCACTCTAGAGGTAGTAAGGATGTGTGGGAAGCCAATGGCATGAGCCTAAGGGTGGGTTAGAATCTTGAGCTTCCTAGCAGATTGGTAGTATCTAGGAGGGTACGATGCTGATTGGACCCATGATTTGGACCTATATTATACCAAAGGTAATCTGAGGTGGCCCCTGATCAGGTTCCTTGGGTGTGTGTTAGGAATATTTCCCCAGCTAGGTGAGAATCAATTCAAATCATTGTCTCTCCTAGATAGTGAGAACTTGATAGGAGTACGCTTCATCGTAGTAATTGATGGAAGTGTTGTGAAAGGATTAAGATGCCCAAGAGGGGGGTGAATTGGGCTAATTGTAAATTTTCTTGCAATAATCAAATCCAAAGGATAGCCTAATTAACCCCTTGTGCCTAGAAAAGTGTTTCTATTAAACTAACGCACAAAGGACTTACAACCTATATTCTAAACTTACTCTAGCATGGCAATTCTATGAATGTAAAGACAAGTATTGAATTGCTCAAAGTAAATACTCAAAATAAATGCTCAAAGTAAGAAGAGAGAGGAATGTAGTGATGTTTTGCCAAGGTATCGGAGAGTCACCACTCCCCACTAGTCCTCGTTGGAGCACCCGCGCAAGGGTGTGCTCCCCCTTGATCCGCGCAAGGATCAAGTGCTCTCTACGGGTTGATTCTTTGACACTCTATCATGGCAATCACCCAAAGCCGCTCACAACTTGAGTTGGGTCACCCACAACCTCCGTCGGGTGATCACCAAGCTCCCAATCACCACCAAGCCATCTAGGTGATGGCGATCACCAAGAGTAACAAGCACAAACTCTCACTTGACCACGTGAAGCCTAATGAGAAGATGGATGCACACTAGGCTACTCTTGATTCACTAATGAGGCTACTCTCTTGGATTCTCAAATATCAATCACCTCACTAGGACCTTACTCTTCTTGGCACTCACAAATGTGTTTCTCAGCTGTTGGAATGAGCAAAAGTGACTCCACACATGAGTGGAGCTTCTATTTATAAGGTAGCCTAAAAACGAACCGTTATGAGCTTCTGCGGGGTGACCGGATGCTCCGGTCATGTTGACCAGACGCTCCGGTCAGTTCAACCCGTGAACCAGTAAAAATGTGTTGACCGGACGCTGTCAGGGTCCAGTCAGCACTGACCAGACATGTTTGGTCACATTAAACACTTACTGGAACCTTACTGGACTCGACCGAACGCTGAACCCTCAGGGTCTAGTTAGTACTGACCGGACGTGTCTGGTCGTAGATTCCCTTCTCTAGAACCTTACTAGAGTTGACCGGACGCTGCCTTTCAGCGTCCGGTCACTTGACCTCTCCAGTGTCCGGTCGCACCGAACGTAGTCTGTTGATTAAATGAACTGACCGGACCCTGCGGCCAGTGTCTGGTCGCACCGGGGCCAGCGTCTGGTCAGCATTTGGCCCTCCATTCACTTCCAACTCTCGATCATATGTGAATGAAGTTTGCTCCAAAGGATCTTAGGCATTTGTAGGAGCTACCTAGAGGTAGTTTTAACAAGTGTGCACCACACCTAACTCACTAGACTCAACTAGGTCAAGCTACCCATCCATACCCTCCTTAATAGTATGGCCAAAGGAAAAACAAAGTCCTAAACTACTCTAAGGCCCTGTTTGGTTGGGCTTTTGGCTTTGGCTTTTGGCCCCAAAAGCCAAAAGCCCAACCAAAGGGGCTGCTTTTGGAGGCTGCTTTTTCAGAAGCAGCTGCTTTTCTATAGTACATTTTTGAAAGCTGGTTTGACCCTGCTTTTGGCTTTTGGCTTTCTGCTTTTCAAAATTGGTGGAATAAAAAGCTCTTCCATAGTTGTTTCAAGAGAGATAAAGATAGAAGGTATATTTTATACTTGTTTAACTAAACAGCTTTCAGCTTTTCTACAGCTCACAGCCCATAGCAGCTTTCCCATAGCTCATAGCCCACAGCAGCTTTTTCCCACAGCCACAGCTCAACCAAACAGGGCCTAAGTGTCTCTCCAACTCCAATCAACACTTAGAACTAGTCATCCTTAACCTCGTCGTCCATCCTTTGAAAACCAAAATGATTTCCATCGTAGGGGTATGACAACTTTGATTGCCCAATCGATCTCCATTACCATGACCTAACTTAATTGCATCTGCAAAACACACGTTAGTCATAGTAATCTTGTATTATCATTAATCACCGAAACCCAACTAGGGGCCTAGATGCTTTCAATCTCCCCCTTTTTGGTGATTGATGACAATACCACCTCGAGTATGTGAAAGAGTGAGGTTTTTGATGGGCTTGGTTTATATAAGCTTTTGTCAATAAGAACAAAGGTGTTAGTCAAGCTTATATGACCCAAGCCAACACAATATACTCAAAGGATATGAATTAAGCATGAGTACGAGTAACAAAGCTCATTTGCATCGGAGTATAAACGTAGAAGTAAAGGCAAATGAGCATGACACAAGTGATATGACATATACATAATGTAAAGTAGCGAGCACACATGTCATATATCACAATGACGTAGATAGTACTATCACATAGATATAATAGTATGCATGTAAGTAACACACGAATGCATAATAGTAATAGTGTATCACACATATAAAACTCCAAATGCATATAATAAGCTAATACTAGATAACTAGCTCCCCCTAAAAGTCGCTCCCCCTGAGTCTACATACTCGAACCCTCTACCCCTTTGGAGTCAAACACCAAAACATAAGGGTCGATCGGCGGGGCTGCAGCAGATGAGTCGGGTGCTAAAGTACGTGGAGCAAGCTAGAACTGGGCACCATCATCATTTGACCCTGAACTCTGAACTAACTGACCCTCTATAGCAGGAAGTGTCGCCGAAGCGGTCTAGGTCTAAGCTAGTGTTGGTGCTGCCTATGAAGCTGCTAGAACGTCTATCGTAGGATCTGATGAGGCGACAAACGAGGAGAGCCTCTGAGTAGTCACTACGACTGGGGCTGCTATAGAAGGACTAGCGGTATGCATATGAGGCAGTGTAGGCATACCGGTCAACTCGCTGAAGGATGCTCCAAGACTCCTGGAGACTGACGTATCAGGCATAAAAAGCAAGGGTGACTGCTTTGGTGAGAAGTCCATGTGATTTGGAGTGAACTACAGGGCTACCACTGGTGAGGACAACCACTAGGACACCTAAACTATAGGTGAAGCAAACTAAGCTAGAGGCTATCCCTGACTCTAAAACCCACTAGGCTATATAGCTGGAGTCGTCGAAGTGGTGGTAGGCTGAGCAAGCTGGGGCAAAGGCTGTGGTAGTGGGGCCCCAAGTGCTATCACTACATGCTACATAAATCCCATAAGCTGCTACTGCATGAGTAACTGTTGCTGATGCATCTGCTGCTGTGGCTGCTGGAGAAGCTGTTGTTGCCTCTAGAACTCGTCCTGACGAGCCTAGAACTATGCAAAGTTGGTAGCAGTCTCCTGTGCCTGTCGTGCCTCATCCTGCTGCATCCGCTCAAGAATGGCAATCAATGTGGGGTCCATCTGCGGTGCTGGTGGAGCTGAGCTGGAACTACCGGCCTCTGCATCATGTCTGCGTGGAGGCATCTGAGGAATCGATAGATAGTCATCATCCGAACTATCACTGGACTCGGTCATCCCCTGCTGTGCCTCAAGCTACTCCACCTCTGTAGCGGCTATGCCTCTAATGATCTCGTCCTACTGAGCTGCTAACTCTGGAACATCTAGACAATGATTGGGCTGAGCGGGTGCCTATGGAGTGCTATGCCTGATCCTCTGTGCCATATTATATGTAGGAAACTTTGTGGTGGCAGCCTTGTACTCTGCAACCATCTTAGGGGTCCTAACCTGCACACACTTGAGTATCAAGAAAGTGACCCAATGTGCATAAGGAAGCTGTCTGCGACCCTTGAAGCCCTTAGCAATAGTCCATCTCTGATAGAAGGAGGTCCCAAATGTCAAACACAGTCTACTGCATCAGGGCATTAAGGAGCTAGAGCTGTAGACAAGTCAGACCCTCTCTGTATCCCAACCTGGGAAGTAGTATCCTCCTAATAATGGCCTCTAGCACACAAGCTGTAGGAGTCAGGTCACTGGGGTTCCTGCTCGACCCCTCACCAAAGGGCTCCTTGAAGCAATGTCGCACCAGATCTGTAGGGGGCACCAACCCTCCATGAGGACACCTAGGAGGCTCCTACTGTCCATAACATACCTCATGCAATTTGACAAGCTGATCCTATAGTCTCAGTATCTCCTAGGCCCTAAAACTCATCACCCTATAATCTCTGTTGTTGAATGCAAAGTGAATGAAGTTGTGATGCGGATCAACGTAGAGTGAAGCATAAAACTGCCGAACCTAAGATGGTACATATACTCCTGTCCGGCCAATTAGATCTGCGAGCCCCGGCAAATATGACAAGTAGGGGTAGATCTGCTCTCCAGCTGCTACCACAATAGACTCTAGACTGTAGACTCTCTGAGATCTAAACACTGCCCCACTGTTGAAATAGGCATTATAGAAATCCTCCTAGAGCGGCGTGTAGAACCCCTCTGCTGCTCTCTCATCCCTCCTCGGAGGAAACCACACATCGAACTCAACAAACCTCAACTGGCGAACCTATCTGGCTATGGTGACCCTCAAGTTGAGGTGTACCACTAGAGGTAGACTCTATGGTCTAGGCAATGGGCGTGAACCCCTACGCTGTGTAGCTAGCCTCAATGGAACTATAGCACTGGTACGACCAGAGTAGCGTAGCTGGGGTGCCGGCTCGGTCTCCTTGGCCTGCTGGCCCTCTTGAGTGTTCTGAGCTGGCTAGGGCTCTACTGGTGGGGGCTACTATTGTGGCTCCTACTGGGACTCCCCCTGACGCTGAGGCTCCTCAATAGCAAGACAATGACCTGCCATCATGACAGTCCCAGGTGGACTACCATGAAGTCGCTCAATCTCCCTCAGTCTGCCCTATGCATCTGGCGCCAGCTGATCTGCTATGACAACTCCACTATGGGCACCACCTCTCTCGACACGCTTTGTGGCCTTAGCAACTGCAGCTGCTCTCATTGTCTCTGTGTCGGGGTACTTGCGCTTCTTGGATGTCACCTGCTTCGTTGCCTTGCCTTTCGGTCCTACAGGCTTATGAGGCAGGGGCCTCCGGTCATCATCACCTAGGCCACCACCAACGTTCTTGGTGCGAGCCATCTGATCTGATAAGAGGATGAACTTGCACTGATGAAGATCAACTATCAAACTGACACTCTCGAGGCTTGGCCTCGATCCTTACTCACAAGCTTGGCTCTGAGTTGACTACCAACTGTCACAAGAACCTCAATGGCACTGACTCGCTGCATGATGGAATAGAAGGATATACAAATAAATATGATATATCTAATAGATGCGAAAACCTAGGAAGCAAGCAATGTAGGTACGAAATTGAGACGACGGGCAAGCTACCTGATGATCAGCGATCCGGGAAAAGAAAAGACGTCGCGCGGGGGAACCTCAGAACTGACTAGAGTTAGGGTAGATCGAAAGCCCTGAATGATTTGAAATCAGTGCATAGCCATGGATCTAGGTCATAAGCGAGGTAAATTCAACATAGGGATTAGGCCTTACCAAGCAATTGAGGAGAAGGGCTAGGGCTTGGATCAATGGCCTTGAAAGACCCTCGGTGCCTAGGGAGCCGACGGTGGAGCACGCGGCATGGCAAGGTGCTTGGAGCAGGTTCGCTGGCTCGGAGGGTCCGCGGTAGCTTGGACGTGCGGAGAGGCTCGACTGTTGTGGCACTATGGCGAGTGAGGCTAGCAGATGTGGTGGCACGAGGGGCTCGGCATGGGGCAGCAGCGACACGGTGAGCTGCGGGTGGCTGGAGATGAACGGCGACAAGAAAGCTCGGTGGCGTGGTCGGCTAGGGCTTGGATTAGGCCGGGGGCGGAATAGATCAGCAAGGTATGGTCGATAGAAATAAATAGGTCCCCCAACGCGACAAGAAAGGAAACGGAAAAGAGTCCTAAGACCGCGTGAGATCCACTGACCGGACGCTCCGGTGGTAGCGACCAGACGCTACCACCCAGCGTTCAGTCGATTCCAGAGAGGTCCAATTCCTCTAGAATTGGGACCAGACACGTCTGGTGGTCCATGACCGGACGCAGGTAGGGTCCAGTTAGTATAGCCTATTCCTTCTCCAAACGACCAGATGCTAGATCCCTTCCTGACCGGACGCACAAACACAGCGTCTGGTCACTCCTTCAGCAGCAGTTCACCTCCTGTGAACTGACCGGACGCTAGACAGCAGCGTTCGGTGCACCTTTTCTAGTAAGTCTTCAAAGTTCCTTCGTGCTGCCTATTTCCAATCAAGTCCCAACTTGAATAAGATTCAAATAAACACCAATTGGGACTGATGTGAGTGACCTCTCTCAAACCCTCATATTTTTCAAAATATTTTGCCTTAGGCTATAATTCTTTTAAAAAAATAGGCAATAAGAGGGCAAATGGAACAAAACGACAAAACAACATCCATGTATATGCAATACTATGTAAGTAAATCTAGTTGCTTGTCAAGTTTCATCCAAGGTTAAGCTTCTTCACATGCTTTTCTGTGGTTATCTTAACCATGTTAGACAAGCCCTATATGCATTGCCAAAAATTAAACATGTTGTATATTACAATGAATGCAAGGGACAACACAAGCTCAATTTTTAGTGAAGTTACTAAAATCAAGCACATTGAGCTCATTCCGCAATCTACAAAATGTAGCCTCATCTAGCGGTTTAGTGAAGATATCCGCTAATTGATCTTCGGTTCTTACACCTTCTAGTGATATATCATTTTTAGCAACATGATCTCTTAGAAAGTGATGGCGGATATCTATGTGCTTGGTGTGAGAGTGTTGAACCAGATTATTTGCAAGTTTTACCACACTTTCATTGTCGCACAAAAGAGGTACCTTTTCTAGAACTACACCATAGTCTAGCAAAGTTTGTTTCATGTATAATATTTGTGCACAACAAGCGCCCGTGGCAATGTATTCCACTTTGGTGGTGGACAAAGCCACACTATTTTGTTTCTTGGAGGACCAAGACATAAGTGATCTACCAAGCAAATGGCACCCTCCGGATGTGCTTTTTCTATCAACTTTGCATCCGGCATAATCCAAATCGGAATAGCCAATTAATTCAATTATAGCTCCTTTGGGATACCAAAGACCAATGCTTGGTGAGTGCTTAAGATACCTAAGGATTCTTTTTATGGCAATTAAATGTGTTTCCTTAGGACTAGCTTGAAATATAGCACACATACACACACTAAACATGATGTCGGGCCTAGATGTAGTTAAATATAACAAGCTACCAATCATAGAACGATAGAGAGTTTGATCAACCGGGTTACCTCCCTCATCTAGGTCGAGATGTCCATTGGTAGGCATTGGTGTCTTGATTGGCTTACATTCATCCATCTTGAATCTCTTGAGAAGATCTTTTGTGTATTTCTCTTGAGAGATGAAGATGTCTTCTTTCATTTGCTTGACTTGAAAATCAAGAAAGAATGTAAGCTCACCAATCATGGACATCTCGAACTCCTTTGACATCAATTCACCAAATTCTTTGCATGAGTCTTCATTTGATGATCTAAAGATGATATCATCAACATATACTTGACAAATGAAGATATGCCCATCAAGCTTCTTGGTGAATAGTGTGGTGTCGACCTTTCCAATGGTGAAGCCCTTCTTAATGAGGAAGTCCCGAAGGTGCTCATACCAAGCTCTTGGGGCTTGCTCAAGCCCATATAGTGCCTTGGACAACCTATAAACATGATTAGGATATCTAGGGTCCTCAAACCCAGGAGGTTGATCAACATAGACTAGTTCATTAATAAAGCCATTTAAAAATGCACTTTTCACATCCATTTGATATAGTTTCATTTCATGATGTGATGCATATGCAAGAAGGATACGGATGGCTTCTAATCTTGCAACTGGTGCAAAGGTCTCTCCAAAATCCAAACCTTCAACTTGAGAGAACCCCTTTGCAACTAGTCTTGCCTTGTTCCTCACAACAACACCTTGATCATCTTGCTTGTTGCGGAACACCCACTTCATTCCAATGACTCTTGCACCTTTTGGTTGCTCTTCAAGAGTCCAAACTTCATTATGAGTGAAGTTATTCAACTCTTCATGCATGGCATTGATCCAATCCAGATCTTTTAGAGCTTCTTCTACCTTGGTAGGCTCATAGCAAGAGACAAAAGAGTGATGAGCAATGAATGAAGTAAGTTTTTGAGATCGAGTCATTACGCCCTTTGATGGACTCCCTATGATGAGATCTTGTGGACGATCTTGTAGGAGAGGTGTATTTCTTCTATTGACCACTTGGGGAGGAGGTTGTGGAGCATCAACATCTTGTGCTTGTACCACCATTTGCTCATGGGAGATATGAGTATCTCCATTTTCTACTCTCCCATCTTTTTCACCATCTTGTGGCACACTTGATGAAGAGGGTTGGTTAATGACTTGTACATCATCTTCATCATCTTTTGGCTTGATGTCTCCCACTGGAATATTCTTCATGGCCTCCCTCAATGGTTCATCACCTACATCATCAAGATTCTCATGTGCTCCTTGGGAGCCGTTAGATTCATCAAATTCCACATCATATGTTTCTTCAACCAAGCCAGTGGAATGATTAAATACTCTATATGCTTTGGACTTTGATGAGTAACCAACAAGAAAACTAATATCACAACATCTTTGGAACTTCCCTAGGTGTTGCCGCTTCTTGTAGATGTAGCATTTGCAACCAAACACCCTAAAGAAGGAGATGTCCGGCTTCTTCCCATTGAGCAACTCATAAGGTGTCTCGCCAAGGAACTTTTGAAGGAATAGGCGGTTTGATGCATAGCATGCGGTGTTGATTGCTTCCGCCCATAGAGCTTCGGGGGTGTTGTACTCATCTAGCATTGTTCTTGCAAGAGTGATCAAAGTCTGGTTCTTCTCAACTACACCATTTTGTTGAGGAGTATAAGTTGCGGAGACTTCATGCTTGATCCCAACTTCATCACAATAAGCTTCAATGTTTGTGTTGTCAAATTCTTTTCTGTTGTCACTTCTTATCTTCTTGAGCTTCACTTCAAATTCATTTTGAGCTCTCTTGGCAAACTTCTTGAAGCAAGATGCAACTTCGGATTTGTCATGAAGGAAGAATATCCATGTATACCTTGAATAGTCATCAACAATCACAAGACAATAGAGATTCCCTCCCAAACTCTTGTATGTTGTTGGTCCAAATAAATCCATGTGTAGGAGCTCTAGCACTCTTGTGGTTGACACAAAAGCTTTGGTTGGAAGAGTATTTGCAACTTGCTTGCCGGCTTGACATGCACTACAAAGCTTGTCCTTTTCAAACTTCACATCCTTCAACCCTTTCACCAAATCATTCTTCATAAGCTTCTTGAGTGAGCTCATCCCAACATGAGCAAGTCTTCTATGCCATAGCCACCCAAGTGTTGTTTTGGTGAATAGGCAAGTCTTCAAATTTGCATCTTCGGAGGTGAAGTCCACTAGATATAAGTTGTTGTATCTAAATCCATTGAATGTCACTTGATTGTCATCTACCTTGGATACAACAACCTCTTTCTCGGTGAACAAGCATTGGAAGCCAAGATCACATAATTGTCCAACGAATAGCAAGTTGAAGCTCAATGAAGCAACATAAAGCACATTTGAGATGGAATGATCATTTGATATTGCCACTTTGCCCAATCCTTTAACCTTGCCCTTTGAATTATCTCCAAATGTTATTTTCTCTTGCCCATCTACCTCTTCATCTAGTGAGGTGAACATACGAGGATCACCGGTCATATGTTGAGTGCAACCACTATCAATAACCCAATGACTTCCACTAGTCTTGTAGTTCACCTACACACATGAGATTCAAACTTTAGGAATCCAAACTTGTTGAGGGCCCTTCACCTTCTCAACAAGTGACTTAGCAACCCAAATCTTCTTAGGCCTACTCTTGTTGGGGGGGTCCTAAGAACATGACTTTCATCTTTCCACTAGAATCTTTTCTAAGCATGTAGTGAGCATTGAAAGCAAAGGGTCTAGCATGCTTGGGCAAGGGTTGTGGCGGTGGAGTTTGACACTCATCAGAACAATGGCCTTCTTGTCCACACTCAAAACATCTCTTTGGCTTTGGCTTTGGCTTTGATTGTAGTTGTTGAGCTTGAGCCTTCTTCTTCTCTATACTTGCCACATATCCAATGCCACTTCTATCCATCTTCATGATGGTGTTCATAAGTAGCTCACTTTGGAGGTGCTTGCCTCTAGCAAACTTGCTCAACCCAATCTTGAGATGCTCTTTCTCTAACTTGAGTTTCTTATTTTCTTCCTTTAGAGCATCATCTTTCTTCTCTTCCTTGAGCTTCTTGTTTTCTTCTTTGAGCTTCTCATTCTCAAGGATCAACTCTTTGTCATGATCAAGAGTTTCTAGCACAATGATGTTGTGGCTTTTCATCTCTTCAAGATCTTTCATGAGCTTCTTATTATCACTCTTGAGCTTGACATACTCATCATAGTCATTACACTCAACCACTTGCTTGCCTTTGCTACTAGATCCATGCTCAATGCTCTCATCAATTAAATCATCACATGAAGTAGCTATATCAATCTTGACAACATGGTTAGTAGCATCATGTGGCTCATTTGGTAAAAATTCTTGAGCAATAACAAGAGTATCATGATTAATCTTAAGAGTAGTGAATTCATCTTTTAGCTTGTTGTGGCTAGTGATTAGTTCATTGTGCACCCACTCAAGTTTATCATGTTTATCTTTAAGCTCTTTCTTGGAAGATTTGAGCTCCTTGAGTTTGGATGATATAGCATCATTAGTTTCTCTAAGCTCATCATTAGCATTTTCCAATGTATCACACTTAGCTAAGAGTGAATCATTTTTAGCATCAAGTTTTTCATTTGTAGCTCTACTCTTTCTAATGATCTTAGTGTATTTTCTTAGTATTTTGACAAGATCATCATATGTAGGTGAATCATCATCATCGCTATCGCTATCATCATCACAAGCTTGCTCATCATCACTACTATCATCATTTTTAGTTACCTTGCGTTCACCCTTGGCCATAAGGCATAGGTGTGCAGAGGATGATGGCGATGGTGGCGGTGAAGATGTAAGATCAATAGCAATGGCAGCCACCTTCTCATTGTCACTATCATCATCGAATGATCCACTTGATGAATCAATGTCTGTGAGCCAATCACCGACAATGTAGGCCTTTCCACCCTTCTTCTTCTTGTAGAAGTCCCTCTTTTTGCCATCTCTCTTCTTGTATGGCTTGTTCTTTTTCTTCTCATCTTCATCTTCATTGCTTGAGTCATCTTTCTTGCCCTTGTTCTTGTTCTTGAACTTGTCTTTCTTAGGCTTTGTACATTGATGAGCTAGATGGCCAAGTTCGCCACAATTGTAGCAATCCATCTCGGAGATTGGCTTTCTTCTTGAGCTAGTGAAGAACTTCTTCTTCTTGCCATCAAACTTGATGCCACTCTAGTTTAGCTTCTTTAGCATCTTAGCGGTCTTCTTCACCATGAGAGCAAGACTTTCTTCATCATCTTCATCACTTGAGCTCTCATACTCAAGTCTTGCTTTGCCCTTATCTTGGCTAGCTTTGAATGCTAAGTCCTTCTCTTTCTTCTTTGTAGAGGATGAGCCATCTTGTGGCGTGATGTGCATGTACATCTCATGAGCATTGATCTTCCCTAAGATTTGTGTCGGTGTAGCAGCGGAAAGATCACCTTGATGTAGCACGGTCACAATATGCCCATATTTGTCAATGGGAAGGACACTCAAGATCTTTCTCACAACGTTGGATGGTGACATTTGAGTAAGTCCAAGCCCATTGACTTCCTCTACAAGAACATTTAAACGAGAATACATCTCATTAGCACTTTCTTTGGAAAGCATTTCAAAAGAATTTAGCTTTTTAATCACAAGATGATAGCGTTCCTCACGCTCACTCTTGGTTCCCTCATGGAGCACACAAATGTCTGACCATAGTGCATGGGCGTCTTTGTGGTTCCTTACACGGTTAAACACATCTTTACAAAGGCCTCTAAAGATGGTGTTTCGAGCCTTTGCATTCTATTTTTCATAGTTAACCTCAGCGCCTTGTAAGTTAGTAGCATCCCGAGGTTTTGGGAAGCCTTGAGAGGTGGCTCTAAGAATACCAACATCTAGAGCTTCTAAGTATGCCTCCATGCGGATTTTCCAATATGGAAAGTCATCTCCCTCAAAGATAGGAGGAGGTCCATCCCCGTGAGACATCTTGCTCTTAAGCGGTTAAGCTTAAAAACGTGAGCACGAGGCTCTGATACCAATTGAAAGGATCAAGATGCCCAAGAGGGGGAGTGAATTGGGCTAATTATAAATTTTCTTGCAATAATCAAATCCTACGGATAGCCCAATTAACCCCTTGTGCCTAGAAAAGTGTTTTTATCAAACTAACGCACAAAGGACTTGCAACCTATGTTCTAAACTTACTCTAGCATGACAATTCTATGAATGTAAAGACAAGTATTGAATTGCTCAAAGTAAATACTCAAAATAAATGCTCAAAGTAAGAAGAGAGAGGAACGCGGTGATGTTTTGCCGAGGTATCGGAGAGTTGCCACTCCCCACTAGTCCTCGTTGGAGCACCCACACAAGAGTGTAGCTCCCCCTTGATCCACGCAAGGATCAAGTTCTCTCTACGGGTTGATTCTTCGACACTCCGTCATGGCGAATCACCCAAAGCCACTCACAACTTGAGTTGGGTCACCCACAAGCTCTGCCGGGTGATCACCAAGCTCCCAATCACCACCAAGCCATCTAGGTGATGGCGATCACCAAGAGTAACAAGCACGAACTCTCACTTGACCACACAAAGCCTAATGAGAAGATGGATGCACACTAGGCTACTCTTGATTCACTAATAAGGCTACTCTCTTGGATTCTCAAATCTCAATCACCTCACTAGGACCTTGCTCTTCTTGGCACTCACAAACATGTTTCTCAGCTGTTGGAATGAGCAAAAGTGACTCCACACACGAGTGGAGCTTCTATTCATAAGGCAGCCTAAAAAACAAACCGTTATGAGCTTCTGCGGGGTGACCGAATGCTCCGATCATGTTGACCGGACGCTCCGGTCAGTTCAACCCATGAAACCAGTAAAAATGTGTTGACCAGACACTGTCAGGGTCCGGTCAGCACTGACCGAATGCATCCGGTCGCATTAAACCCTTACTGGAACCTTACTGGACTCGACCAGACGCTGAACCCTTAGGGTCCGGTCAGTACTTACCGGATGCGTCCGGTCGTAGATTCTCTTCTCTGGAACCTTACTGGAGTCGACCGAACGCTGCCTTTCAGCGTCCGGTCACTTGACCTCTCTAGCATTCAGTCACACCGAACATAGTCTATTGATCAAATGAATAGACCGGACCCTACGGCCAGTGTCCGGTCGCACCGGGGCCAGCGTTCGGTCAGCATTTGACCCTCCATTCACTTCCAACTCTCGATCATATGTGAATGAAGTTTGCTCCAAAGGAGCTTAGGCATTCGTAGGAGCTACCTAGAGCTAGTTTTAACAAGTGTGCACCACACCTAACTCACTAGACTCAACTAGGTCAAGCTACCTGTAACAGAACCGCCCAATTTATACAAGATCAAGTACGGCTGTCCCCGCTAACACGGTGACACACACATACTTTCACTCATATAAACCCGGTAGTCCGCCGAGTGTCCCGAAAGACCTCGGTAAATTAACATCACAACCAAGATCGCGTGATTAAGCAAATACACATCACATACGCAGGGTTGCAGCGGAAAATAATATTACAAATAGATTCACAAATAATAGTACAAGTTTGGGTTTCAAAACCGATTAGTGGAACAACATAGCTTTCAAAAGATTACATTAATATATGTTCCAAATACCTTGCTAGCATAAGTGACATCATCCGACAAAAGCATATAGATGAGAAGTAACTATAGAATCACCGAGCCCATCGGTGGTTAGCCACCATCTTCAACAGGCCAAGAACTTCACCTGCAACATGGTGGGATAAACCCTGAGTACGAGAAGGTACTCAGCTAGACTTACCCGTCAAAACTAAAAATAAAGGACACCAAGGATCATGCAAGGCTTTTTAGGTGGGCTAGCTTGACACAGTTGCATAAAAGAGCTTATGATTATAGTAACCAATTTAAACTTAGCATCAAGCTTATCATTATTTACCTATCCACTAAATTAGCACCTGTACTAGAGCACTCACTTATTAGGAGCAAACAATATTAACCATAGCAGGTATCATAAGGCTGTCATCATCATATCATCATTTCCAAACCATTAAGTTATTAAGTGTATCTACATTGGAGATAAGCCCGTCAAGTTCTCACTAACCGGGAGAGACGGCGATTCGAATCGAATTGCAACTCAGCTGAGGGGGTATTCCTAACTCTCACCCTGGCATACTTAGCAAGGGTAGCCGTGGGTTACCTTTGGTACAACTCAGGAACCAAATTCGCGGGTTCGATCAGCGCCAGCGCTCTCAGGGATTACCCTTCTGCCAGGACGATCAGGACTTTTAAATCACCTGCCCTTGGACTCACGCCTACGGCTCCCTTCCGAGGCGTACTTTATACTTATCGACTCCCGGCCTGAGTTGAGCTACTCGGCTTCGCGGTCGGTCTTCAGGCCGGCCAACTAAGAGAGAGGCATGCGTTCAACATGAACAGGAAAGGCTCCAAGAATCAGTCCTTAATCGACACAGACGGAGTCACTGCAAACCGGCAAGCCTCCGTCCGGTCTTCATTTCAAATTAAGACTGGTTCTTTTCCACGATAGCAAATATAGCCAACCGTGCCACATGTATCTTCCTATATCTCGCAGGTGACAGGAAATCACCTGACTTCTACCGTGTTCAAGCAGGGCTAAGCACTACTCGAGCCTGAGCTACATAGGATTCAGGGTAACAATATCTGGACAAGGATTGGATAACCAATGCAGCAAGTGTTTGCATCCAACACCTAAACTTAATGCAACAATATATATATGTAACAATAATACTTTAATTGTATTTCGGAAATTAGGAGGCTTAATATGCTCTGGGGCTTGCCTGGGATCCGACACAAATCAGTCAAGTTAGCTTGCTCTGTCTTGACGACATCTCCACTCTAGGCATGCACTCCAGGGTCCTTCCATCCTCGGGAGGGATCCACCAACACCATCTTCGGGTTTGGCTCCAACATCTCGTCCTTCACGTGGTGCATCTAGCGTACCTAGATGAGATGCAAGATGCAAGTGCATGAATATGAAGAATAGTACCATGAGACGCATCACAAATAGCAAGCAAGACAAGCATCGTTTACACTAAACACACTTAAGTACTTTGCGATGCTTAACTTAACATCACACAATCTATCATGCTAAGATAACAAAGAATATTATACATGGCACATAAGTCTCACAAGATCTCAGGTGTATTTAACTTAATTACCAAGGACGTGAACTACACCTAGCAACATGCAAAGCAAGTCAAGGTGAAGCAACAACTATAACCGGAATATGCCAATTTCTGGACTTGCAAACAGTGGCTTCATAAATCAATCATATCTGGAGTTTTATAAATCCAAATGATATGAAACAAGACATTCTGGAAAGCTTAGGAAATTATCCACATTTCATCTTTAATCATCTCAGCATGATTCCCAAGTTATCATGACCAAACATGCTAATCTTTTAAGTCTGTGCAGAATGTAATCAAAATCTGACAGTAGACTTATTAAGCATGCAACTCCTAAACTATCAGACCTAGGATCATGAAAATTTAACACAAGCAAGATAAGATAATCATCTACGACTTTTGTATTTACCAAAACTACAGTAAACATCATTTACACCATGAAACTAGTTGCACAAGTAACACTTGCACCAGCAGCCTAAACAGCAGAGGCACAGCTATGGACAGAAAACTTATAGGAACTTTAGAGAAGCATAAATGGAGTTCTAGACCTCCGACAAACATGATTCTTAACTTTATGGAAAGCTTATAAAGTTACCTACAACTTTCTTATTATCATCTTAAGATGATTTCATAGTTAACAAGGTCAATTAAACCAAGGAAGACATCTATATCCAAAACATGAACAGAAACTGATATGCTACTTTAAACAGCTATAAGTTGAGTTCCACATGTCCAATAAATATGGTTCTGGAATTTTTGGAAAGCTTAACAAATTTTGAACAACTTTGCTATAAACATCTAGAACTAATTCTGCTACTAACAAGGTCACACATGGCACACAAAGCAACCCTGTCTGGGTTTGGGCAGAAACTGCCACAGTACTTTAAACAACTATAGCTAAACACATACTTAACCAAAAATGGTGCTCTTTAGCTTTTTGAAAAGCTTATGAAAATTACTACAACTCATTTATTATCAACAAGGCATGATTCATAACTTAACTGAGCCAAACAATGCATACATGCAGAACTGTCCAGAATAGAAGCAAAGCAGCATATGTCATTTGTTATTTTTCATATCTCTAAATTGATCAAGCCTAAAATCCTGAAATTTTTACCACACTTCAAACATCACATGAGTAGAATGCCACAAAAATTTCACTTCATTTGGAGCCCTACAACTGCAGTTATGAAAAAGACAAATACAACTAGAATTAAAAACCTAGAGGCATAGATCTATTTTTACAGCTAAAACTTTAACTGAAACATGGCATATTATAGATCTACTGCATAGACAATTTCACAAGGATTCCAAAAGTCCTCATTTGCTATTTTACGAATTTCCTATGAATTACTATGATTTTCTAAACTTTCAGCCGATTTAAAACAAATAGGTCCTCGAGGTACTATTCACTTGAGTCTATGGTTCTGCAGAAAAGCCCCTTTACTTAGTCGAATTTGAGGACGAAGTCCTTGACGGGGTGGAGAACAGAGGAGGCCAGCGGAGCTCGCGGCTCCGGCCGTTGGGGGCCATGCCGGCGTCGGGGAAGTGGCGGTGGAGCACCAGGGAGCCGACGCACCCGCGTGGGGCTGCTCAACCCGGCTCGAGGCAGCCCGTAGTGGCCTGGCCACGGAGACAAGTGACTGCTGCGGCTGTTGCTCCGGCGACAGTGCTTCCCGACGTCTTGCTGACCGGAGGAAGGCGTGGGAAGGCGCTCACGGCTTTCCCGCTGCTGGGCGCGGCTGCAGGAGGCTTCAGGAGAAGGAGAGGCGGCAGCAAGGGAGTTTGGCCGCGGCGGCCATGGCTGCCGTGCGCTGGCACGTGCGCCGGCGCGTGGTCGGAGCGAGAGCAGCGATGGGAAGGCGAGCGAGTGAGCCAGAGGGAGCTCGGGCGCGCGATTATGGAGGAGCAGGAGCGCGACAGTGGCAGGGCACGCGGCAACGGCGCGCGGCCATGGTGGGGCGCGAGCTCTGCAAGGCGGCCACGTCCACGGACAGGTGCCGCCCGTTGAGGCATTTCACCGAGCACGTGGCGGGCAGCGACGTGGGCAAGGTGGAACGCCGTTTTGGGCCGCTTCCAGGCCGAATTAGACATTGGGCCATAAACGAAGTTTGTTCACCTCGGCCTGCTCTACGCTTCTTATTTAAGGTGCCCGGCCATTTGAGCTCTGTAACAGCGGATAATTAAGCTCCAAGATGATAGTGTCAATATGTTACAGCGATCACGGAAACTCGCTTTCGGAGGTCGAAACTCGATCAAACTTAGTGCAACTTTTTGCATTCTCTTCTCCATACATAACCTTGAACTTTTATTTTTGGACTAACTCAAGTTGCTTAGCAAAATTTGGAGAACGCGGGATGTCAACGTCGATGTCGGTGAAATCCGGACTGCAAACACGGTCGGGTTGATTTCAGCTTTTTCTCTTATACTTTGAGCACTGTTTTGATCTATTTCGAAGCTAAATCATGACTTGTTCCTTTAACAAAGTTTGTTATACTCAAACTTTTCTTCAACTTTCATTTTTGGTCAACCTCATATCTAGTTCAGAAGTCAACTTTATTTCTCGGTCAACGCAAAGTCCTTTCTGCTAAAAAAATATAGGGTTTCCATTATTTTCGGGACATTTTCTCCACCTTCGCTCAACACGAACCCTTCATAACTTTGGTTGTAGAGTTCAATTAGAGTTGTTTGAGCAAGGTTACAAGGTTTGGTTGACTTCATATGTTTCCAGTCACTTGATAAAGCAATTCATGCAAAGATATGACTTATCATTTCATGTGACTTTTTGATTCCAAACTTTATGAAACTTTTCCACGGGTCTAGATGGATGCATGTGGATGTAATGTACATGGAAGAAGAATGCTTAGAATTACTCTTGCATAATCTTAACAAGGGTCCATATGTAAGCAATTGTGCGTGGCCCAAGTTTAAGTTGAAGCTCCATCATGTAGATTTGATCTTGACACCTTGATTACCACTTGACATGTCATGTTTGAGCTCAAACCCACTACTTAACCGGTGACAAACACCTAGGGTGTTACAGCCTTCCCCCCTTAAAGGAATCGCGTCCCGAGATTCGGTGCGAAAGACTTTTTAAGGGAGAGAACTTGTCATCTAGTTCCCAACATCAGTGATAGCATTAGGCTACTCAACTTTGGAGTATCAGAGAGGCTAATTTGGCCACGACACTTTCTGATACTTGCTCTTCGTTGTAAGTTATTGTCTAAAGAATTTCTTTCGTTGGCGTCCATAAAGCATTGTTACATTGGAAGGAATCCAAGATAGCACTGTCCTGCGTACTTCGTCCACGATGTACGAAGAATGATACAAGCGTAGACTAAATACTTGTAACATCTACTTCCCTAGTGGATATAACATAGACCTATGGACTTTGCACTAGATCGCAGTCGGTTGACGTATATTCCTCGCAACGGTGCTATATTTGTTCCCAAGGGTTGAAAAGCAGTTCTCTATAACAGTGGCTGGAGCACAACTTCTCGTAAAGGATGTGATCATAGACCGGGTAAACATCCTTTGAGGGTATGAGAAGCTAGTTAACCAATATCCAAGTTGGTTGAAGCGGTGCAATCACTCATATGTCAACTGATGGAAAGCTACATAATGTTCCATGTGGGTAGTGCTCTTTCTGGTAACAACACTGTGTTATCTGAATCTGTTGAGTGAGTGGTAAATGTAATAGCTAACTCAGTCAGCTCAACGTTCCCAATGATCATTCCTTAGGGAGCCTTTGGATCTAAGTCGCAACAGCGATCTGGGTTGAATCTGATGCAACCTATTGGGTAAAACACATATAAGGTACCAAAGGCATGTCAGCCTTGGAGAACCGTTGATGCAGAAGGATGTTAGCGAGGCTTGGAGGGTAGCACAAGTTGCAAGTAATCACAAAACTAGGGACTAGTTCACTACCAAGTAGGTTGAGTACAATTTGCCTTCGTGGTGCAGTTGCACAGCAAGTTGGGTTTACTTGCATCGTAGCAAAACCAGCTTTCTTAAACTATATTTGACGTCGAGGCTTCCATTCTTATGCCAATCGATGTCTCAAAAACCATAATCCAAAAATCTATGGTTTGACACCTTTCCAATTACTTTCGAATTGCAAGGGCACAATTTGACTTCTAGAACACCTTGACTGCTCACGCATTGCTGATCTAAGCGGGCAAAAGCAAGGCACATAGGGGTGCAATTAGTCTTCTCAAGGGTAAGGAGGGTTGTCTAACAGCAATACACCTACAAGTTGTAATTTCTTGGCATTAATTACAAACACAACCATCTAATGGAAAAGGATAATCGCAGTCACAGCGAAATTGCAGATTCTGTACCCCTTTTGTTTTCTATTCATATCTCACAAACTAGGGCTCCATTGTGCATGAATTTTGGTAGGAATATAGATCCATGGATCTTCTAACTACTCACCAAAATTCAACTCAACTGGACACTGTTTGATCATCCAAACAATTCATCTACCAAAACTGCTGTGTTCTGAAATGGCAGCAAACCAAGCCGACAAGATATCTCTCAAATCCAATGTTTTACTCAACCAATACTCAAACTAACTTAAGACATTGAAGGGTCCTAAGCAAGGAATGAGATCACCAAGTTTGGGGTCAATCCAACTCGTTTGAGTCACTAATCGTTGGCTTGAAGATGTTCGGTTCTGTACCTTAAAAATCTAGACAGATTTCTCATTCTTCTCTTTCTTTGCTTCATACGTTGTGGTGTGTGTTCTATACTCTCGATCTCTTTGTATAGCAGCAGCAGCCTTTCCCTAGCTGAGGATGAAGGCTAGAGTTTTCCTCACATGTTTCTTAGGTAACAATTTCCGCCGTTGATCTAGACACCAACTTGACGATGCACAAGCATTGGACTTGTGGGCTATTTTCATAGGGTGCAAGGCATAACTCCACATGGAGGGCATTCCTACATAGACAAGGAACCATTTCTGAATATTCTCTGGCACTTGGTCCAATAGAACCTTGAACAAATCCGTTTGTGGTACCTAGGGGCACAATGATGCTGATCGAAACTAGGCACATGCTTTCTCTAGTTCCTTACATAGCCGATACAACGTTTTGTACTATCTGTGTGATTATCCAAGATGGAATTGACTTGATAGCACAGGTTTGGGAAAACAAGCAGTAGCTGCATTGGTAAACGGCTTGCTATTACATTGCTTAACATTGCTCTGCGAGACATAGCCTTTGTAATTAGCAAAAGTTGTCACCCTAGCTGGAGGTTAAGCTTCTGACTAGTAACTAATCAGTTGTCTCTCAACACTCAAAGTTCCAATTTCTTACTCTTGACCACAATAATTGCAATCGAGGCACAACAGACGGTCGCCATTGAAGTCTGCGGATAAGGAGTCACACTAGAGATGTTGATCTCGACTGTGCGATCAGCATGCACATAATAATCAAGACTTTGGATAGCCAGGTCAGAATCATAATGTGACGTTCGAATTCTTATCTGACTACAACTTGTCCAACATTAATTGTGTGTGTGCCTTTCTGATCCAACAGTGATGGACATAAGTTGTTCACTAGGTGACGGACGGCAACGTTGGGACAACCAAGTGGAGTCACTTGTCTACCACCTCTTGTAGTCTGTTAATGTTTATGTCGGTGACCAGTTTTTCAAAGGTTATTCTTTTTGTGACTTCAAAAGGAAGCTCTACTACTTTCGGTCAGATATATGGATCTTCGATACAGATATAGAGAGATAATCAAGGAAGAGCTCATGTGAATAACACATCGGTGCAGTTCGGCAATGGATCATGACTAGAACCCTCGATACCAAGCTCGAACCCAGCAGCACACACCATGCGTCGGCCGCCCACAGGAGGCCCTAGGTTTCCGTTGCGGCACCATAGATCGCTAATCGGGGCACCATTACTGAACATACAACCAAAGTGAAACTTCTAGTGGCACCAATTAGTTGTAAGAACAGCATTGTGCAAAGAGGGATAGCGAACAAGATAGTCACAAGGTTAGGAATCAACAAGAAGGCGATCAGAAGATCAAACACAGCGCAAAAGAACATAGCCTAATTGCCAAAGGCAACTAAGCAGGAGACTCTTGCTTAATTTCCATATACGCCGCGTGTCCACCAAAGTGGATTACCAGATAAGATTAACATGAGATTTGGTCTTGTCGAGCAACACATGAGATCAAGACTGATAAACATCCAGAGACTTGAAAGGGTTGGAGGCAAAAT